>NC_135785.1:205602634-205928998 GCF_051106095.1 Pogona vitticeps | reverse complement strand
TGGATATTTACACAGGCATAATAGAATTTGCAGTAATTATTGTGGTTAATTGACAAGGTGCCAGTTGCATGTCACTCATGTGCCTGGTTCCATGACCAACTGCACATCAGGCATAGGTTCAGCATCTTGTCAATTAGCCACATCATTAGCCATGATCCCTCTCAAGTGTATGCAAATATCCAGTAGGATCTGCACTACTTTGTTTTTTGCTGGAATCCTGAATTCTATGACCAAAAGGATATACAATTCAAAACTGCTTTAGAAAAATACCCTGCAACATAACTTAGAGCAAATCATTTTGTTGCTGCTATTATAAAAGAATTGGGAGTAAGAAATTATTGATGGATTTGTTGAAAGGGTAGCTATGTTAGTCTGTGCAAACATTGTAGGTAAAAGCAAAATAGAAACAGAAAATAAAAAAGAAAAACAAAAACATGATGGCACCTTAAAGACTAACTTTTATGTTTGTTAATGTGAGCTTTCATGGACAAGTCCATTTCATCAGAGAACTAACCCAAATAAAGTGAACAATTTTCTGTTGATAGAGCTGTTATACAGGCCAATAATTATAACTGAATTTGTGAAGCCACTGATGTCTGCTGTATCAGAATGGTCAACTTTTATTACAAAACAGTCTATTCCTCCAGTGCTGTAGAAAATACAAGCTATAATATAAATTATATTTGAAATAATCAGCAACAGAATAATATAGACTTCCAAACATAATGTATTTCTGTTCAATGATTTGTAAAATCTTCAAAAACCCTATCTACTTAAAACTTTAATATAGTTATACAAAAGAGAAAACTCACATTCAGAATTTCATCTTTGCAAAATATTAAGGCCTCGGGTTGTTTACTTGGTGGAAATGCTTTTTCAAATGCCACTTTAGCAGCTGATGCAGCAGGAGAGTAAGTATCACACTGTGCTATGAGCCAATATCCCATAATACTTCTTAAATGAGGAGCCAAATGTTTCTTAACTTTCAGAATAAGTTGTTCAAAAGCTTGCTGTGTTGCTTCTCGTACACGTCGATCGTGATCCTATAACAAATACTGCAAGTTATACAGATGACAGTATAGACTTACCGGCACATCTGTACATATGCACACATTTTATCGCATATTACACAGCCACACAAATGAGAACTATTTTTCTACCAGAATCCATCTCTTAACATAAAAAAATTAATTAAATGCAGAGACAACTTGAATATAATTGCTTTCACATATCTTTAAGTACAACTAAATCATAAAATGCAGATATTCTATATCAAACTTTAAAATTCAGGTTTAAGACACTTTAAAACACTGTTCTTTCTCTCATATTAAAATTAAAAGTTGCAATAATTCCTTTGATCATTATTGTAGCAGTTTTGAGAGGCAAAACACAGTCAATATTTGTCATAATCCAGAAGTTTCAGTACTTACAACAGAAATTTTGCAATAAATTCTAGGCCAATAAGGTAGAACACCTTTAACAATTTCTGTTTCTCTCTCCTTACACATTGCCCCAAATTCCTGCATAGCCTAAAATTAAAAATAGTAAAAATTTAGAACATGAAATGAGTCATTGCAACCAAGTTCAACAAGAGGTCTTCAGTCCAAATTAAGTGGAACTTATTCTCCATTAAGAATGTTCCTATGCAATTTAGTGACAATGATTTTAACTGTACTTAGACATACTGTTGACTCATCCTATAGAAATCTTTCCTGGTCAAACATCATGAGCTAGTAACCTCTCCATTCCTAAGCATATAATAGGTTTGATATTTGTGGGAATAGTATCTGCTTATTTGAATTTGTTTGGTGGTTTTCTCTACCAATCCACAATTTGGCACCTGTCCCCTCCAGCACGTCGCTCCCTCTAGCTAGCATCTTGTCCAGGAATGGAATGTTGGAGACTGTCCCATAATTATCCAATGCTATGGGATCCATGGAAGCAACATACACTATAATGTTCAGCCCTACTCCGCCTCTCGCAAGCATGACTTTGCCTTTGCATGCAAACATAACTCAACCCCCTGCACATTGGGGTCTGTTGTGACCAGAACCAAAAAGGTTGGAAGTGAGCGTTATGCAGAAGAGGAAGAAAGTGAAGTTGCACACGTGTGTGGCTTAGAGGGAATCTTGCAGGGAAGGGTGTTTTTTGTTCAACAATGGTCTTACTACCATGCTGAAAGGAGGCATTCCCCACAAATGTCAGTATATTCTTAACGTCAGTTTTGAAAAATTCTGCCTTTTCTGGATACTCAGAGGGAGGGGGCCTGGGGCACCTCTATTGGAAATTTGTTCCATACAGATGGGGCCGCCACCAAGAAGGTCTGGATCCTCATTGAGGCCTTCTTCGCTTCTCTCAGAGAGGCCGCCCTCAGTAGCAAAGCCTGGGAGGAATGAGTGTTATGGGTATTTGTGCATGCGTGCACACACACACACACACACACACACACACACACACACACACACACACACACACACAAACATACAACTGAACTGCTCTCAAAAATAAAAACAGAATTTAAAAAACCTACATTGTTTTTTCTTTTAAATCCTTAGTAACTGATAAATGTTGTGTGCAAATAATAACACAGTAACAATCCAATTTACTTCCCACAGTGCAAAAGTAATGCTTAACCCAATTGAACGAAATACCAGTGCCAACAATGAAACATTGTTTCTTTCAAATTACCTTAAAGTAACTAGCTAATTCTTCAAAGTATTCATATTCATTGAACATTGTTTAAAGATGCTTTAAGAGTACCCGACACATTAAAACAACAACTTGTAAGTGCTACTTATGGCAAATAAGTGCTGGAGCTAAAACAAAAATATAACAAACCTACCTTTAACTTGGTTGTGACATCTCTTTTGGAAAGTTTTCTCAGCACCATTCGAAAATCAGCATCTACAAGGCTATCTATTTCTTCAGCTCCTTGAATTGCAGGAACATATCCTTGGTCACTTGCCGATGTGCCAAAGCCAATGAACCCAGGAACAGTTCCTCTCTCTTTGGCCAGAAGTTCTGCTGCTCTACCACTGCTGGAGGGCTATTTATAAGAAAGAGAAAGGAATACTGTACTGTACAGAACATCCTTCTTCTGACAGATATAAATCCAACATCTGCCACCAAAAAATACCTCCACCAGTATCTCTTATGCAGGGCACCAACACTGCAATCCTACGGTCCCTGGGACTACAGGGCAGGTAAGATCACCCCTTTCACGACTGGAGCTATTATGCATCTAACCTCTCAGGCTTAAATCCAAGTGTTAGTAGGGCCAAACAGAATAAATGCACTGGATCATCAGGATTTCATATACTGTAAGTGCATTTCCCAAATTGCCACTGATTCCATGGAAAGATGGAAGAAACAACCAGACTGTAGAAACTTCTGTGGCCCTTACCTCTACACTGCAGACAGTGACAAAACCAGGACAGATCAGGGGCATGTCATGGGTAAATACAAGATCCAAAAACCCCTTCTGGTTGACAGGTCCAGTGGGTGGAAACACTAAGAAGGCACACTTGGTTTCTTCTTTTTATCCAGCACTCTTCTTTGCCAGACTTTCCACAAAATATCATAATCACAGACACCAACACATATATTTGAACTCACAATTAAAATCTGGGAAAGACAGCCTGTGGCTAAGGCAAGTCCTTTATTTTCACTGCATGTTTATGACAAAGTGGGCAGCCAAACTCGTATAAGAAAGATGAAGGAAAGCTAGTCTACTAAACTATAAAAGTACAAATCCATGTACAGTATGGGCCACCAGTACCATACAGTTGCCAGTGAGCCACAACCTCCTAGATCACCAGACCAAAAACCTGTCAGTTTCCCCTCCGACCATTATGCTTTTAAACCATGTGATCCCAAAGATAATAAATACATTTTCCATTTCCGGATCAGATGTTTAGCCAAAAGAAGGGCCCAAAACCTTACTAGGCTTTTTTTTTTCACTCATGAAAGTTTCGCGTGGTGATTTAGACCGTGATTTAGAGAACACGGTTTTGTTTTGTTTTGTTTTGTTTTAAAGAAAAGCACACACCCGCGGAGTAAAGGGCTGGACGAACCAATTCCGACTCGTGTCAGTAAAAAAAAAAAAGAAAATATGAGCCTCGTCCTGCCTCGCGGCAAATGCTGTCACCTTGGCCTGGGACAAGAATAACCCCCCAAAGCCTGATAGCGGGCGGGAGCGAAGGAGAAAGAGGCGATCGCCGGCCCCCGATAGAGACAACAGCTCCCCCGCCACCCACGGCGCTGCCTCGCTCACCCACCCGCACGTTGCCCTTCGTCCGCTGCTTGTTCTTGCCTCCCATGGCGGCGGCGGCGGCGGCGGCGGCGGCGGGCGACCGCCAACGACGTCGGGAACGAGGAGCAGCAGCAGCAGCTGCCCAACCGAGACCCCGCCGGCCCCGCGCGAGAGAAGGGGCAAAGAAATGGCGCTTCCGGGGTGAGCGAAGGAAGCGAAAACGAGCCGAGTCTCCTCCCCTCCCGTCCCGACGACCGCCGGCGGAGCCCCGCCTAGGGCGGGAAAAAGGCGGGGAAAGGGTTCTCTGAAGGCGGAGGGAAAGTCACTGCTTCCTGACATGTGCTTTCTTCGTCGTCGTCGTTTAGTCGTTTAGTCGTGTCCGACTCTTCGTGACCCCATGGACCAGAGCACGCCAGGCCCTCCTGTCTTCTACTGCCTCCCGGAGTTGGGTCAGGTTCATGTTGGTTGCTTCGCAGACACTGTCCAGCCATCTCATCCTCGGTCGTCCCCTTCTCCTCTTTCCTTCACACCTTCCTAACATCAAGGTTTTTTCCAAGGACTCTTTTCTTCTCATGAGATGGCCAAAGTACTGGAGCCTCAGCTTCAGGATCTGTCCTTCCAGTGAGCACTCAGGGTTGATTTCCTTTAGAACTGATAGGTTTGTTCTCCTTGCAGTCCAGGGGATTCTCAAGAGCCTCCTCCAGCACCACAATTCAAAGGCATCAATTCTTCGGCGGTCAGCTTTCTTTATGGTCCAGCTCTCACTTCCATACATCATGACAGGAAAAACCATAGCTTTGACTATTCGGACTTTTGTTGGCAAGGTGATGTCTCTGCTTTTCAAGATGCTGTCAAGATTTGTCATCGCTTTCCTCCCAAGAAGAAGGCGTCTTTTAATTTCAGGGCTGCTGTCTCCATCTGCAGTGATCATGGAGCCCAGGAAGATAAAATTTGACACTGCCTCCATATCTTCCCCTTCTATTTCCCAGGAGGTGATGGGACCAGTGGCCATGATCTTAGTTTTTTTGATGTTGAGTTTCAGACCGTTTTTTGCACTCTCCTCTTTCACTCTCATTACAAGGTTCTTTAATTCCTCCTCAATTTCTGCCATCAGAGTGGTATCATCTGCATATCGGAGGTTGTTGATATTTCTTCCGGCAATCTTAATTCCGGCTTGGGTTTCTTCCAGTCCAGCCTTCCGCATGATGTATTCTGCATATAAGTTAAATAAGCTGGGGGACAATATACAGCCTTGTCGTACTCCTTTCCCAATTTTGAACCACTCAGTTGTTCCATGACCAGTTCTAACTGTTGCTTCCTGTCCCGCATATAGGTTTCTCAGGAGACAGATAAAGTGGTCAGGCACTCCCATTTCTTTAAGAACTTGCCATAGTTTGCTGTGGTCCACACAGTCAAAGGCTTTCGCATAGTCAATGAAGCAGAAGTAGATATTTTTCTGGAACTCTCTGGCTTTCTCCATAATCCAGCGCAAGTTAGCAATTTGGTCTCGAGTTCCTCTGCCTCTTCGGAATCCAGCTTGTACTTCTGGGAGTTCTCGGTCCACATACTGCTGAAGCCTACCTTGGAGGATTTTGAGCATAACCTTGCTAGCGTGTGAAATGAGTGCAATTGTACGGTAGTTGGAGCATTCTTTGGCACTGCCTTTCTTTGGGATTGGGATGTAGACTGATCTTTTCCAATCCTCTGGCCACTGTTGAGTTTTCCAAACTTGCTGGCATATTGAATGTAGCACCTTAACAGCATCATCTTTCAAGATTTTAAATAGTTCAACTGGAATGCCATCACCTCCACTGGCCTTGTTGTTAGCCAGGCTTTCTAAGGCCCACTTGACTTCGCTCTCCAGGATGTCTGGCTCAAGGTCAGCAACTACATTGTCTGCGTTGTCCGGGATATCCAAATCTTTCCGATATAATTCCTCTGTGTATTCTTGCCACCTCTTCTTGACGTCTTCTGCTTCTGTTAGGTCCCTCCCATTTTTGTCTTTTATCATGTTCATCTTTGCGCAAAATGTTCCTCTAATATCTCCAATTTTCCTGAACAGATCTCTGGTCTTTCCTTTTCTGTTATCTTCCTCTATTTCTTTGCATTGTTCATTTAAGAAGGCCCTCTTGTCTCTCCTTGCTATTCTTTGGAAGTCTGCATTCAATTTTCTGTAGCTTTCCCTATCTCCCTTGCATTTTGCTTCCCTTCTCCTCTCTGCTATTTCTAAGGCCTCGTTGGACAGCCACTTTGCTTTCTTGCATTTCCTTTTCTTTGGGATGGTTTTCGTTGCTGCCTCCTGGACAATGTTACGAGCCTCTATCCAAAGTTCTTCAGGCACTCTGTCCACCAAATCTAGTTCCTTAAATCTGTTCTTTACTTCCACTGTGTATTCATAAGGGATTTGGTTTAGATTATACCTGAGTGGCCCAGTGGTTTTTCCTACTCTCTTCAGTCTAAGCTTGAATTTTGCTATGAGAAGCTGATGATCAGAACCGCAGTCAGCTCCAGGTCTTGTTTTTGCTGACTGTATAGAGCTTCTCCATCTTTGGCTGCAGAGAATATAATCAATCTGATTTCGATATTGCCCATCTGGTGATTTCCATGTATAGAGTCGCCTCTTGTGTTGTTGGAAAAGAGTGTTTGTGATGACCAGCTTATTCTCTTGACAAAACTCTATTAGCCTTTGTCCTGCTTCGTTCTGAACTCCAAGGCCAAACTTCCCTGTTGTTCCTTTTATCTCTTGGCTCCCTACTTTAGCATTCCAGTCCCCTAGAATGAGAAGAACATCTTTCTTTGGTGTCAGTTCTAGAAGGTGTTGTAAATCTTCATAGAATTGTTCAATTTCAGTCTCCTCAGCAATGCTGGTTGGTGCATAAACTTGGATTATTGTGATGTTGAATGGTCTGCCTTGGATTCGTATTGACATCATTCTATCATTTTTGGGATTGTATCCCATTACAGCTTTTCCCACTCTTTTGTTGACTATGAGGGCTACTCCATTCCTTCTACGGGATTCTTGCCCATAGTAGTAGATATGATAATCATCTGAGCTGAATTCGCCCATTCCTGTCCATTTTAGTTCACTGATGCCCAGGATGTCGATGTTTATTCTTGCCATCTCCTGTTTGACCACCTCCAGCTTCCCAACGTTCATAGATCTTACATTCCAGCTTCCTATGCAGTATTTTTCTTTACAGCATTGGACTTTCCTTTCACTTCCAGGCACGTCCACAGCTGAGCGTCCTTTCGGCTTTGGCCCAACCACTTCATTAGCTCTGGAGCTACTTGTACTTGTCCTCCACTCTTCCTCAGTAGCATGTTGGACGCCTTCCGACCTGAGGGGCCCATCTTCCAGCGTCATATCTTTTAGCCTTTTGTTTCTGATCATGGGGCGTTCTTGGCAAAGATACTGGAGTGGCTTGCCATTTCCTACTCCAGGTGGATTGCGTTTAGTCGGAACTCTCCACTATGTCCTGTCCGTCTTGGGTGTCCCTGCACGGCCTAGCCCATAGCTTCTCTGAGTTACTCAAGCCCCTTCGCCACGACAAGGCAGCAATCCATGAAGGAGTGCTTTCTTCACCCCAATCATTTCATTTCGGGATTATTTCCCTTCAGAATTGCGTCTCTTATGTTAACTCTTGACCTTTAATAAAAGTGCCAGGAAGTTTTTGTCTTAATTTTTCTTTTCTGAAGGCCTTAGGAATGGACCTCAACAGATGGGAAACTTTGACATCTGCGCTTTCATCCTGGAGGCAGGCGGTGCATCATCATGGCCTCTCCCAATTCGAACAAGACCCTTGTTCAGCAGGCCCAGTCCCAAAACCTTCAAAATCAGGGAGCTACACAGGGGACAGATTGTATTTGTCTTCAGTTTGGAAAGCATTGCTGCTGTCGAATTGGCCTTCTCAGCCATACCAGAGGCTGTACCAAGACCTCGATTCAGAGCATGTTACCATAGTATCTGGAGACTGAAGGATGCCTAAAAAAAAGACCTTACTAAGTATGAAAATTTATTGAATTAATTCAATAAGGCATTTACCTTCTCTTTAATTTTGCCAGTGAACTCAAAACAGTACCCATTGTTGAGGGTTAATCAATTTTGTGTTGTCATATGCCATCAAGTTGCTTCAGACTTATGGTGGTCCTGTATTGATGTCTAAAATGTCCTGTCCCGAACAGCCCTGCTCAGCCCTTGTAAACTTTAGCCTGTGGCTTCCTTTAGGGAGTCAACCCTTTTAATATTTAGTCTGCTTTTTCTGCAGCCTCCCATCTTTCCCAGCATTACTGTCTTTTCCAGACTCTTGCCTTCTCAAGATGTACACAAAGTAGGCCAATCACAGCTTCAACATTTTGGCCTCCAGAGATAGTTCAGACTTTAAATGATCTAGAACCCATTTGTTTTGTCTTTTTGGCAGTTCAGGATACAGTGGTGCCTCGCTTAACGGGTGCTCCGTTTAGCGACGAAATTGCTTAGCGATGACTTTTTTGGAGCGTTTTTGTGCTTCGTTTAGCGATGGTCCCTGTGGGTGATTTTTGCTTAGCGATGGTTGGGACCATGCTTCGCATAGCAATTAAATTTGGGGTCCCCTGTTTTGCTTAACGATGGTTTAAGCAGCCTCATGTTTGCTGTTTTTTTAAATGTTTTTCTGTTATTTATAAAGTTAAAGTTTACTGTTTAAAATGTTTGAAATCATAAAGTGCACTTAATAAACCCTTTGTTAACCAAATTTGTCTTTGTTCTGACTCTTTTTAAATTTGTTGTTGTACAGTATTTTTCCCCCCATTGAGATGCATTGAATAGGTTTCAATGCATTTCAATGGGAAACCGTGTTTCGCTTAGCGATGAAATCGCTTAGCAGCGATTTTTTTAGAAAGAATTAACATCGCTAAGCGAGGCACCACTGTATTCACAAAACTCTCCTCCAGTACCACATTTCAAATGATGCTTTTTCCTATCAGCTTTCTTACCTGTCCAGCTTCCACACTCATACATGGTGACTGAAAAGACAAGAGTGTGGTGTTGGTCTTCTGTGTCACATCCTTATGCTTGATGATCTTTTCTAGTCCCTTCATTATTGCCTCTCCTACTATCAGTCGTCTTCTGAATTCTTCTGTTTACCTACACATCTGATATACGTCTCAAGTACATGTAACTGAAACAACTTAGCCACCCCCTCCAACATGCCTCTGCTTTCCTCAACTTCTGTTGATTCCTCTGTGTCAGAACTGCAAGTTCCCTTGGGGGCAGAGAACTCTCCCATCCAGACGAATCTCTCCCTCACCCATGTAGTGGGTTGTTTCTTTCATCTTTACCTCCTCCTGTCTCTATATATGTGCAAGCAGGTTGGGTTAAAAACTGGGATCTTGCTGAAGATTGTTTGAAGTGTTGGCATGATTTTATGCTGAAAGGTTTTCAACAGGATTAGGATTTACACATCATATATTCATGTATTTGAAGGCCCATACACTAGAACTGGAGCTATTTATTTATTTATTTTTATTTATTTATTTATTTATTTATTTGATTTATATCCCGCCTATCTGGACCGATGGACCACTCTAGGCAGCTTCCAATATAAAATTAAACAATAAAACACAACAAATACATGGATAATACAAAACAACTACAATAAACTAAAAAAAAAAGCTATTGTAAGAGGTATAGCAGCAATCCACCTTGTAGATATTTTTGCTTAAGTGACAAAAACACAAAACTGCCCATATAGTTTTGCTTTATCTGAAGTGGAAACGGTAATGCTGAATATATAAATCTTGAGTGGGTTGAGAGGACATTTAATATTTGCTATGTATGGAAGTGAGAGCTGGACCATAAAGAAAGCTGACCACCGAAGAATTGATGCCTTTGAATTGTGGTGCTGGAGGAGACTCTTGAGAGTCCCCTGGACTGCAAGGAGAACAAACCTATCAATTCTAAAGGAAATCAACCCTGAGTGCTCACTGGAAGGACAGATCCTGAAGCTGAGGCTCCAATACTTTGGCCATCTCCTGAGAAGAGAAGGCTCCCTGGAAAAGACCTTAATGTTGGGAAAGTGTGAGGCAAGAGGAGAAGGGGACGACAGAGGAGATGGTTGGACAGTGTCACCGAAGCAACCAACATGAATCTGACCCAACTCCGGGAGGCAGTGGAAGATAGGAGGGCCTGGCATGCTCTGGTCCATGGGGTCACGAAGAGTCGGACACGACTAACGACTAAATGAACGAACGATGTATGGAGCAGCTGTATGAATAGCTGAGTGAGTTAATAATAATAACCTTTGAACTGCAGGGCTGGAAGGAACCCTATGGATAATTGAATCCATCCCCCTCAAGGAGACACAGCAGAGAACCAAACTCCCAGCCTCTGATTCCGCAGCCAGAGACCTAAGCCACTGAGCTATCCAAGTTTCTGGTTGCAGAGCCAGAGGTTAGGAGTTTGTTTCCCCACTGTGCCTCTGGGAAGAAGAGCCAGTCTGTGTGGATTTGGTCAAGCTGCACAATCCCAGGATGCCCCCAGAAAATGGCAAACCACTTCTGAGTACTCGCTACATAAAAAACCCTGAAAATGGTAACACAAGTCAGAATTGATTGATGGCACACAATTATTATTACAATGAATAGAGTAGGTTCTATGTACAGGATTTTCATGCATATATCAGACACACAAATGGTATTTCAAATATATTTCTAAAACCCAAACTTGCTTGTTGTTGTTGTTTAGTCATTAAGTTGTAACCAACTCTTCATGACCACATGGACCAGAGCACGCCAGGCCCTCCTGTCTTCCACTGCCTCCCAGAGTTGGGTCAAATTCATGTTGGTAGCTTCGATGACACTGTCCAACCATCTCATCCTCTATTGTCACTTTCTCCTCTTGCCTTCAAACTTTCCCAACATCAGGGCCTTTTCCAAGGAGTCCTCTCTTCTCATGAGATGGCCAAAGTATTGGAGCCTCAGCTTCAGGATCTGTCCTTCCAGTGAGCACTCAGGGTTGATTTCCTTCAAAATGGATAGATTTGTTCTCTTTGCAGTCCAGGGGACTCTCAAGAGTCTCCTCCACCACCACAATTCAAAAGCATCAATTCTTTGGGGGTCAGCCTTCTTTATGGTCCAGTTCCATACATCACTACCAGGAAAACCATAGCTTTGATTATGTGGACTTTTGTCGGCAAAGTGATGTCTCTGCTTTTTAAGATGCTGTTTAGGTTTCTCATCGCCTTCCTCCCAAGAAGCAGGTGTCTTTTAATTTCGTGGCTGCTGTCACCATCTGCAATGATCATGGGGCCCAGGAAAGTAAAATCGGTCACTGCCTCCATATCTTCCCCTTCTATTTGCCAGGAGGTAATGGGACTAGTGGCCATGATCTTAGGTTTTTTTTTTTTTATGTTGAGCTTCAGATCATTTTTGCACTCTCCTCTTTCACCCTCATTAAGAGGTTCTTTAATTCCTCCTCACTTTCTGCCATCAGAGTGGTATCATCTGCATATCGGAGGTTGTTGATATTTCTTCCGGCAATCTTAATTCTGGCTTGGGATTCCTCCAGTCCTGCTTTTCGCATGATATATTCTGCATATAAATAAGCAGGGAGACAATATACAACCTTGTATATTGTACTCTTTCCCCATATGGAACTGATCCATATTCAGTTCTAACTGTTGCTTCCTGTCCCACATATAGATTTCTCAGGAAATAGATAAGGTGGTCAGGCACTCCCATTTCTTTAAGGACTTTCCATAGTTTGTTGTGGTCCACACAGTCAAAGGCTTTTGCATAGTCAATGAAGCAGAAGTAGATGTTTTTCTGGAATTCTCTGGCTTTCTCCATAATCCAGTGCATGTTAGCAATACTCAAAGTTTAGGCACACCTAAAGATTAGGCTACACAAGTGCTTAGGGTCAGAATTAATAAATGGAAAATGATGATTAGGACAAATAAATTATTTCTAATCTTTTTAATTAACATTAAAATATCCTCTTAAAGTTGTTTGTGTATCCATGACATATCAGGTATAAAGGAGCAAAGTCTTTGACAATCTATTGCTTTTCTTGGTGGGGTGAGGTTTGACAAAATATGATTCACTGTCCTTCAACTCCAAAGTACAGTTGAAATATATCAGCACATCCCCTATCAAGTAAAAAATGATATAACTGTCCCAAATCCATGTGATTTCCTCTGGAACCATGTGCATCAAATATTTTTTCCTCAAAAGTTGAAAACTTCTTTTGATTCTCCATTTTATCTTCAGCTCCTTCTAAGGATATATCTTCTCTGTGACGGATTAAAATTCGCTGCCATGACAATCTTCTGATCCTAAAAACAATGAAAATATACCAAATTGAGAAAAATCTCAGCCAGCTACAGTCACTCCTAGTTAGGGGTATCATGAGTACTTAGGGATATAATTCTTGTAAATGTTGACATTTCATCTGGCTGGGAATCCTATTACAACACTGCAGAGACCAAAGATTTCCCAGAACAGCAGCAGGGAAAGAAGCTGATCACTGGGCTTTTTGTTTGTTGTGTTTTTCTTGTCAGTCTCCTGCACAGGATTAAGTTTGACAGTTGTCCTACTTCTTGTTCTAGAACTTTTGTACTTCGTTACTGCTCTTGTCAATTTCAGTCAAATTGTATCCTTAGTCATCCCTGCATGGGATGGTACACAACCATTTGACACTAATCAGAACAAGAGCAGGAAATTGACAAGAGCAACAAAGGTAGAAAAATCTTGCAGAGGATAATACTTTTTGCATAAGCAGTGCATAACAGCCAGACTTAATCTTGTAAAAATAATTCTGAATTGAAACTTAAAGACGAGCAGACAGGTAACATAACCATAAATTCAATTTGCTATGTGATAATATAATGCCATAACAACCAAATGAATTCCTCCCTGCAGGAAGAGTCAGGAAACAAGGATTGTTAACTAAGTAGATTTGCTTCTGCAAAATAAGGGTTATCACAACCTTCATTGTTTGCTTTTCTGCTCTTAATGGTGAAGTAAGGGGCCATATTGACTGATGCTCAGAGGCAATCTAATTAAAATTCATTGTTTCCTTGCACTGCAGTAGACAAGGTTTATCTAAGTACCAATAAGGAACCCTGGGAAGAATAGCATCAATTCCTGCAAAGTATTAAAGAAAATTATACAGGAAGAAACTGAGGACATTTTGGTGGTTGCCAAATCTTAGGAGAGAGAAGAAAAAAGGCAGAAAATCTCATAGAAATCTGTAGAATAGAGACACATCTGGATTCAGTCCTTCTATTGATACTATCTCACTAAGTAGACCTTCAGAGCTATCTGGCATAAGTAAACATTAAAAAACATTTTTTAAAAAATATACAGTATACATACAGTGGTGCCTCGCTTGACGAGGATAATCCGTTCCAGCGAAATCACTGTAGAGCAAAATCCTCGTCAAGCGAAATAAAAAAGCCCATTGAAACGCATTGAAAACCGTTCAATGCATTCCAATGGGCGAAATACCTCAGGGTCCAGCAAAGATCCTCCATAGGGCAGCCATTTTTGGGTGCCTATGCAGCAAAAAAATGCCTCCTAAAAACAGCGGGGAGCCATTTTGAGCAGCTGGCGGCCATTTTCAAAACCCGACAATCAGCTGTTTTGATCGTCGTAATGTGAAGAATCAGTTCCCGAAGCAGGGAACCAATCGTCGGGAAGCGAAAAAAGGCCATTAATACATCGTTTTGCGATCGCAATTGCGATCACAAAACATCGCCATGAAGCGGATTCATCGACAAGCGGGGTAATCGTTAAGCGGGCACCACTGTATTTGTAGAAGCAAAGTATTTTGTTTCCTTATCATCTCACAGTATTCCATTATAACACACCTAAATCTATTATTATTAAAATATTCTAAGCATTAAAATGCATATAGATCACAGAAAAAATGTTCATCTCTAAATGACTGAACATCATTTATCTAACATTTTAGTACACTTAGTGTACACAAAGTTTTTATAATGCTGTCAGATCTCAATGCCAGTGGATGGGGAATGCTTCCCTATTAGCTTAAAGCTGAGTAGTCCCTCTTGAAAGAGAGTTGTACAGGAGAGATAAGATAATCCTGGATGATCATATTGCTTAACCACTGCTGAAAACTAGGAGTAATCTACCACTGGGTAATACTCTCCGAGTATTCTAATACTGCCCTTCCCACAATACCACAAGAAACATATAGGCAACAACAACAGCCTCAAGGCTACATTAACCTGAAAGCTTATTTTAATAATAATCTTAGAACTGCAGTGCTGGAAAGGACTCTATGGATCATGCTAATAAGATCTTGGGACTGCAACATCACAGAGCTTGCCCTGGACTCAACATATAAAGTTATGTTATTACTGTATGGTTATTAATATCAATCAATTACCCTACTTCCATTCCTATAAACTCCTGTGAAGCTGTCTATCCTCTTGTCATGGTAAATCCTTGTTTTTGAAATTGTTATTGGTTGTGTCACATCAAGATTATAGTG
The DNA here is from genome assembly GCF_051106095.1 of Pogona vitticeps. Classification (NCBI taxonomy): domain Eukaryota; kingdom Metazoa; phylum Chordata; class Lepidosauria; order Squamata; family Agamidae; genus Pogona; species Pogona vitticeps. Next base: position 205,914,254 of record NC_135785.1, on the reverse strand, counting down.
GGAAAAGGGATAAAATCTGCAATGGGACAAGACTTGTGAGGAAAGAAGATACTAAACATCCTAGCAGATAATAAGGCTTACAATTTGCTTAAGAGGGAAAGATTATAACGGCTCATGTGAATATTCTATCCATATACTTGTGTTATATGTAATCTACATATTCTCTAGTAATTATAAAATATAGTGCACACCAGTAATGATGAATTTGGATCTAAAAGCCTGAACTCAATCTTTGATCAGCTGTAGGTATGTGAAGGAGGCATGTGGGTCTACAGTAATAATTTGGGAATATACTAATTTTTCGTATTCCTTACCACTGGAACTAACCAATCAAAAATATAAAGAAAAAGCTCTAAAGTAAAGATAGTATGTATGGAAAACAAACCTTGACCAAAACTCTTCACAATTGCTCTGTGGGCCCTCTACACAAATTATACCTGGTTTCCCAGGCATGCTGAATCCAGAGAGTGAGAGTTCCTTAGACCAGTCAATGATATTCTTTCTTTTTTGCTTGTTATAAATGTGATGACTGTAAATCCACAGTCTAGTGAAAACATTCTCCAATTTCTGAAGATTTGATTGCTGAACAATAGAAGACTGGTGTTCCTTGCTGATATAGGCAGCAGCGTGATCTTTAATCCATTCTCTTGCACTTAATATGCAGACTTCGCCAGCACAATGTTTCTCCAAGTATTTTATGAGTTCTGCATTCAGTAGAACCTGTTGTGAACGACTTATGAATGGAGATCTAAAACAGGGAAACATTGCATAGTTTGGCATTTAGACAGAAAAAAAATAAAAATTATTTGCTTTAATTCTTTTCAATTGAAGATAGTAAATTGGGTCCAGCCTTGGCCATAGAGTTGGCTGGGACTGGAGAACATGGAGCCCAAGAGTTGCATGCAAACTATCAGGGGTATTTGGTACCACCCTTGCATACCAACACCCCCAAATTATTATTATTTTTCAAATAATACAGTCAGGAATCCCTTATGCCAGTGGTCCCCAACCTTGGGCCTCCAGATGTTCTTGGACTTCAGCTCCCAGAAATCCTGGCTAGCAGAGGTGGTGGTGAAGGCTTCTAGGAGTTGTAGTCTAAGAACATCTGGAGGCCCAAGGTTGGGGACCACTGCCTTATGCCATCTAGAGAGTATATGGGGCAATTATGCTATTTGGCATGCCCCCAAATATCCCTGGAAGTCCTATACTTCCAGGGTCCCCAACCCCCATTCCAGTACCGGCCCGTGGCCTTGACAGGACCGGGCAGCGGAGACACATCTTCCACCACCACCCCACACGTACACCCCCCACATGCACATAAGCATGCATGCCGCCCCACACATGCACAGGTGCCCCGCCCATCTGCATATGCATGCACGTGTGCCCCCACTCACCCACCCATGCATGGGTGCCCAACTCACTCACGCATGCATGCATGCATGCGCGGGTGCCCCACACACCTGCGTGCACGCGTATGGGTGCCCCACCTCCCCGTGTATGGGTGCCCTGCCCCACATACATGGATGACGATGTCCCCACAGTTTGGAAAAGGTTGGGGACCTCTGTCATACTTGCTCCAATTTGAATTTGGCTTAACTAATTTGTCTGAGGGAGCCTTTTCTATTTTATTTTTAAAAAAATAATAATTTCATTATTTTTCAGTTAGAAATCACTGTACTGTAGTAATCTTTATATATTTATAACCGCTGCATTAAAATTTCAAAAGCATACATAAAAATTAAATTTATATTTTGAGCCACACTCTCTGTCTTTAACCCTGTTCCTTTCCCTTGAGCACCAGCACAGGAAACTCTCTCTTGAGCCACCAAAATCTTGAAAACGTGAATGATAAAATAATGAATTACTATAACTGAATTCTCCATATGCAACATGAAAATTCTGTCTCTGTTCTTAGGCTGTTACACTGGTGAATAAATATCACAGCTAGATCAGGGAGATAATAGCTGGCATCACATTGCAGAAACATAGATTGGAAAGGCGAGTAAGACAGCAGTCCCCTCAGTAGGTTCTCCGTCATATGCCCATTCTCACAGCGACTGCAAGTCTGGTCATATGACAGGGCAGAAATACCATGTGATTTCTCTTCCATTTCAGGTTTATGCAATGGGAGGCTGTCTTGTAAATGTAGAATGGCTAATTTTTTATCCTGAGCTGCATTCCTCAGGCACAGATAAATTCATACTGGTGCATGTGATAGAAACATCACACAGAAAATGGCAGCCATGCTCAAGATAACATAATAAAAGTAATTCTGACACATACAGTTGTGTAACTAATTATGAATTCATGGGGTGGGCAAATAACTAAAATAAGAACATTTTGAAGTACAGAACAGGTGTGGTAGTAGAGTGGTTTATTTTCACCAAAATTAGTTAATAATGTTAGATGGGATGGACTGAATGACAGGCTGAATTGAAAGTTCTGTAGCACTACAAAGAAAAATGTTTTAAGACTATCACAACTATACTAAAAAAAGATTTAAAAATAAAAAAGTATTTACATAAAAATTCTACTGAATTTAGAAATCAGTGTGGAAGGGATTGTCACCCTTGAATTGGCCTTCTCAGCCACACTAGACACTATTACCACAGTCTCTTGAGACTTAAGGATTCCTACACATAGAAATCAATAGTGATGTTGATTGCTTTAAAAAAGGAGTTAAACTTTCACTTATCTCTACCACATACTCTATATACTCGAGTATAAGCCTAGTTTTTTAGCATAATGTCAAAATTACATGTTCCCCTGCAGTGCGGGTGTTCTCCGGACTCTCCTGCTCATTTACGGGTGCCTGCAGTCTCTGTGGGTGGTCCAATGACTCAGATTAAGTACACTGCATTTCCGCTTCCAGGACACTCCCATCCTTCTCCTCCTACATATTCTATGTACCCACCTTCCTCCTCCCACCTTCTTCCTCCATCCTCTTTCTCCCTCCATCTTGTTACGCAGCAGTAGATAAGCACAGCATCCGGTATGAGTCCTCCCTCCGCAGGCGGTGAAGTGTGTCTTGCAGCTCAGAAGGGCAGTATCTTCAAAAACATTTAACCTACTGATGCCTCAGTTAATGTAATTTTATTGGTATCTATTTTTATTTTTGAAATTTACCAGTAGCTGCTGCATTTTCCACCCTTGACTTATACTTGAGTCAATAAGTTTTCCCAGTTTTTTGTGGTAAAATTGGGTGCCTCAGCTTATATTTGGGTCGGCTTACACTCGAGTATATACGGTACTTGAATTCACTATTTTAAAATAATAAGCAGAGATTGAACAGAAGTAGTTAATTTGATCCTGATATATTTATATTCCTGAAGTCTTACCGTAGTTCCTAGATCATTATTCTTCATCAAGACATTATGCTATGCTATAACAGACTCCAGTATTTAGCCCACTCCTTTCAATATCAAATGGTTTAGTACCTGATAGTGATGTCTGGAAGAACACCTGGATACTTTAATGGAAATGCACAAGACAAAGGAAGTATAACCTACAAAGAGATTTTTAAAAAAAAGTTAAAACAGAGAATCCTAAAAATATATAAATTTAAATACAGTTTTTTTCCAGATAATTATATATTACCTCATTCCCATCAGGAGTTTCTAATTCTACGTTCAGCACGAACTGTATTTTTGAAGACGGCTTTTCTGAAGTTTTTCTTTCTACATAATCTTTCAATTCTGACAAAGCTATTTGGTCAATCAGCTTAAATTCATCTTCATTAGGAAACATACTAGAAAGCAAATCTAATTCTGAAAGTTGTAGTTCAGCCTCTTCCAGATTGCTCATTTTGTATACATCTATGTGATTCCTAAACAAGCTAAAAAAAATAGGTTAATATTTGTCTATATTGGATGAGAGAATTTTCAAGTGGTTCCAAAATACAATGCTACAGTTTCAGTAACTGATGTTCAAGGTTTGAAACTAGAGGATGCTACTATTTTATTGATGATTGAATCCTGCATCTGTTTACATGGAAGTAAATCCCAACAAATTCAATGGGGCTGAATAAAAACAATGTCTCATCAAGTCAATCCTGACTTTCCAAGATTTTCAAGATACAGAATACTCAGAAGTGTTTTATCATTCCTTTTTTTCTGGGGGCACTCTGGGGCTGTGCAGTTTGTCCAAGACTACATAAGCTAGCTCTTCTCCCAGAGGAACAGTAGGGAACCAAACTTCAAACCTCAGTCCCGAAAGATAGATGGCTTATGTGTGTTCTGTGCCATCAAGTTGGAACTGACTTATAGTGACCTTACTAATAGGGCTTGCAAGGAAAGGGAGGTATTTAAGGCATTGTTTTACTAGTTTCACACCCGTAGTGAGTGAGTTTCCATGGCCAAGTCGGCATCGAAACCCTGTTCGCCAGAGTCCTAGTCCATCACTTCATCTGCTACACCACTGGGAAACAATACAGCTTCCCCTACTTCACAATATATATGGATGCCCACTATATTTAACTGCAGCTTTGTTCTTTCCAAATAGTGGCAGGCGAGTGCACACTTGCACAGCACTCTTTCCCCATGTTCACTATGGTCAGTAAACTCCAAACCGAACTGATAGAGTATTTCAGCCTTAAAGTGAAATTCACTGTGCCCATGCCCGCTGGGTATCCCTACTGCATTCAGTGGATATATTTCCAGGTGAGGGGATACAGCATTGCAGGCTAGATTCACTAGCTAGTTTATCTGTCATTGCAGCATCCAGTCAGGATAATGTTGGACTTCTCTTATTTCTCAACAGCTCACCTGCACGTAGCATTTTAGCAGTCCTAAAAAGCGTGCCCTCCACCCTTCTTAGGGGACACGTGAGTCCCAGGGGCTCACGAGGAGATGCTCTCGCTTGTGTTTTAAAGGAGGAAAAATGCTGACCAAACTGAGCCTCCAAGTAAACAGTTAACAAGGAGTTTTAAAATCCCCCCCCGCCGGTCGCCACCGACTTCCGCACACCTCTCATGTGCGTGGCTTTGCAGATTCCATTCCCGGCATACAACGTACCGGAAGTTTTTGACGAGAAAAAAATGCCGCTCTACAGGAAGATCTCTATGGTCACTGGACCGGAATCGCGTTACGGTGCGGCACGGGGCCTTCCGAGAGGCGGAAAGGTCCACTGAAAGCAGGCAAGACTGCGGGAATACCTGGAAAGGCCAGTCCTTTGCCCCCAGGTGAGGGACGACAGCGCTTCTCTTGGGCTTCCGCCGCCGTACGGTGTGTAGACGCTCTTTCTCCCCTTTGGTAGCCGCAGAAGTGGCTTCCTCTTTTTCCCTGGGACAAGACCTTTGGGGTGCTTTCTTATTGGTGTGGGCTCCTGTCTGTAAAGGGGAGAGAGGCGGGCTGCGGAGGCCTGGAAATGGCCAATCGAAGGAGGGCTGAGTGCCTCGAGCCGGGAAGATGCGAAGCGAGGAGAAGCCTCAGTAGCCGTTTGTTTCTCGAGGAGGAGGAGGGCAGAGGAGAAGTCGGTCCGGGCCTTTCCTGGAAAAGTCATATTTCGCCCGCGCTCTCTCTCTCGCTCTCGCTCTCTTCTGCTTCCGAGGGGTGACTTTTAGGTGCAGCTGACACCCGAGCCCCTTGCTGTATTGACAGTTTGCATCTTCATGCCTCCCCCCCTCCCTCTGAGAAGCTGGTCGGTTAAGGCAGCTTTTTAACGCCTCTTGCCCTGCCTGGAAAGGAAGGAGTACTCAAGGCTGCCAAACAGCTGGTGGAGTTCCCACTTCTCATCCTGTCAGGTTGTAACTGAACAAGTTCAACAGGTCAGCCTTTTCCTGGCAATAAAACTTTAATAGGTTTTCCCACCACCACCACTTTAATTTCTATACCTTGTGGTTTCTAAAGGTCAGCCAAAGCGAAGTGGTGTGATGATCGGAGCATAGGAGGGACTAGGACATCAGAGAGCTGGGTTTAAGGCCCCGTTTGGCTGTGAAACTCTGTGGGTGACCTTGAGCTACTTGCAGTCTGTCAGACTAACCTACCTTACAGGTTGTTATAAATAAAGTGTGAGGGAGAAAGAGAATCTTCTATGCCACCTTGAGTCCATTGGAAGAAGTAGGGGACATCAGTATAACTAGTCAATAAATAAATAAAGGTACCTAGGATTTAAGAGTTAAACTCTTAAGAGTTGGGTTGGCAACCCTAAGAACAAAGGTGGCTGTGTCGTTGGCTCCCCAATCCTTAATAATTTGGCCTACAGAAGAAAAGGAGAAAAACTGTCTACCTATGTCCATATGAATAGTTACCTCATCTGTCTAACAAATAGGTTGTACTTTTTTAAACAAAAATTTAAGTGCAAGGAACTTTTAATTCCTATCTTCATGCATCCCCCCCCCCCCCAAAGTGAGTGAAAACAGAATTATAGGTAGCTGTGAATGTCCCTGGTCATTGTCAACACACACACACACACACACACACACACACACACACACACACACACACACACACACACACACACACACACCCCTCGCCACTTAGTTGCCATCTGTTGCACTAATCATAGCATCCTACTAAGATCTAAATGTGACTGTAGACTATAGCTTGCCCTGCGGCCTTGGGGAAGTTGCTCAAGAAGTAAAAGTCCAGATCTCCAGTGGGCACATAAAGCTAGTTATGTGTTCTTGGGATCCTTGGGACCAGAACAGAGACAGAGTTCTAACTCCTGTCCTCTGAAGATGCCAGCCACAGAGACTGGCAAAATGTTAGGAAGTAAAACATTCAGAACACAACCAAACTGCCTGAAAAAAACTACAACAAGGTAGTAAGGTAGCATTGTAGTTTAATGTGTGGTAGCTACCTTTGGATTTTGAGGTCTTCTTTGACCAGAAAGAATAATATCTGTTTCTCTCGCTCCCTCCCTCTCAGGCCAGATTTTTTATGAGAAGTAAAACTTTCCATCACTAACATGGGAAAGAGGCGAACAAAGGGAAAAAACACACTGCGAGATAACTCACCAGATGGACCAGGTATGCTTTATAAGAATAAATAGAATCAGTCATTTATATAGCTCTGGGGAAAATGAATTTTGGGCAAGCTACTTTTTTTCCTTGGTAGCATGATCAATGTCATTATTGAAGGGATTTGTTTATCTTACAGTGTTTCAACTTGGAGAGCAACAGTGCATATTCATAAATATTATTTTTCTCATTCAAGGTTGAGGTATAATCCCAGGTGTAACTGTGAACGACTTTATAGTTGGCCAGGAACAATTTAAATAGGGAAAAGTAATACTTGAAAATCTCTCAAGTAATTACTGTATTTACCATGATAGTTGCAAGCCCCAAAACATTTGCCAGTTATTTTTGTCATTAGTTTTTAAAAAAACAACTTTATTTTCTCATGTATTTAAAATAACAAACATTTGCCCCTTTAGTTTCTTTTTCACAACCCGTTATAAATGCTGCAATCTCTTGGCATGTACTGCAAAACACACTTTTCCTATGCACATCATTGTAACCTCAGCACCTACAACATAGCACAAAGTGCCTTGCAAGTCATCATTTTATGAGGACACAATCTTGTAACAATAAAACCAACTCTACACTGCATAAAGGATTTAACTTTTTATACATCGTAGAAAAACATTTAAAAATCAGCAAACATGAGGCAGGAACAAAAAAACAAAACATTTGTCTTGCGAAACACGGCCATAGGAACATTTGTCTTGCGAATCATCAACCCCATTGCCAAAACCATTTGTCTTGCAAATTTTTTGTTCTGCAAGGCATTTGTTTTGCGAAGCACCACTGTATAACAAAATCAGAATACTGGCATAAGGCTCAGGAGCATGAAAACCTTTCAGCAAAATAAATAATTATGTCTATGTGTGTGTTAATATAAGCTGACTAGATAGGTCAGTAATTTGGGTGCCTGACTGCAGAGCCAGAGGTTGGAGGTTTGATTTCTTCCTGGGAGAAGAACAAGACTGTATAGCGTTGGGTAAACTGCACAGTCCAAGAGTACTCCCAGAAGAAGGGAGTGGTAAACTATTTCTGAGTACTCTGCCTGGGAAACCCTGAGAAGAATCACAAAAAATGTAATTGAATTGATAGCACATCATTATTGTATTACAGATGTTAATACTGGATTTTTATGTTTACATTTTAAAATGCCTTTACTTTTGTCAAATGCCTTTAGAAACATTATTTTTGATGTAAACAGGTACTCCAAGGTCTTGTGCAAGTGAAAGCACATGAACTTAGAGGGAATGGAAAATTGTGACTTTCCAGCTACTGATGTACTCCATCTCCTACCATTTCCCATCTTAGATACACAGAGCTGTACAAGCTCTTGTGAAAACATCTACGGAATGCTTCTAATAGCTATTTTCTTTCTGCCTACAATTTCTTGGATGTGACTTGTTTGTCCTGTCCTTGCTCCAAGTAGGTCTGTGAAGCATATATAGTCAAATTTTGTTCTCACAAAAGTACTGTGACAGAGGTTGTGTTGAGAGACAATAATTGCCCCATGGCCTTACAGGGAGGTTTACGACTGAAGAGACAAGATTTCAGCCCAGGGTTCTTCAGTTCAATACCAGATGGGTTGCAAATAACGCCTCTTTATTCCCTCTAACTTTAGACTCATCTTTTAAAAACTTTCTAGTAGAACCTGTGTGCAAACACCTACGCAAAGGATTGGACCAAAGCCTGAAAAAAGTGCTGCAGAATATGGATTGGGAAGCCTGTGAGGATTGCCGGATACCAGACAATGGTAGAGAAGAGAAACTGGAAGAGGAAGAACTAGACAGACCATCCATATGGCTATGTCTCAAATGTGGTCATAGGGTATTTTCTTTTTTCTTATTAAAGGCATAACAGGGTTGGAAAAAGTGGTATGATTTTAATTAGCATTTATTTATTTAACTTATATGCCACCCACACTACCCAAAGGTCTCTGGATGGTTTACAACAATTAATTAGAGTAAAAAAGATAAAACAATTAAAATGCAATTTAAATATATACTCTAAAAATTACCATCAGGACCCACAGTTGATATTATTTCAATTAAAAGCCTTATGGAACAGGAAGTTTTTGACCTGGTGCTGAAATGTCATCAGCGTCGGCACCAGACAAATCTCAATTAGGATGGCATTCCATAGTCTGGGGACAGCTGCCGAAAATGCCCTTTGTCTACAAGCCATCCCTCTTACCTCCTTGAGGGATGGCTCTTTCAAAAGGGCCCCCTGGCTACATCTTAACTGCCAGGTAGGTTCATATGGAAGGAGGTGGTCCTTTAGATATCCTTGGCATTAATTTTAATAGTGGGGCTGTTATGCATATCTAGATCTTGCCATAAGTTAGGTTTTTTTGTTGTTAAATGCCATAGAATGCAATAGACACGTATTTAGGAGTGTTCAGACTAACAAATACAGTATATTTTCTTTTTCATATCGAACTATCCTATCTGCATGATACAAAATTGTCTGCATTTTTAAAAAATAAAAATTATTGGGTTCAGTCAAAGAGTCCTCTGAGTGGAATATTGCTTGTGCAATGCTCCCGCTGGCAGAGGCAAATTTGTTTTAAATTAGAGTCTTTTCATCACATGTGCTTGTGAACTATGCATACATATACACACAGAGACATATAAAGGATGTGATTGTCAATATTACAGGGCTGTGGCAGAGATTCTCAAGAACAACATGCTTTAAAGCACTATGAAACACCAAGATCAGACCCTCACTGTTTGGTTCTCAGCTTAGACAACTGGAGTGTGTGGTAAGTTTCTCATTTTTCTTGCTTTGTAGAATGCCTGTGCGATCTTTTGTGTAACATGCTTTAATTACCACCTCTGTAATATTTTTTAATACAGAGAGTTTAGTCTCTGTCATGTATAACTACCTAACTAATGATACCTAGGCTTTCTTATTACTACAGTTAATTTTGTGTGTAGTCTCAGAGTTCATGGAGAACAATAGACTTATTTCTGATTAGGTATGTCTAAATTGCATTAGAATAAGTAATGTATAAGTGCTGCTCATGCATACTTCAGTCCCGATCTTGGCCACATGTACAGCATTTTTCATGGATGTCCAGATTCAGTGGGATTTACTTGAAATAGAATGAATTTTTGCATATCAAAATCTGCACTATGTTTTGCCACCTTTTTTGCGTTTTCCCACTGAAAAAGGGTATTCAGTGCCAAGTATGAATGTCCTCTTAGACTTCTAATTCCGGTAACTTATGAAACTTATTGTTTCATAAACTTATCCATAAATATTACTTCCATCAGTAACTGAATACTTTTCAATAAAAGTAATTGAGCCTAATACTGTATTACTCCTAAAGTGACTAACTAGGATGCTAGTAAGGTCTGACAGTCAACCTCTAGACGTCAGATATCTTGCCTTAGAGCAGTGGTTCTTAACCTTTGTTACTCAGATGCTTTTGAACTGCAACTCCCAGAAACCCCAGTCAGCATAGCAGGTGGTGAAGGCTTCTGGGAGTTGCAGTCCAAAACTCCTGAGTAACCCAAGGTTAAGAACCAGTGCCTTAGAGAGCTGCAAAGAAGCCATCTTTTTTAAAAAAAAGTTTTAGTTAACAAGTTCAGCTGTACATTAGAAGCACATAGCTAGATCTTTTAAAAATATGTGTGCATGTTTTGTTGTGCTGGCACAGTATCACAACTATGAGGTTTGGTGCTAGCCACACTCTAAAGTGTAAGCCCCTCGTGTTTCATCAATCTACTTTGGTACTTTTGTGGAACAGGTGCTACTTGTGTGATAATGAGGTCCAGTATGGCAGTTCTACTCAACTGGGCCAGCTGGTGGATTATGTTAGAAAACAAGCTCATATGAATCTCCGGAAACCAGGTGAGTTGCTAGAATATTGGGCAGAGCCTACCTTCTTGTGTGCTAGCTTCTGTAAGTGATATTGGAGTTAAGAAGATAATTATTCCTAATGGCAGAAGTCAGGATAAATCTCAACAGTAAATTGCTGTATGTCAAGAAAGTCAGCATAGGCATTTGGTATTCCATCTGAGTCAACCTTGTGCTGACTTCTTAACTTGCCATGGTTCATTGTCAAAATTTACACCAGTTGAGTTACAATGGCATAAATGTTGAACAGGACTCTGGCTAGACAGTTTTTAGTGCTATTGCTTTTAACATTGATGTACCAAATCTGATGAATCAGAAATGCCAAAGTGATTTGATTTATATCTTGTATGTGTGGATAAACCTGAAAGATTTGGGGGAAGGGCGAGTTACAGAAAATCTGAACTGTATCTGTGTTTCAGTTAATTGGGATTAATCTCATAGCTATGCTTGTCTTTGTAATTATTATAGCCCTGTCAGTGGATGTCTCAGCAACAGTAGTGTGTTGGACAATTAAGACTAAATCCAACTGTTAGTCCCAAAAAGCATACTGTTATTGAATGAAATGGTGAATGAGCACTTCTGTAAAACCCATTGATTCAGTGGATCTACTTTTGTTAGGAATAGCAGAGTAATTTAAGCCTTGAAAACCTTAATATGGTTCTTTCTGTCTTCATAAATTATCTTTTTTATCCACCTCTCACATTTTTTTAATGATGTAAAAAAAATTCCTGGAATCTCCTCTATCTCTGTCTCTACCTTGTGATCAAAATATGGTAGTTTCACATGTGTTCTTGATATCTGATTTCTTCTCAGTATCAGCAGCTGTGATTTCACATTTAGATAGTTGCTTTTAAAACTGCATGCAGAATATTTCCATCTGTATTATAGTTGGCAACAGAGGGACAGATTCCAGCCATAAATAAATGACTTCTGTTTGTGTTCATACATATTAAAGTGTTCTCATTCGGATTCGAAAGCCTAGTAATATATTTATAAACTACCCGTGAATGATATTTTTTAATTGAAGCCTGGAGGATCATTCATTTTCTTTTCCTCTGTGGGTGGAGATTTTACGTTCTTGTAATAAGTGTATGAGTCTTCTTGATTTCTATGCACTCAGCTTCTCAGTCCCTTTAAACAAGGTCAGTGGACAGTGCACTTCTGTGTTTATCTTTTCAGAGAAGAAAGTATGGAGGCATGTTCAACAAATTCTTGCTGTTCTTATTAGCAAACGTGTATTTCATTTCCTAATATCTAGCTTTGCTCTTGGTAGTGTTTGCAGTTGTCACATTCCATCATTGGTGAGCCAGCCAGCTTTCATTACTACTTGGTTTACTTATTTCAAAAAGCAAAAACTTGTTGTTTTTTACGTCAGCATATAAAGAAGATGAAAACAAGCCACATGAAAATAAAAAAATAAAAGATCACAGAAACGAGGAAGAGAAGGAGAAAAAGGAGATCATGCTCAAAGATAACAAGCTTCATTTGAATGGCAATGCAGAAGTAACAGTGAGGGGTCTCAGTAACCTCGGAAATACATGTTTCTTTAATGCTGTTTTGCAGGTAAGATGTTGAAATTTACATAGCTGCCCTGTATCTCTTTTTATGTTTATCCTGAAGTAGCATCAGATTAATATTTTTGAGAAAACAGCAAAAAGACCAAATATTTTGATTAAATGCAGCTCTGCCTTTTCATAAAATCTACTTTTAAGTATAGGTGTGTTCCATCTTGTTTGTCCTTTCTGTTGGGAAGATAACAAAAGATTTTTGTTACTGTTATGTGCTGTGAAATTGCTTCTGACCCTAACAGGATTTTCTAGGTTGGTGAAATCTCTAAGGAGTGGGTTACCATTGCCATCCCCATTGAGGTTTCATGGCTGAGCAGGGATTTTAAGTCAGATCTTCTGAGTCCTAATCCAACATTCTATCCACCACACCACATTGGCTGCCAACAGAGCAGTGTGAAAATTAAAACAGTGCAGTGAAGATCAATCCCCTTCACCCAAATCAAAATGAAATTTCTTCAGAACGATATGAAAGGACCAATAGTATCAAAACTAGAGACCAACAAATCTCAATCCACCTGTTCATATAATTTTTTAGAAAATATTTTGACATGGTATAAAAACTTCTTTTAGGGAGGACATCTCCTAGCTGCCATGCTACCACTTAAAAGGTGCTGCTTTGGCCACAAGATGCACATACCGAATTAGAACAAAGCTGCATGTGCAGGTTTTATTGTGCAGGGTAGGTTTCAGGTTGGAGAAGACATTCTCTCAGGTATGCTGCACCAATCTCAGTAGTTGATCAAAGCCTACTGCAGATAAAACCCAGATTAGGTCATTCTATATGTCAAGCTGTTAGAGTGAGTAGATAACTGCATCATACACCAGCTAGAGAACAAAAACAATCTTCAGGACAGTCTTATAGAAAGCATTCTAAGGACAGGTCTGCCTTACATAAAGCAGAGAAGAGGAAAACAATGTGTGCTTACACTGAAGGAAAATACAGTTTTTCAGTGTAACTAATAAATAATGGAGTAATATATATTCATAGATGGACAAACATTTGTTCCTCATGTAGTTTCAGCAAAAATAATGCAATAAGGAAAAATAAAGACCAGTATATGCTGGATCATTTTGCTGCATTTTCAGTATCCCCGACTTTTATCCCATTTCAGACATCAGCTGCTGGCTTGATCTAGGCATACAACCTACTAGCTTTATCTTTGTCATAGTTGCTAAATAGTATGCTGTTTAAAAGAACTGGACACATAGGAGAATAATAGTGATCAAAATATACTGTTTTTTGAAGTTAATCCTATCAGCTACTCTTTTTTTCAGTGTACAGCATTGTGGTTTTACAGTATTTTGAACATAATAGAAGAGGTTTCTACGTACAGCAGCAACAGTAGGCTTTTTTTGTGTGTGTTTTTTTTTTTGCAGAATTTATCACAGACACCAGTTCTGAGAGAACTACTGAAGGAGGTTAAAATGCCAGACTCTACACTTACGATTGAGCCATCAGAATTCCCAATAACAGTACGTAATATGTTTCATTTGTTCAGAGTGGAGCTTCAGTATTTGAAACATGTTTTTGCTTTAATTAGTCAATTAGTTCACTAATTTTATTTTTTAAAATTTATTTATTTATTTTATTTATATCCCGCCTATCTAGTCGATTAAGACCACTCTAAGCGGCTCTTTGTACCAGTAAAGGGACCCAAGACATTTCACATGCTATAAAGAAACAAACCGACTAAAACATGGAAATTTATTGTATTAAAAACAGCTACTAGTAGCACTAATTTAGTTAAAACAAAAACACTTCAAAACCTATTAAAATACCTATACAGTGGTGCCTCGCATAGCGAGGTTAATCCGTTCCGGATTAACCTTCGCTATGCTGAAGCATCGCTGAACGGGGCAGCGATTTCCATTGGAACGCATTAAACATCGTTTAATGCGTTCCAAATAGGCCAAATACTCACCGTTCAGCGAAGCTTCAGGATGGCCGGCAGCCATTTTCGCGCCCTCGCCTCGCTTAACGAGGGCGCGAAAATGCTGCGCGCGGCCATTTTAGGCCATTTCCCGGCTTCCGGCGGCCATTTTGGCCGCCGAACAGCTGATCGGCGGGGGGCGTTTTGCGAAGATCGGTAAGCGAAACGCTTACCGGTCTTCGCAAAGCGAATTTTTCCCTATGGGAACAACATTGTGCGATCGCATTAGCGATCCGAAAAAACGGATCGCTATGCGATTTAATCGTTATACGGTGCGCTCGTTAAGCGAGGCACCACTGTATATTGATAATATCCAGAGCCAGGATCCAAGATCTTTGCTATTAAAGGCCTGTCTAAAAAAGATGATCTTTCTCTATCTCCAGAAGGACAGGCTGGGGAGGCATCCTAGCCTCTCGAGGGAGAGAATTCTACAACCTAGAAGCAGCTACAGAGATGATCCTCTCTGCCATTGTCACCAGATATGCCTGTGAAGGCAATGAGAGTGAGATAGGGACCTACCCTGAAGATCTTACAAGCCAGAAAGGCTCATAGCCTTCCTTCAGAAAGCCTGGATCAAATCATATAGGGCTTTATAGGTCATAATCAGCACTTTGAACTGGGCTCAGAAACAGGCCAGCAGTTAAGTCTATTTTATAGATTCCTAGGTGAATATCAAGAGTCAGAAGGCTGCCAGGACAAATAACACAGAGGCTGTCATTTAGCATTCCATGAACATCTCCCAGCCTTGTGTACTTCTTTCTTTTGTAGTATAATTATAAGGAGACCAGGATTCCCCTCCTGTTTTTAATGGACTAATATCTGAACAGATAAAATGTGCTTAGTCTTAACTGTGGTTTACAGGAAGAAACTATTTTCATGAATCATTGTTTCAAACTGACTTGACTGGCTGAACCACAGTTAAGAACAGCCTTCCCTATCTTCTGTCTTTCAGAAGGTTGTTCTCAACTGTGGTTTAGCCAATATAAATTATGGATCTTTAAGTGCAGTTCCTGGGCTATTTGCTTTTTGCCGATCAGTGTAAATGCTACCCATTTCATTTACAAAAAATAAACACATATTTTACATAGAAGATCTGAATTGTCTTGGTGTATCTTCTTGGGTAGGCAAATTGCAAAATTAATGCTTATAGACATATGTTTTCTTTATGTGGTGTTCAGGAACTCCTGGTAGTTAAACTTGATCAGCCAAGACCCCTGACATCAGCAATGTGCCAATTTCTGACGGAAATGCAAGAAACAAAAAAAGGAACAGTGACCCCTAAAGAGCTCTTCTCACAAGTCTGTAAGAAGTGAGTATAATAGAGAGGCATTAAGCAAGCTAAGGCCGAATACAAGAGGAGAATTGAAGACTGCTTTCTCAGCAATAACATGAGGCAAGTTTGGCAGGGGGTTCAACAACTAACAAACTACAAAGCAAAAAAGGTTTCCTCAGGCGGAGGTGTGGAGGTGGCTGAGGAGTTGAACAACTTTTTTGCTCGATTCGAGATCGATCAAACTGAAACTGTTCGTTTGCCATCATTTACTCAGCAGAGTCCCCCCTTCATTGTGAATGAGCAGGATGTGAGACAGATTATGAAAGTGGTTAACTCCAGAAAAGCAGCTGGACCCGACTTAATTCCTGGTCGGGTGGTAAAAGACTGTGCTGATCAGCTAGCCGGGATATGGACTGTAATTTTTAATAGATCCCTGACACTATGCGCAGTTCCCGTCTGTCTCAAGGCTTCCATCATCGTTCCACTGCCTAAAAAGTTGCCTACAAACAGTCCGAATGACTACAGGCCGGTGGCACTAACTTCAATCTTAATGAAGTGCTTTGAGCAGTTAGTTCGGAAATATATTATCTCCTGCCTTCCTCATCCCTTTGATGGGCTTCAGTTTGCTTATAAAGAAAATAGATCAACCGAGGATGCGATCAATACTGTGCTTTATATGGCTTTATCCCACTTGGAAACACAAGGGAATTATGTAAGAATGCTGTTCGCGGACTTTAGCTCTGCTTTTAACACCATTATACCCCACAGATTAATAGACAAACTTAAAGATCTTGATTTTCCAGATTCTATCTGTCTGTGGATTTTGGATTTTTTAACAAATCGTCCACAAAGGGTTAAACTGAATGACTACATCTCTACTGACAAGATACTCAGCACTGGCACTCCACAAGGCTGTGTCCTTAGTCCACTACTGTTCTCCATTTATTCATCGGATTGCACCAATAACCATCCCAGTAATAGGATTATCAAATTTGCAGACGATACTACACTAGTAGGACTTATCTCTGGGGATGATGAGTCTGCGTATCGGGACGAGGTATTACAGCTATCCCGCTGGTGCAAAAAAAAACAATCTTTTATTTAACATCCAAAAAACCAAGGAATTCATAGTGGACTATAGGAAAAAAAGAGCAGACATTCAGCCACTGTATATAGATGGAGTTTGTGTGGAACAGGTGGTTGAATGTAAGTTTCTTGGGACTATCATAACAAATGACCTGACTTGGAGTGCAAACACCGCTGCGTTAATCAGGAAGGCACAACAACGGTTGTATTTTCTAAGGATTCTTAGAAAGCAACAATTGACTGAGAGTTTGTTAATCACCTTCTATCGGAGTTCGATTGAGAGCATATTATCCTACTGTCTCTGTGTATGGTTCACGAGCTGCACAGTGGCAGAGAAAAAGGCAATTCAAAGGGTGATTAAGACGGCCCAAAACATCATTGGCTGTTCACTCCCCTCTTTGGAAGAATTGTATAAGAACAGATGTAAGAGGAAGATATCTAACATACTGAAAGACTCCTCTCATCCGGGATATCAGCTCTTTAAACTATTACCATCAGGAAGGAGATTCAGGGTATTGAAAGCAAGGACAAGCAGATTCAGGAACAGTTTTTACCCAAGTGCAGTATTGAGTTTAAATGTGGGGCCATAGGTTTTTGGTGGATTTTAATTGCTGAGAGAAAACGGGGTATCTATATTTGGATGGTGAAAGTTGTGTATATTTTAACTTTTTTTTGTAGTGTTGTCCAGTTTTACCTTGGGGAAGAGCACCTCATTTCGTTGCACCCACTTGTGAGCGCAATGACAAATAAATTTCTTATGTCTTATGTCTTATGTCTTAATACTGTACTGGGAAAGCTTAATTAGTGGAGTATAGTGACTTAAGTCCTGTTGGCTTAAATTTACTGATCTAGCGGATAAACTGATCTAGCGGGCAGCAGTTTTCCAGTATTAAAGTTTTCATGCCCACCCCCATCTCAAGGCTTCTAAAGGCTTCTCCAAGGTGAAAGGGAGCCTTAGAATCTGAAGTGGGAGATAGGAAGTTTTAAATTAAATTAAATTAAAGATTTATATTGCTGGTTGATGACATCCAAATTGTACTGTGTAAAGCTATGCACCAATGGGGTTTGTTTAAAGTGAATCTGAACTATTTAGGTATTTTAGGCCATCGTTTGTCATACAGAAGACAGGGCAGGGAAACCTGTGACTGTTTGGATTTTGTTGAATCAAACCTCCCCCATCAGTCTTTGCTGTCATCTCAATCAGCAATAACAGAAGTACAGTACTTTGGTACACTACAGAGTAATGGATCTAATATAGTGGCTGAAATCCACTATATTTGAGCAAGCCCATTGAATCTGTGGAACTCACAAATCCTCACTGATTCAGTAGGCCTCCTTTAGTTGTGACTTAACTACTGGTTTTCTGTCATTAAAACAAATATGTTGTTTTTGAAAGCATTTTCTTCTTTGGCTTCCATAAATTACATATTGTCTCTTTTACCTTCATTGCATGAATTGGGGACTGGATATTGCAAAACTATTTCCATAATGCTTCAGCACTCAACTGTTTAAAGTGTGTGCAACCTGTACTTTGAAACTCACCCTTCAAGCTTTACAGATTAAACAGTGCATGGAATCAACTAAAATGTCAGTTTAGTGGCTGTTGCTTTTAATCAATCAAAATTAGCTTGCGTGCTCTGTAAAGAGTGGGTGGGTGTTTTAAAGTCAGTGGCTGCAGAGGGACCCTCTGAGATGAAGGAGCATAAAGTTGTCCATCTCTGCTGTACACTAGAGTAAGTGGCATTTCTAAGTAGGCACATCTAATACTGTTAAAAACTCTAGCGGCTATATGGGAATCATACAATAAAACAAATATTTTCAGTATTGTGAGAATGTTATGGCAGAATTAGTCTTCTAGAGCTACATTTCACATTAGGCTTCTAGAGCCTAATGTGAAATATTGCAAACACATGTCAGTGGTTTCCACATTTTGCCATACATCCATATTGTATCAGACTGTGGAAGCAATAACATATCCAAGCACACAGTGACAACCAGCATATTGATGCAAATTGCTTACACAGTTTCTGGTTAATGCTGCATGATGCCTACAGAATTCTGGCCATGGTTGTACCTATTTTGGACAACCATCTGTCAGATTTGCTTTGATTTGGATTAAGCAGGGGGTTGGATTAAATTGCCTTATTGGTCCTTTCCCACTCAATTATTCTGTGATTCTATGATTCTATTTTAATTCATGTCAATTTAACTTTTTTTTTTTTTTGCTTACGTAGAGCCATACGTTTTAAAGGCTATCAGCAGCAAGACAGTCAGGAGCTGCTTCGTTATTTGCTAGATGGAATGCGAACAGAAGAAATGCAGGTAATTATCTTACCATGGAATGAATACTGTGGTTGTTAGTCCTCTCTGGCCTCTTTGGTGCAAAGGCAGCATTAAAAAGAACAAGGCATCCTAGCTCATTGGGAAGTTCAGTCAATAAAATGTACTCATGACTAAGTCCTTGTGATAACAGTGAATGGGCTGCAATCCAACATATGCTGATTAGGGAATATATCTGTGCTTAATTCTGAGTGAGCATGTATAGGAATGGGTTGCCGTAACTTTGTTTCCATCTAGTAATTTACTGAACTTCAGTATACAGTACACAAAAAATAGTATTGGAAGTACAGTAGTAATGTACCTCCAAATGCAACAGAGAATATTTCCTCTGCCACTTCCTGTAAGTAATGATGTATCTAGTTACTTTGTGCAAAGGAAACCCATATCAACTCTATACCATTTCAAAAAATACAGCACTTTGTTAGTGTTTTCTTCCCTGTAAAGTACAAAGAAAGCTGTTGTCAACAGTAATATCACTGATTTCAATGGAACCTAATTACAACTAATTTGGGGATTTCAATGGGACCTAACTGGATTTCCCAAATTAGTTGCAATTATGTCCCAATGAAATCAATGATACTATGTCTTAGAGATCTGCATGTAAGCCAGGAACATTGACCCAAGTTTGGATAAATGAGTTTTATCCAATCCATCTCATTCCAATATCAACCTCCATTAGTGGAACAGGAAAAGAGGTGGTTTTCAGTGATTTGCCACTCCTCCCTGCACCCTCTGTGCAAATCCTCTCTGGACATTAGGAAAATTCTCAGAAAAGCATAAGAAATATCCCAAATCTTGTGTTCTGCTGAGGGAAACCTCTGCTGGTTTAGTGAGACTTCTTTCAGGGAAGGGACAGCTTTTCAGTACAAGTTAATATGTGGGGAGGGGGGGAGAGAAATGCACCGACAGAGGACTTCTGCATGTAATCATTCACAGATGATTAATCTATATAGTATAACAATCTGTAGGACAGGATTTCTGTTTTACTGTTGTATAATATTATCCTTTAAGAAACTGGATTACTTGCCTTGTTTACAAATATTTGAAATTACACTTTCTAGCGGATTTGTGCTGGAATTTTTAAGGCATTGAATAGTTCTACTGACAAAGAAAATGAAGAACTAAAAAAGAAAATTAAAGGTAACAATTTCTATATGTTCGTTACCTTGTGAATTCCATGGAAATATAGTGTATAAATTTAGTCTGGTACCCAAAATCTGTTTATGAAACACATTTACACAGAGAGCAACAGGATAAAATGAGAAGGGCTAGTGGCTCCCCTCGCTTGTGAGTTTACCTTATTCATGTTTCGTTGACTGAATAGATATTGTCTGTGCATACAGGATGTTATGCTTGATATATATGCTTTTTTCCATAAACAATCATCAAAACGTTGAACTGTACAGCTCATTCACATTTTCTTAACTTTAAAATTATACGGCTCACTGTTTTTTCTTAGAACCAGCCACCTCTGGGCTTTCAAGGCACCTAATAAGGTGATAGGTACATGGGGCTGATTTTGTTCTTAAATCATTTCAGCAGGTGCTGCCAACCTTTTCTGCATCACTAAAGCCTCTGTATAGCTGCTGTCACATGAGTTGAAAAAGGAGAAACATCTGACTAATATACAGAGTGTCATTTATAACCATTTGCTCTCAACATTCATCTTTTTTCTCCTGGTTAGGAGCTGTGTCTTCATTCTGTTCCCTGGCTGAGGAGTACAGCTGTCTCTAGTCAGATCCCAAGTTCATATGTAAAGATAAGCCACAATGTTATTTATTCAATTCTGACTTATTTATTTATATAAATAGTCATATCCTGCCCTATATTAAATATTTTTGAGCAGGGCAGGAATAAAAGAATTTAAAGCAGTTTACAAAAATCTGTAACATGGTATATCAGAACCAGTGTTTTCTGTCTAAATTTGTTCCTGCAAACAAACTGATTTATTACCCACAATTAGAAAGCAAAGTTTGTTTTAGGCATATGAACTCTGGCTTATTTAAATTGAGGTAGTCAAATTCAGCCCTTCAGATATTGCTAGACTGAAACAAGTCTCAGTTCTGGCCAGCATAGACAGTCATAGGGAATTATGGATGTTCAGCATCTGGAGGACCACAGATATCCACCTTTGCCTCTAGTCCATACCCAGAACAATGGCTTGTTCCTATGCTTGTTTTCCTAGCTACCCACCTTGAAACAGGAGCTAGCAAAAGGGGTGGGGAGTAGATGTAGGAGAAACAAACTGTGCTTAGAGTGTTAGTCTAGCTTTATTTGCTTCAATGGCATCCCATTAGTCAAATGTCAACTTCATTTGCCAAATGACAGTTCAGTTTGCTGAATTTTATTTACATTCATGAGATCATGATACTTAAGTTTAACAAGAAGTATTTTGTGTAATAACACATATTCCAGAAATAAGCTCAGTGCACAATTAAGATACAGGTCAGCACATTCTTACATTGCATGAATACTGCTTAATAAATCTTTATTAGCTGAAATCCAGTTTCACAGGTCCACATGCATGATCAGAATGGCATCAACAGCAAATCATTGCTGATTAAAAGCAAATTCTCACTGATTAAAGAAATTTCAGGGTGTACATGACTCATACACAATGTGTAACCTTAAATCATCAAAGGAAGTTTTTAATCAGCCGCGATTTACCACTGGTGAAGATGCCATTGCCTTTGTGAATGCAGAATGGTGCAACAGGATTTCAGCCAACAGATCTTTTAGACTGACACATGTGAGTCTCCTTTTTTGTTTTTAGTATTAACCGAAACATCCATCAAATTAAATATGGCTTTTAGTGTTATTTATTACCTTAAACTTAATTAAATTATACTTTGACATTTAATATCTAAATTAAAATATATATTTAATGGAAGACCTAGTGTGGTATAGTGGATAGAGTAATGGACTAGGATACAGGAGCCGTGGGTTTGAATCCCTGCTCATCCACAGAAACTCACCAGGGGTGAGGAACTAATAAAACCATTCCTTACCTGGAAAGCCCTATTGGGATTTCTATAAGTCATTTCCAACTTGATGGCATCTATCTTTTTATTGTACTTTAATTGTTGTAAGCTGCCCAGAGACCTTTGGGTAGAGTGGGCAGCATATAAGTTAGTTAGTTAGTTAGTTAGTTAGTTAGTTAGTTAGTTAGTTAGTTAGTTAGATAGATAGATAGATAGATAGATAGATAGATAGATAGATAGATAGATAGATAGATAGATAGATAGATAGATAAAACATATATTTAATACTTAATGTTGATTGAAATGTAATGTATACTTAATGTGCAAATCCAGTTTGGCTATTTTTAAATTGCTGTATTGCCTTGGCTTCCCACCTCATTTGAGGCACTGATAGTGACAAAAAAATTTGAAGCCACAGTCTTTTCATTTTTGTTTTTCCACCATTATTTACTTTGCTGGTAAAACAGAGACATTGATCCTACAGCTGATACTGTAGCTGCTGCCTCCACTATTGAATGCAAATCAAGGCCAGGCTCAGTGGTGAGTCTCGCATCAAACTCCACCTGCCAGCAGCCTTTGCCACATTGGAAAAAGATGTTTGCACCAGTTGACAACCATGTTACTCTTTGACATGGCAGTAAGCTTTTCATCAACTGGTCCTACAGCCAGATACTGACCCCCCCCCCCTTACCTGGCCTTGTAGTCGTGATACTGGTCTGTTCCTCCAGCACACTCCTTATTTATTTTCCCTATTGCCCTGCATTTGTGCACACCACTCACCACCTCTTAGCTGCCTCAGAATCTCCATTCTTTCAGTTGTAGTTGACATTACAGAGAGATAGGATTCACTTCTATCTTTTAATTTCCATTTCACTGGCCATATTGGAGACTTATTAGCCAAACTATAAATCTGGTTGCCTTTTGCTGGAAGTGTGGTCAGTGGCATGTGGTAGCTTGGTTGTCTGCAGAACAATTCACGCCTGAGGCAACAAACTGAGACTTACATAAACTATGGCTTAGTGTGGCATATAGACCACAGTTGGCAACATGATAACATGTAACTGATAAATTGAAGATTAAAAGGTTCAGCTGCTTTTATTGATATATTGTCTGATATTTCAGATTATGAAAAGAGAAAGTTAACACAAACCTTTGTGGATCGTATATTTGGGGGCGAATTGACGAGTACTATAATGTGTGAAGAGTGCCGAACTGTAAGTAGATTGGCTTTTGTGTATAGACTATAAAGTGTTGAATGGCAAACAGTGTCAAGAGAATGCCTCCGTTAATTTGGATTTTCTCAGGTGGACTTCATTTATCACTGTTGCAAAGGAAGTGTATTGTGTCATCATGCAGTTGCTAATTCTGTGCTTGTTGGTGGCTCAGAGGTGTTAAGAAAGAAAATTTCCATTAATTGGTAGCCAAGATAATTTCTTATGTCTCTCCCTTCTTTTGACTAGTCAGAGCAGAAAGAATTATGCATAATGAGGTATTCCTTGGGCTCAGGATTTTATCTTGTAATTTAAGTGAATGTCAACTTAAAAAGTATTCAAAGTTTATCATTATGAATGGTTATCAGACATGGAAAGTGAGACTTTAAACACCAAGTGGTAGCGTGAGCTTTGATGGTTTACAATCCACTTGGTCAGATATGGAGTGTATTATCATGATTTCAAATATATGTATATGTTACAGAGAAGGAACAGAGTGAAAGTTGATAAAAAGTGTATCAACTGGCAATAGACAATTAGTCCAAATGTCATACCAGTAAATAATTTAACAGACACTTTATCAGGTGTTATCCTGCACATAGGTCTGTGCAGTATAAGTAGTAAAAAAATGAAAGTGTTATGTTCTGTTGAGCTTAAACCTAATGAATGATATTATTTCAAATCTTAATTAAGAGCTTAATTTTAGCTTTAAATTCCCTCCCTTTGGATAGACAGAAAATGGCTTCACACACACAGACACAGACACAGACACAGAGAGAGAGACTGTGTGTTCTGTTCCTCGGTACATTTATTTTCACGTAACTTGGCTGTGAGATCTAACTTATATCTTAATGTCAGACAGTTTTTCTAATAATAGTTTACAATGTTTGTTTCAGGTTTCTTTAGTGCATGAGTCATTCCTTGATCTCTCACTCCCAGTTTTAAACGAAAAGGTAAATATAAAGGAACTTGATTTTGTTTTTAAACTGTAAAAAAATACCTTCTTTTTGTTGGAGTCATTTCAGCATAAGCTGTCTTCAGTAGGTCTGGCTGGGAAAATCCTTTCTGAGCTGGGGTGACTGTCAGTCAGTCCAGCAGTAGCCAATTGTTCCTTTCCTATTTCTGATTTTAAAGATACAGGAAAGGAACAAACCACAAGTCTTAGCTTAAGAGTCTTTTTTCCTTTCTATTTAGTCTGCTGATCATTAAAATTAGTATGCAGTTATGTGAGTGTAGTCCACAGGAGACTCCTGGAAGCAGGCTGTAAGTTTGTTGAGGCCTGTTTGTGTAAGCATTTTTGTATAGTATGCTCTTTTTGACCTCTAATTGTGAGTTAATGAAACCTTCCATTATCAACGTCTCAGTGAGTTATAGCTGTGACCATCAGTTGATGACAGAAAAGCTGTGGTCTACTCTGGAGAGACTTTAAACTCTGTGCATGTAGAGTTTAAGCAAAATTCAAAACAGCAAGAATGATCAAGATTCTGAAAGAAGCAGAAATGAATACTTTCTTCCCCAAAAAAAGTCAAAGTAAGTTCTTTATAATCTCTGCAACTCAGATAAATGGGCCATACACTTGGCAATCATTCACAATTTTCTAGAGAAGAATGACTTCTGGTGATTTTCCCTTACCTGTCCTATCACTGATATTTAGCTTTTCTTTAATGCCATTTCCTTTTCATCCACCACTTTAACAGCATCAACGAGAGCATTTTGGAGTGTCCCCCCCCCATATATCAGGTAGCTTTTTCCATTTTTCATCTTCCCTTCTTCTTCTGTTTAACATACTTTTAATCGTTGTTTCTGCCAATACCCAAGGTAGCAGATGCACATGTACGCACAGTACATGTGCAAATTCACATATTAATATATAATACCAATTAGAGTTGCAACTTGAATTTCTTCTGTGTATGGCTTTTGTGGCCTTCAAGAAGTGTGTCACCTGAGAGGGGAAATTGCCCCTTGGATATAGGCACCCAGAGTGCTTATTTAAGCTCAGTGAAGGTCATCTTTTTCAGCAGCATGCTATTTGCCAAGGATTTACTAAAGCCAGCACTTCACAACAGGTCGTTGAAATGAAAATTACATCTCTGGGAAAAATTGCTTCAATTTGGACACTCAGAATAACCCACTGTACCTACTTCAGTCTGCAAGTCCTGCTGAAAAGATGTTTTGTGGCTGCAGCAGACTCAGCAGTTACATCTCAGCAAGCTACTGGAACTTGAATTTCACTTTCTTCTTCAGTTATATGCCATTTACTGGACACTTTGATTTTGGCTTCAACCTTGAAGTCAGCTTCACTCTAGAAATTATTGTTGATTCTGAAAGATCTAATAGTTTCTTTACAGGTAAGATCTCACGCAATATCTAAAGAGCAGCCAAAGTAAAGAAAGAGCAAAGGGAGGACAAGGGAAAATATTTCCACATACTATAAAAGAGTTGTAGTTGTCTGCTGCTCCAACTCCAGTAAGTCCATCTGTGTTGGCTTTGATCCTAGTTGCCTTGGCCCTTATGGACGTCTTGGTCCAACTGCATCAGGATAAGTGGCTTCAATCTAATAAATAATTGAGGAACTGATCTTTGAAGAGCCAAGACAGACATCCATTCCAACTACAGTGCAAGAGACCCATAGATTATTCTCTTTTGACCTGGTCTGCACAGGTCACAATGTTGAAGTTGTCACTGTGTTGGTTTCAGGCCTTCATTCTTTACTATTGATTCTGGGTTCTGCTTTGCAACTCAGTAATCCTGAGACCAATTCAAGAATCACCTCATTCTTCTGAAGTTACATCTTCTGGTACTGAAAGTTGTTCTTTGACACCAGGAGTGACACCAGAGTTTTGCTTTCTTCAGTTGTGAGCACACAACTCCATTATCTCCATAGGAGGATATCCAATTCTGATGTCAGGCTTACTGATCTGTAGCTTTCAAGTTCCTCTTTCCTTGACAGTGCGGTCCTTTCCATTTTCATTTTACTTTTGCCTGGAGAATCATAGACTATCTGGGGGGGGGGAAGTTACTTAAAATAAGAACTGAGCACTTCTGCTTTTTCTTTGTCATCTGTTACCATTTCTTCATCCTCCCATAGTAGCTGAGCTATTTCTTTTTTCTGTCTTTTCCTATGCATGTACCTGAAGAATGCTTTTTTCTTGTTCTTGCTAACCTCAGCTCATTCTCACCTTTAGATTCTTCTCTTTTTTTGTCCTTTTTTGTTTTCATGTCCTCTCTGAACTTTTTGTGAAACCACATTTCTGTTTTTGTTTCTTTTCTATCTTCCTTTCCCCCCCCCCCCTTTGTTGGAATTGTTTGTAGTTGTGTCGTTAGAATTTCCTTTCTAAGAAATTCCCATCCATCTTGGATTCCTCTTCCTGTTAGGATCTCCTGGCTTGGGATATTACTTATCCTTGTTCTGAGTTTATTAAAATTGGCTTTCCTAAAATCCAGTGTATGCATGTGGCTAAACTCTGCTTATAACATAACTTTCCCTCAGTTTTCCCCTTACTGCCGCTGCATCCATCAAGTCATCTCTGTTGGTTGGAATCAAGTCCAGGTTTTCTCCTCTACTTTTTGCAGGAGAAAATTATAAGCCACACCAGCCAGGAATTTCTTGGAAGGGCCATATTGGCGGAACATGCTTCCTAATAGGTATTAGGGTAATCAAAATCTCCCGTTACTGCTACAATATGTTTCTTTCAAATTCTTGCAGTTTGTTTTTCAATGGTTTCATCCTCATCTTATCCTTGATTGGGAGGTCTAGACTCCGAATGCCATGTTCTTTTTTCTTTCAACCCAGTTAAATTAATCCAGATTCTTTTGAAGTTGCTTATCTGAAACTGGTACTTTGAGTGACCATTTGTGAACTGACACTACCCCCATGCTCCTTTACATAGTCCATCACACTGCTCTTTTTCTGCTGATGGTGGACTGCAATTGAGAAAAAGCTATTAGAGTGTTCCTAGGCATGTATAGTGTGGATGGGGATCCTCTCAAAAGCTACTGAGCTCGAGAAGATTCTGAATAAGGCTTTGTTCAGACTCAAAACCTATGTGCGTAAGTTCACAGATGGCCACACAAGGAGTTACAGTTTTGAGTAACCAGTCTTTATAAAAAGACTTGCTTTATCAGCCCTGCTAACTAGAGTACTTATTTTGAGAACAGGATGATCATAAGTGGTAACGTTGCTATATTATGAAGAATTACAATGTTTCATTGGCTGGTATTCAGAACATTGACAAATGAGAGTGAAGCAGTTGATAACTTTTTCCCTATCCCGCAAAAGTGCCTTGTGCCTTGAGGAAGGTAAGACTTTTCAGCTTTCAGAAGTGGCTTTCTGAGGGGTCTGAAGGGGAATTCTCAAGATGCAGTAGATGTATTGCCCCTTCAGAGAGTGCTTGCTCCCAGGTCTATCATGCTAAGAGAGTCCTTAAAATCTAATGGAATAAAAAGTAGTTGGAGTATAAAGGCAGGACATTTTCTCTTTTCATTGTAACCTTAATATAGTAATTATCATTGTAAAACTTTTTTTGTGAAATTGCTTATATAGGGAGGCTTTGAAAATTGTTTCAGGATTTGAATGAAGGAAAAACCTATAAGGATAACTCTACTTCCCAACAAACAATTGTGACAAAGAGCAGTCGTCACTTGATTTCTCCCCCCTCCTTTTACACTTATTGAAATGCCAGTAGGAAACCTGAAGTATAATACTATAAAATTGGCTTCCCACCTTTCTGAACTGTCCCTATTTTCTTTTTAAGAATGGTAAGAGAAAAACAAGTGGGAAAAATGTTGAAAAAGAAATAGAAAATGATGAAGACAGCATAGAAAATGACTGTTACTTGAAAGAGAGAGAAGAGGCTCCAGGTACAAGTAAGCATCTCCAGAAAAAGGCAAAGAAAATGGCCAAAAGGCAAGCAAAGGTTAGTACTGTGGAGTTCAGAAGATATAAGCCAATTTAGTATACTTGAGTATGAGATTTTAGTAGTCTTATAAAAGTATCTACCCTTGTTTTTGGATTGTGTACAAGGAGCACACGGCTTTCTTCTTTTTCTTTGGTGTACTTGTTTCTGAAACACAAATGGTATTAAGTAGGTTGAGTTATTACTATCGCTGTGTTGAATTTTGTGAGATTTGGTGTTTGAAGGAAAGATTGCCTCACTCCAAGGTCCATTGATGGAAGTAGTTCCATAAATCTTATTCCAATACAGACTTGGATCCTTGTCATAGATTTCAGTTGTATAAAAACACATAACACTGTCATTTCTCAAATAATAATTTGTCCACTTAACAAGATTTTATCATATTCTGACAGCCTGACTGGGGGGGCCTGTGAAATATAGGTCTAGTTTAGTTCACTATATTCAGGTAGCCAAGCATTTCATGCTGAGAAACAGTAAGCCTTTTGAAAGATTCAGCATGTAAGAGATGGAAGGAAAATGTGAGCCTAAGGCAAGCCGTTATTTATTTTCATAGTAACCAAACCATGACTTGACTTTTAAGTCTACATGGAGCCATATTGCATACACAAGAAGGTGTCTATTCTAAAGGTGGGCACAAACGGTGGTTTGGCCCAGTTTGGCCAGGTGCCCAACAGGTGTTTCATAGGTGCTGCATGCTTCCCTCCCCCACTTCCTCCGGGCAATTGCCCACTAAAGGCAGTGCCACATGCTTCCCTGCCTCGCCTCCTCATCTGAGTGGTTGGCTGCCGGAGGAGGCAGGGAGGAAGCGTGCACTGCTGCCAGTGAATGAGCCATTGCCCAGAGGAGACGTGGGAGGTAAGTACATGGTACCCATGGAACACCTGTGCAGACGCTGTGCCAAACCAGGGTGAACCACAGTTCATGCCTGTCTTTAGACTATACTTAACACTGACTCATATACTTAGTTTATGTTAACTAAATGATACAAGATCTATAATTTATATTTGTCTTTACACATAATCAGTGTTAAACTTCTTGTGGTACTTAATTTATTGTATATTTCACTTAACAGAATCAGCGTCGTCAGCAAAAAATTCAGGAAAAGGTGATCCCTCTGACAGATAGCTATGCCAATGAAAAAACTGAAGTTGATAATGATTACTGTAAGGGAACAGTAGAAGGTAACTCTGAGCTAATTTGCCCAAAACAAGAAGAGTCATTAAATCCTGTTGAAGATCCATTTGTTGATCAAAAAGATAGTATGAATGGGCAAAATATAACAGTTGAAATCCAGAATACAGAAGACCACAATGAAGATAAAGACATTTCTGACCAGGAAGCAAATAATGAAGTTGGTATGTGTGTTCCTCCAGAAGGCTTGGATTCTACAGTGGAGTGTGTCAATAAGTTTGACCATCTGCCTCTCAAAGAAGATAGTCTTGAAGAAGACGAGGATATTGCCAATGGATTTAACAAACTGTCCTTAAAGGGAGACATTGGGAGCGATACAGATAGTTTCAGCGAACTTGATAACTCAGAGACAAAAATATATGAAGTAGTGAATGAGGACCCAGAAACGGCGTTTTGTACTCTTGCAAGCAGAGAACCTATAAACACAGAAGAAAATTCAGTCCTTCATTGCTTGTATCAGTTCACTCATAAAGAGAAACTTTGTGGGAACAATAAACTGCTCTGTGATATATGCACACGCAGGCAACATTGCGGGCCAAAGACAGCAGGGAAAAGTATGCTAAATTCTTCCTTTTTTAAAGATAGTATTTACATATTTCCTTACCAGGCCAATCTAATATAAATGACTTGTCAGAGCACTTGTTTTAGTAGAGTGAGAGGAGGAAAGAGAAATGCATGCCCAGCTTTTATGGAGTTATCAGGTGGTTTTTATGTGGCAGTATCTTAGGTAAACCTAAAGAATTGTAGTTGCCAGCTTAAAATGAGTAGCCAGAACTGAATGAGGGTATTGATGATGGCAGAATATAAACTGTTTGTCATACTTCTGTATATAATTTCTTCAGGTAACCAATGAAATATTCAAGTAGAAAACAGTGCAGTTAAAGTTACCCACCTGTATGACTGAGGGAATAATCTTGCTAGTCAAGACAGTAATTTATTTTTGTTTATTCATTCATTTAAAATATTTTTGTCCCATCTTTCTCCATTAAAAGCTGTTGTTGAATTTAGATTTTTTCCAGACAAAGGGTGGCATAAACTAGTTAGGACTGTCCTTGCTTTGGCTTAATTCTGTGCCAGCATAATGGCTATGGCACTAAGCGGGTGCAGCTTTGGATCTGGCATCTCTTCCTTTATACTGCCCCTTCTCTAGTCCATTTTGGCTGTCCTGCTGATTGATCTAAATCAGTGTAGTAGCCCGTCTGCCAGCAGATATCTGTAATCGGCCACCACAAGGGATTTTCTGCTCACAGAAGGGCAGTTGTGTTTGGCACAGGAAGGTTTTTCCTGTTTTACACACCCTACAGTAGCATGTCTTTAATATAAGATTGCACTGCCTGCCTCCAGCTTTCCAAGTATTGTCACTGCCTTTTGTATCCAGCCCTACTGGCCATTTCTCATATACAGTACATTACTGTATCTTGTGTTGCCCAAGCAATTTATATAAACATTTTATTGAATCTGTTTGTCCATCCATCTATCTTCTACTGCACTTTTCTTATGATCTAAGCAATAAAGAGCAGGGGGAGGGGTCTGTGAAAATCACACAGGAACCTGATGGCGGCAGTAATTTTGAAATAGACAGAAAATTGGAGAGTGTAGCTTTAGAACTGAGAGACAATACATATACTGTGGATCATCTGTTGCGCTTGAATGGGACGTGTCTCTCTAAATGCACTTCACTGGGTGGAATACTTACTGTGGTTGAAAACTCTTTCCAGAGTTTAATTCCTGTAACTTCATCTTAGGTAAAACTAGAGTCAAATCACAGAACCATGTGTGAGCTGCTAGCTCGAGTGCCACTGTCCTATATGAAAGAACATATGGAAGTGGCTCTTGTGTTAGCAGACCTCTTCTTCATTGTATGCGATGTATACATAAATATTTTTGAGATCATTGTGATTGTAACTAGCAAGAAATGTTTTATGCATCATAAATGTAAAAGGAGGGTGGCTTTATTTGTGGGTTTCCATTTAAGTCAAAGTTCATTTATTGAACACTCATTAAATATTGTGGATAGATGAGTATGTGCTTAGTTTGTTATCAAGTGTGGGTAACCTAATGTCTTGCAAATATTTTGGATTCTAATTCCCATAATAACCGACCATTGTTCTTCTTGACTGAGATTTATGGAAGTAGTCGTCCAAGTGCCAGGCTGCCTATTCTATTGCATTACATAGAAGTCAATGGGACTCAAAATTCTTAATTTGGAAGGATTGTGCTGGAGTCTATAATCCAATATATACAAAATGAATAGCTTCGAACAGGTAGCACTCATGTCTTTCAAAAAATGTTTTAAGTTATTTATTGTATGCTGTTCTTAGATGTTATCAAATGTAGGAATCTTTAGATACAAACTGATTTGACAATGATCATACTTTGTCTTTCTCTTCTCCAGATTCCAAGAAGCATGTATACACCAATGCTGAAAAACAAATGCTTATTTCTCTCGCTCCCCCGGTTCTAACTCTTCATTTAAAAAGATTTCAACAGGTATAATTAACTGTATTTGCAATTTTTTTTAATGCACTGGCAGCACAGTATTTTGCTGTTTAAGCCAAAGGACAAAGTGGCTTTCACCACCCACCCCATTTCTGGCTCCCTACACTGGATCTGACTGCACCAGCTTGAACCTTGTTTTCAACACTGTTGATTAGAGTTTCTTTTCCATCGCCTGAGGGCAACCAAGTAGGTAATGGGATTCAAAACAGGCCTTTGTGGATCAAAGATTTCTCTTTCACCAAAGGTGAAGGGCAAAAGGGCTGCTGCTGCTCTCTCCATACCACCTGCTGGCTCATTGGTAGGGTCAACTCTGTATTTGCTAACTCTGAAGAAGATGGTCAGGAAAGAGACACTAGCAAGCAGTACCTTTTCATGTGTTGCAGTTTTGTATTTATGTTTGAGCTAGAGAGGAAGCAAGAGTTGTGTAGATTTTTGTTTCTGGCCTTTCAAACACAAAAAAAATTCTCTGGTGGCATGGCCCACACCTGTGCTGATTGAGGAATTTTGGAAAGAACTGTAAAAAAAATCCCCATATCTCTGAAAGGTATTTCACATTATTTGATCTGCTGCCTTCAATATGGATGTTTTTTCTTATCACTTAGGTTTTATTGTTCCATGTGTTTTATTTATTTATTTTTTCTTTCTGTGGTTTCTTCACAGGCAGGATATAGTCTCCAAAAAGTGAACAAGCATATAATGTTTCCTGAAATAATAGATTTGGCTCCTTTCTGCTCAGTTAAATGCAAGGTAAGCAAGAAAGTCAATTTAATTTCCAATATTTTTGGGAGTCCCTTTCTGATTTGAAAAAAGATGAAAAACGCACTTCATGTATTACAAGTTTAATCCATATACATGCATTCAATAAGGGTATGCTTACTTTATATGGGATATATGTGTACAAAACCAGACAAGTGGGCTGTAGCTCTGACAAGGTATTTAAGACAAAGCAGCTCCTTTAATGTACTCCTGTGTGGAACTGAGTTTACAGCTTTTCGAAAGATTTATTTTCCAAAGCCAGTTCCGCAGCTGACAAGCTAAAGAAAATGTTTTTGAGGTCCTAAGCCTAATGCAGTGGCTCCCAAGCAGGAAAACATGGATCAGTGTATATAGCAGGAGGATCAATCTATATGAAAAAGCCCTGGTTTCCTGGATGAAGCTATGGTCCCATCTAATGTTCAGAAGCCTGTATTAAATACACAGTCCAACAACTGCTACATTCATATGGTGACCACAGTTGTTTGACCCTCACTCCTGCTCTTAAGTCTATCTGCTCCAGAACCAGTTCTCTCCCTTTCAGTAGCAACTAATATTTTTTTCCCTTACTGTCAAAGCCCTTCAAGATGTTATCTGGAAGTTGAGTCATGGCAACAGGACTTCTTGTTAGGTTGAAATGTTTCGCTACTCATCCAAGTAGCTTCTTCAGTCTTGGATGCGTAGTGAAACATTTCAACCTAACAAGAAGTCCAGTTGCCATGACTCAAATTCCAGATAACCTCACCAGGATGGCTGAGAATCTTCACATATATAACCTTAAGACGTTGTCCATGACTCTCTGAACACCCTCAGGGTATGGGTACAGCATAACCTCCTCATAGTCCATGGTTTTAGTACTAATTATATGCAGATTACATATAACTACCTTTCTGTGCTAGAACACACACACACCATCTTGCATTTCCAAGTACCTCTCTGGTATTTCCACTTGATGCTTAATTATCAGACCTATTCAGTTGTTGTGGTATCTGGAATCTTTTGCCCACTATTACTTTGCTCATGCCAGTAGCAACATCTCTCCAGGGCTGTTCTATATACAAAAGCAGGAATCAATTTTCTAGGGTTCTTGCTCATGTGTATAGCCTACTTGTGGGCAAGAACTTCTTCAAATGCACCACAGCTCACATGAACAAAGCAACATGGGGTTGTAACCACATTGATGGCAAAACAGCTGTATAGGGCTATTGTCTCAGAAATAATACATCCAAAAGCAAACTTTGCTGTTCTTTTAGGAACTCTACTTCTTAATGCACAGTATATTGCTTTGTAATTAATGTGATTAAATATAGTAGGAAAGCTTCAGTATACTGTATGTATACTTCAACAATTTGAATTTGTATTTGGTTTGAAAAAGTATTTTCAATGAAACATTAAGCTTGTCCCTTTTTACGCTGGATGAAGTCATCTGGAGTTGTGGGGTCCGGTGTCATCAGTATGCTGATGACACCCAGCTCTACCAGTTTTTTCCAACTGCAGTGGATACTGTTCTGACCCTTGAGTGCTTCTTGGGGACAGTTCTGGAGTGGATGAGGGCAAATGGACTGAGGTTGAATCCTGACAAGACAGAAATTTTGCGCGTGGGTTGGAAAACTCCCTCTCCTTTTGGGGGAGTGACTCTTCCCATGAAGAGTGAGGTTTGCAGCTTGGACATCTTCCTGGAGCCGTATCTCACCATGGAAACCCAGGTGGCATCTGTAGTCCAGACAGCCCATTTTCATCTTCGGAGGATTGCCCAGCTTCATCCCTATCTAGACATGGGGGCACTCACAACGTTGATTCATGCCATCATAATCTCAAGAATAGACTAGTGCAGTGCTCTCTGCGTGGGGCTACCCTTGAGGGTGATGCAGACTCCAACTGGTCTAAAATTAAGCGGCCAGATTAATAACTGGGGTGAAGAAATTCCAGCACATCTTCCTTACTCTGGCCACCCTTCATTGGCTACTGGTTTGTTTCCGCATGGACTTCCAATGTTATGACAACATTCAAAGCCCTAAATGGTTTAGGACCTTGGTACCTATCAGAACGCGTGCTCCCAGCCAGATCTGTCCGTAATACCCGTTTCTCACAGGCAGAGCGGTTGAGGACCTTGACCCTGAAGGAGGCCTGGAGGGAAAGAACAAGAAACCGGGCCTTCTTGATGGTCACCTCCCGCTTTTGGAACAACCTGCCCATTGAGATCCGCCTGGCACCCTCACTGGATGAGTTTAAACAATCATTGAAGACTCGGCTCTTGTCAGGCTTTCCTGGAGCATTAAGATCTTGGCTTCCCTTTTACCATCCTTGTTGTCATCCTCTCCATCACCCTTTTATCACCTTTATCGCCATCTGTTTTAATTTACCCTATTTGGCTTGTATTAATTTATTTTTATTATGTTTTAATATTGTTTATACTGTTGTTAGCCGCCCAGAGTGACCTGGTTGCCAGATGGTGTGGGGTACAAATTCAATACATACATAGTCTTTAAATCTTTCATTTATTAGCAAATTGCCACTTAGGAATCAACACAGTTAATGCATACCTCGAAATATTAGTAGGTAGAATTGGACTGTTTAGTTCTTCCTGGTCCTTGTGGTTTATATACATAGGTCTTATGCCTTCTGCAGAATACCACACAGAACCTTCCATAGCTGATTAGCCTTAAAACTCCCCTTCCCATCCTAAATATATATTCCTACTAGTTAGCATAATGTTGTGTGACAAGAGATACAAGCACTACTGACTCCAATGGCTCACTGAAAGACTAAAGTGGCAACCTGTTTACCCTGATGCACTTACAGTGAGTCAACATTTCTGAATGAAGTCAAGCTGTTTAAAATGTTCTGAGGATTTGTTGTTCTTCACAGAATGTTGCAGAAGGGAATTCAAAGGTCCTGTATTCCTTGTATGGTATTGTTGAGCACAGTGGTACCATGAGATCTGGTCACTACACTGCATACGTTAAGATGAGAGCTATGACCAACCAGCTTTCTGATCTTGTTCTTCATGGGAAGATTCAACAAAGTAAGTAGAACCAGTTCTGTTCAATCCCCAAAGACTTAACTTCAGCTAATTTCCCATGAAATTCTCAGAATGGAATAATGAAGTGAAATTGATTTGCATTTTTTTCTCTTCAGCAGTCGCAGAGAGTGAATCATCTAAAGGACAGTGGTTTCATATCAGTGATACTCATGTACAAGCAGTGCCTATATCCAAAGTGCTGAATTCCCAAGCATATCTTTTATTTTATGAACGACTACTATAAATGAACTAATCAAGTCTTCTTATAGAAACTGATTCGCAACCAAGAAAGTTATACCCCTGAAAATGATTGTGTTCAGTCAACTGGTTTTGACTATACCTGTATTCAGACATACTTCAGTGTACTTTAATAATAAAAAAGTTATCTTTAGAACTAAATGTGGCATCAATTTTCCATATTGTTCTACAGGTACTACAAGGATTTTTGCACTCATTGCCTTTCATTGGTTTTTGTTGCCCCATGTACCCATTAGCCTGTACATATACATTAAAAATGAGGTGTATTTGTAGCACTTTGTTGTACTTTAGACTCTTGAGTATTCTGAAATGCATGGTGTTTCTAGGATATAAGATACCTGATCACCTTCCGAATATTTATTATTGGTTTGGTTACTAGTGTACTACATATATAGAGAGAGGTATTGCTTCCTGTGCTTCTGTTTCCCCATATGGATAAAAAGATAACAAAATAATCTAAAAGATGCCTGTACCTCTCACTTGTTGGCCTTTGTAATTTTAGAGGCAAATATCACTCCACCCCCATATATATACTACCTTTTACTCAGTCAGAACATGACTAGACATTTCTAAATGGACTGAAATAGTCCCTGCTTTCAAAGGTCACAGAAGGTTTTTCTTAAAGCCTACATACCTTAAATCTACCACAATGATGTTCCAAGAAAAAGTAAAAAAATCTACAGATTTGCCTGATCAGGTAGTAAATTCAGGCCCATGGGCCTCTTACCTAATTACCTTGGATGCATTTGTGTTTGTTTACATCTGCTTTAAAGTGTGCAAGAACCTCCTCAGCTTGAAACAGTGCAATCTGCTGAATAGTTGAAATTGCTTTATTGAAATAGGACAGGACAAGCATCTAGTAAAGATTAGTCTCATAATTTAAAGTAACACATTAGAAGATACACAGACCACACAAGAACTACACTGAATCATTTCAATCACTTTGGTCACCATCCACATCCTTCTTCCCTGTGGGTGGTTTGGGGCCACCAGCTGGTTTTGCCATAATTATCTGCAAGAGACAGAAATTAGACTTGTACCTATCGGTATGTATCATATACTTAAGGTGCGACAACAAATTTATGCATAATTTGATTTTATAGTCCTCCCCTACATACTGTCAGCAACAGTATTACAAACAGCTAAGTAGTTAATAATCTATTTCATTGTTATAGATGTTAGTTACATGGTGGACTAGCAACACTTTAAGAAGGTGTTTTATAAAACAATCAGCAATCATAACAGAACTATTTGTTTAAAGCAGAGCAGACCAACCCTTTGCTATTATTCTATACATACAGTGTATTAACATATTAACTATAACACTAAAGAAAGGTGCATTTCAAAACATGCTTTCTTGCAACAAAAATCAATGTCTTCATGAAACAGGAAATTTTTAGCTTCTCTTCACATGCCATTTCATTTTCATACAAAAACTTAAATGGCCAGCTATGGTCAATTTTGCTTTCATCCAATAATTCCAATACATTCCAAAAATTGTTGCAATGTTGCATATAATTCAATGTTTCTGGATACAGCCACAAATTCTCTGCAGAGGTTTCTGTACAAAAATCACACGAGTTTCCCTGAAAAGGCAGTGACTTATCCTATGCATTTAGCTATCCAGAGATACACTGTCAGCATTACTATCCTCAAGATACACTGGTGCCTCGCTTAGCAATTGCTTCGTTTAACTATGTATTCGCTTAGCGGTAGCTTTTTTTGAGGAATTTTCCGCATCATTTCACGATGTTCTCTATGGACGATTTTCACTTAACGATGTCCGTTTTTGCTCATTTTAAAGTGTCTTAAAATGTTTGAAACCTGTTTTAAATGCTTGGAATCGTTAAGTGCACCTTGTGAAACAGTTGCAAACTTAATTTGACTTTGTTCTGAGTCTTCGTTAATTTTTGGTGAATTCCCCCCCCATTGGAATGCATTGAACGGACAGTTCACTGCATTCCAATGGGGGGAAAAATTCACCAAAAATTAACGAAGACTCAGAACAAAGCCAAATTAAGTTTGCAAAGGTTTCACAAGGTGCACTAACAATTCCAAGCATTTAAAACAGGTTTCAAACATGTTAAGACACTTTTAAATGAGCGAAAACGGACATCGCAAAGCCATTGGAATGCATTGAGTAGGCTTCAATGCATTCCAATGGGGGAAACATTGTTTCACTTAGCGATGTTTCCTATGGCGATTTTCGCTTAAGGACGGTAATCCGTTCCCATTGGAACGGATTAACCGGTTTTCAATGCATTCCTATGGGAAATGGTGTTTCGCTTAGCGATGTTTTCCCATAGCAATGTGGTTTTTTTAGCCAATTAACATCATTAAGCAAAGCACCACTGTATATGGATGATAACAGTCAGGTCAAAAATCTGAAGGCTTGACCATTTGCCTTATGATACTGTAAGTGGAATCTTGCATACTGTACAAATAAACAATATTTATCCTACACTGTGGATTGATACAATGTTCTTACATACTTAGCATCTCAAACAAGTTGTTAGTAGTAACAGCACACATATGTGATTTCGATGGGAAAAAACCACCCATCAGCTTCAGGCAGTGTAAACGCATTCATGCATAGTGTCTTTTCTCAACAGTGAGAGACATGACACCAAATCTTACTCCACTCTATTGTTCAGGGTCATCTTTCCAGTCATCCTTGTCCCAGTGTCCTGCTGCTTTAGGGGCTTTTGGACCGCCCGCTGCTTTTGCCATAATAATCTACAGA
Organism: Pogona vitticeps; assembly: GCF_051106095.1. Taxonomy (NCBI): domain Eukaryota; kingdom Metazoa; phylum Chordata; class Lepidosauria; order Squamata; family Agamidae; genus Pogona; species Pogona vitticeps. The sequence continues at coordinate 205,875,663 of NC_135785.1, read as the reverse complement.
AATTTCACATCAAATACAGATTTCTACCAGATTTCACTTAACATCCCTCCATATGAACATGAGTTTCAATAATGCTTCTCTATGTGTACTTCTGATCATTAAACCTAATAACTGTCACCGGTACTTAACTTTGGCCCTCTAGATGTTCAATTGCAACACCCATAAATTCTCAGTACTGGCTATACAGCAAAGGCTGATGAATGCTGTAATCCACGGTACCTGGGATTGTACCAACCCTAATCTACATACTGATAAGACATCTGAAGTGGGCTAGTTGATGAGTGTGATTCTCCTTTTTTCAATGCAAACGTTCCCTCTAATTTTTAGCCCTCCTGAGTGGGACTCTCCCCCCCCCCGTTTCTGTCACAACTGGAACCAAAGGGGCTGAAAAAAATTGCTGTGGGTGCCCGGAGGATGAAGAGCCCTGTGCAGAAGCAGACAGAGTCACGCAGGGGCACAGCTTAGAAGGAACCTTGTTCAATACACAAAACAATAAAACTCTTAAATAATCTGAGCCAGAGATACCATTTTTCCATGTATAAGATGATACCTTTGTATAAAATCTTTAGACTAAAAATTAAGCATTATCTTACTTCCTATACATGGAAGTAAGCTGAGGAGAACAAAAACAAGTGGAGGGGGAAAGGGATGAAAGTGATCCTGCCATGCTTTGATCCCTGCTTTCCCCCTCCAACTGCTAAACCCTGCAGGGCTTTTCAAAAGGAAGGGGGAAGCAGGGATCAAAGTGCGGCAGGATCGTTTTGATCATTGCTTTCCCCACCACTTCCTAAGCCCCACAGAACTTAGCAAGTGCAGGGAGAAAGCAGTGATCAAAGGGCTGCAAGATCACTTTGATTGCTGCTTTCCCTGCCATTTCCGAAGCCCCATGGGACTTAGCAAAAGAAGGGGGAAAGCAGGATCAAAGGGCTGCAACATCACTTCCATTGCTGCTTTCCCCCTCCTTTTGCCAAGTCTCATGGGGCTTAGGAAGTGGCAAGGAAAGCAGCGATCAAATTTTCAAATTTGGGGTTAGAAAAGTGGGGGTTGTCTTATACACGGAAAAATGTGGTATTTATGATGATTAGATATACCTTAAGGTGACAAGAGATTCCTTGTCAATACTGGTATGACATTAAGTACAAAGCAGAACCTCTAATCATAACAGTGCTATGATGCATGTATTGGTGTTACAATAAACCTCTTATTTTCATAGCAAATCAATCATTATGAAACAAGAGTTATAATGCCAACTTACCTGATCAACTCGGAGTACAGTTACTGCAGCATTAGTAGCCAGTTTGATTCCCCAGTGTTTTCCAAGGTATGTGTCCAGTACACCAGCTTCCAACATGTCTTTTACAGCTGCAGCTTCAGCCTGTCAAAACCATTGCTGAAGTTTTAGGGCTAAAATATGTCTTGGCCCTTGCAGGGTTGCCACTGAAATTTTATTTTTCATTTCCCTGACTTTCCCTGATCAACATTTGTCAATTTCCCTGACCACCATTCAAATATAACCACAAGTTTTTTAAAAAAATGAATAGGTCATGTTGCATTAATTCAACTATTAATGAAATGCTCCACTCTGCAACTACACAAGTCTCAACTTCAAAAATATCTGTCAAAGACATTTAATATCAGCTTCTTTCAACATTAACTGCAGCAACATCTATTTTGCATTTGCACCAAAAATTACACTAAGATACAAACTTCAAGTAAACTCTGAATGCTAACAAATGAGATAACATTTTTGTTATTGTTTTAAAAGTACCTAAAATTATATAAACATTCTATCTAAAATGGTTTTTCTGAAGCCACGCTACAAAACTTATAATAACCTGTTATGTCCACTTTATGTAAGAAAGTAACACAAAAGTGAATGAATAACTTTGGCTTAGTAATGGACAAGTGACTTACTGATTAGAATCCTTGTAGTTACATCAGCATAACACTAATGATGTAAACTGCAGTAGCAATCACCACTAGTTAAAAAGCCAACACTTCTCTCTCTCATTATACACCAGTCATACTTAAGTTACATGCCAAAATACTGTGATTCTCCTTTGTTCAAAACAAAAACCTAAACAACTCTTGAACAACAAACTGAGCCAGAGAAATGTTCATTATAAAAATGAAAAGCTGGCATTATATTTATGTAACTTAATAGAAAGAGAGGTTACTTACCTGCAACCATGGTTCTTCTAATGGTCCTCTGTGAATACACACAATTGGGTTGTTCTGTATCTGCGCAGGACCACTCGGAAGAAACTGATAACTAATCAGATAACTGATTAGTGGGACGTCCCCCCATGGAGTGCATGCTTCACCCACCCAAAGTCCCCTGTTCCTGAAAGAGTCTGCCGCTGTCAAAGATCTATTTAAAAAGACAATGTGACGGACAGAGGGGTGGATGGGTGAGATGTGTGGATTCACAGAGGACCACTAGAACCGTGGTTACAGGTAGGTAACCTCTTTCGTCTTCGTGGTCTCTGTGAATGCACAGAATTGGGTGACTGGCAAGCTCACTTACCAGATAGTGGGACATCACAGTAGAAGAGAAGTCGAAACAGCTCTGCCAAAAGCAGCATCATTTTTCACCAGATATCAAGATGGTAATGACTCACAAAGGTCAATGGATTAGACCATGTACCTCCATGGCAGATGTGAGGAAGCTGAACTCCATGGTGAAGTGCAGTAGAGGTGGACAGTGCTCTAGTAGAGTGGGCCTTCAGATGTTCAGGCGGTGTTTTGCCTGTCATTTCATATGCCAGTGAGATAGTTTGAATAATCAATCAAGATAGTTTGAGGTAAAGCTGGAGCACCATTATGAGAGCCATGGAAACACAGAAAAAGTCGTGATTTTCTAAATGATTTACCGTATTTTTCGCTCCATACGATGCACCTCTCCATAAGACGCACCTCATTTTTAGGTGAGGAAAACAGGAAAAATATTTTGGCAATTTCAGCCCGCTGGGCCCATGGGGATGGGGGGGAGCCTCGGAAGGGTCCGGGAATGCCTTCCAGGACCCTTTGGAGGCACCCCTGCCCCCCCTGCGGGGCTAGCGGGGGCAAAATTGCCAGGACCCTTTCCAAACCTCAGAAGGAACTATGTCTTCAGAGAAAGTAGTTTAAAATTTGCAACAGCCATTGGTTCAAAGGGCGGTTAAGTAAGTACACTGAGGACAAATTGCAAGGACCACTGTGGAAGAGGATACTGACGTGATGGGCGAATATTGTGGAGTCCCTTGAGGAATGTTTTCAAAGTTGGGTTGGAAAAAAGTTAAGTGGAATTGGAATGAAGTGGCTGGTGTGCCACAATAGTAGAGATATAATGGGTAGAATGAGATAGTCCAAGATGAAAGAGATGAAGGACAAAGGTCAGTACAGTCCTCAAAGAAATAGGGACCGCAGGTAAGTTGTGGGAGTTGGCAAAGGATAGGAAAACCTTCTATTTATTCTGATATAGAAGCTTGGTCGAAGGTTTTTGAGCTCGATCAAGTATGTCTCTTATGGTAGGAGTGTTCTCCACACTGTCAGGTTCAGAGAGTCTATGTCTGGATGGTAACTTTCCCGTTATCCTGGGTGAGTAGACTGGGTATCAAGGGGAGACGGAAGACGTCTGTCAACCTCGACCTCAGGTGGGTAAACCATGGTTGTTGTGGTCACCATGGGGCAAGAAGTATGGCATTTGAGCAAAATTGACAAAAGCTAAAGGACAGTGTGTTGAATGAGTGGTATCAGAGGGAAGAGACAGAGGAATTTGTCATTCCAATCTATCATAAAGGCATTTCCGAGTGAGTTCTTGCTGGTACCGGCACGGGAGCAATATCTGTGACACTCGGCATTGGTTTCAAAGGTGAAGATATCGATGAACAGGACACCCCACCGGTGGCAGAGGAGATTGAAAACTTTGTCGTCCAATGACCACTCGTGTGTTCACATGCTGAGGTGACTGAGATGGTCTGCTAGTAGATTGTCGTCTGTGGAGATGTGTACTGCTACTGGGAAAATGTGGTGTAGCTAACACCACTCTCAGAGCTCGACAGTCAGGTATAGTAATGAGAGGGAGAGTGTGCCTCCCTGTTTGTTCACATAATAAAGGGCTGTTGTATTGTCTGTAGCTAGTTGTACAGCTTGCCATGCAATGATTGGTAAAAAGGTGAGGAAAACCTTGATGACTGCTAAAAGTTTGAGGTGGCTTATGTGTATTAACTGTTCTTGTCTTGTCCAGAGACTATGGATTCTATGATCTCGACAATATGCCCCCAGCCCAACAGGCTGGCATCGGTGGTGACTTTTGTGAGCTGAAGTGGTGGAAAAGGTCTTCCAATGAGTAGATGTGGAAGAAGCATCCACCAGATGAGCTGATGCGCAAGCTCGTAAGTTACTGTGAGAAGTTTGGACGGGAGGTCTTTCATGGGATCGAAGAGTGACAGATACCATAACTGGAGAGACCACATTTTCAGCCAAGCATGTTGGATAATGGCAGTCGTGGAAGCCATGAACCTGAGAAGGTGTTGGATTTGATATGGCAATACCGAGGCTAGACGTCGGAATCGTTGTATTGTTCTTATTAGTTTGATGATCCTCTCCTGAGGGAGAAAAGCTCTGGCTTGTAGGGAATCAAAGTACGCTCCAATGTAAGTGGCGGTCTGTGACGGTTCGAGATGGGATTTGGCAAGGTTCATCTTGAGTCCATGGTCTCAAAGAGCACTGAGAGTGAATTGGGTGGCTCTGATGGCTTTGTGATAGGAAGTGGCAACTATCAGCCAGTCGTCAATATAAGGAAATATGGTGATACCTTGAAGACGGAGATAGGCGGCGACCGGTGCCATGTATTTGGTGAAGGTCCTCAGTGCTGTAGAGAGACCAAATGGGAGGGAACAGAACTGGTATGAGACACTGTCAAATTGGAATCGGAGGAATTTGTGGTGATGGACAGAATGTGAAAGTATGTGTCTTGAAGGTCGATGACAACAAAACAATTCCTCTGTGAAAGGAAAGGGATAATAGTGTCCAGCATCAGCATTCTGAAGTGTTTAGGTTGAATGAACTTATTGATATTTTAAAAGTCAAGAATAGGGCGAAGTCCATCTTTTTTGGTACTGTAAAATATCTTGAATAAAATCCTTCATGGAGAGCAAACGAAGGGACTATGTATATAGCTTGTTTTTGGAGAAGGGAAATTTCTTGTCGAAGAGCCAATGAATGGTCTTAATGCCGCCAGGAGCTGGAGTGCGTTTAAATTCAATAAAAATAACCGTTTTGGATAACAGAAAGAACCCACTGGTCGTTAGTAATTCGACGCCAGGAGTTGAGGAAAGGATGTAGTCTAGTTTGAAAAGAAGATGAAAAGTCTATGAATATTACTTACTCTTTTTTTCCCTTTTTCTTAGAAAAGTCATCAGGACAGATCAGAGTTTTCGACATGGATGTCAAGCTCGATTTCTAAGCCAACTTTGAATGGTCCTTCTGAGATTATTAAGATATTAAAATTAAGAGATTTTTCCCAGGGGTATGAACTAAGTCTTTGTAGTTGCAGTTTAAGGGTGGGTTTAGTAAGTTTTTTACACCCGGGGCAAGAGTGTGTTTGATGTTGCTCTCTGAGGCAAAAGAGGCAACGACCGTGACCATCTGTGAGCGGGATCTTATTTGTGCAAAGCACGCACCGCTTGAAAGGCCCTGGAGGGGCCACAAAAGGTAGGAAAAGGGGAGCAGTGAGAGGTAATGGGGTGGGTGGAAAGAGAAAACTGCAGGAAGAAAAAAATAGATTTGAATAATCTGAAAGGGGGAAACGTCCAACAGAAGAGATGATTGAAGAAGAAAAAGGAATGATCTCACAAAATACTCACAAAAAGCTCAATCGCTCTAACGTTCTGAAATAGGTCCAACGAAAGCAACAACTAAAAGGAACTGAGGGGACTTTGGGTGGGTGGAGCATGCGTTCCACAGTGGAAAGTCCCACTAATCAATTATCTTTAAGCTCTAGAAACCTCTGAGAGGTCCTGCACAGGCAAAGAACAACCCAATTGTATGGATTCAGAGACCACAAAGAAGAACAATGATTTTTACATTTTAAAAAACCTGCCATCTGTTTGCTCACACAAAGCAGTCACACAGTTTTTGTACATCACACCATAGGGTATTATTAGTCCAAACTGCTTACAGTGTTTTTCTGGAAAAAGGAGGAATTTTCATTAAAGACTCTTTAAAATTCAACTGTTAATAATTTCTGCAAATTATTTTAGTTTTGGTTTTCTTAGTATATGTGTACCACCATGTCAGGTTGGCTCAGTTTATTTTTTAACTGGAAAAGGGTTAATAAAACAAGACTTATCCAATAAAAAGATATAGAGATTGCCTCCGCTTAGAAAGAACAATCTAAAGTTCTACTGCCGAAGTAACTACTATAGCTTGGTATCATGCCAAGTTAAAGACTTACCTCAATATCAAACCCAACATTTTTGTTGCCTTCTTGATGTACTGCGTAGAGCTTGGAAATAAGTTCATTTCCCTTTATTCCTGAATTTTCTGCCAAAGCACGGGGAACTGCTTCAAATGCCTCAGCAAATTTCTTGATAGCATACTGATCAAGACCTGGACAAGTCTAAATAAAGATGGGGGTAGTTGTCACTGTTACACAGACATCATTTTTATTATATTAAAATCTTAAATCTACTTAAATCATTTAAGTATCAACAGAGATGGAACCAACCTGGCAGCCTTTGGGAAGGAGCTCCACTACTACAGGCTGCTACAGAGAAAGCCTGATCTTGTACAGCTACCAACCTAGCCTTTCTGGACAGTGAGGCATGCAACTGGGCTCTGATGCATATAGCAAACTATGGCAAGGCTTAAAATAAGAAGACACAGTTTTTCAGATACCCTAACCCTTAACCATTTAGGACTTGGTAGGTTGAAAATGGCACCCTGAATTGGACTAGGGAACAAACTGGAAATATTGTAGTTTGATCAAGACCATCAACATATGGTCTCTTGGGCACAAACCAGACCACATTCTGTGTTTTGCAGCAGCAGTTCTTTTCAAACACTCCTATGAGCAGCCCCACAGACAGCACCTTACAGCAGTCTGTCAAAATATAATTAAGGTATGAATCACTATGGTCAGGTCTGCCTTTCCTAGGAAGTAACGAAACGGTGGGTCAGTCAAAACTGGGCAAAGACACTGCTGGATGCAGAAGCCACATGGGTCTCCAGGGGCAGTGTTGGAGCCAAGAATATCCCCAAGCTATTAGCCTCATCTTTCAGAAGCAGCACAAGTGAAAGAGGTTGAAACCAAAGGCTATTGCATTGTTGTTGTTCAATCGTTAAGTCGTGTCCAACTCTTTGTGACCCCATCGACCAGAGCAATGTTATTGCATACCAAGGCTTAATAAAGAAAAAATATTTGCAGTTTACCTCTCCAAATGAAGTGATCTGCTTAGCCAACTCAATTTCTGTTGCTCCACCACCAGGAACAAGGCGTTTATCCTTTAAAAAAAAGTGGCACTAACTCATTTCAAAAACTTGGGCAACAGCTGTTAACTTCAACTGGAACAATTTCAGAAGAGTTTGTTTCTAAAGGATGTTAATTACACAGTGGATTTGCTGTGATGATACAATAGATACACACAGTATAGTAAGTGCAATATATGTAGTGTCATTTATCTTACCATTCTGGCAATTGCACATGATCATGTTTGCACTTAACAATACATTTAATAAAACTCATTTTAGAGCACAATGTTTCCTATTGATATAATTTTACTCACACGTGTGAGTACTTTAAAAGTGTTGACACCATCATCAACTGCTCTTTCTACATCATCCATGAGATTGTCTGTTGAGCCACGAATTACTATTGTAGAAATGGCACCATCTTCTTTATCTATAAGATAAATATCAAGATTTGACTCTTGAAACATGATCAAATTTAAGATTTCTGTTAATAAAAATTTAACAGACTAAAATAATAAAAATGTATACCATGTTTAAACACAACCACTTGTGTTTCCCCAACTTCTGATAAGTATACACTGTCACAATGACCCAATTCTTCCAGGTTGGGTGGGGTCTAGAAAGGAAAAGGAACAGAATTATGCCTGTGTCAAAAAGTGCATTTTTATTAAAAGAATCTTTGTTATTACTTACATACCAGTCTAGGAAGGGCTGTAGCACCAACTGTTTTACACAGTCTTCTGAGATCCCATTTAGAATTCAGCCTTTAAAAATATAAAGAAAAAGCATTCAGAGGGGGAAACACTCTCCATAATCTGCTAATTCTTGAAAGCATAACAGAATTGAACTTTTAGAGATATTCATTAACACACTTAACTGGCCAATAGAGATAATATAAAAAGAATGTGTAATTCACAGAGACCACAAAGAAGAATATATATTTTTGCTAAAGAACAGAAGTGGTGTCTTCCTGGTTTAAATCAAAACAAACTTTGCAATAATTCCAATGATTAGCAAGCAACAGATAGAATGCACTGTTGATGGATCACCACATGTCTCATAGACCTGTTCACCACAAGTAGGAGGATTCTAGTTAAAGGACTGAGTACAATGTCTTTCCTGCACCTTGTCCTGATCTGTAAACAGCAACCTGTAGATAAATATCTGTGACATTCCTGAAGAAAAGGAGAACTACTGGCAAATGGATACATCTCAAGGTACTATAGTATGTTACACAAGTATACACCAGTACCACATTTCCCCCATATAGTGCATCTCAAATACCTTAAAATCTAAACTCTATCTGTTAACTGTTACAAATATATATTGGACTTAGCAAACAAAAACTCAATTACCACTGGAAAATCTGCCTTATAATTATGAACAAAATTTGCACCACACTGTCTGGGGAAGGGATCAATGAGTAAACAACACAGGAGAATGAATAAACACTCCTGTGCCATGTTCCTGTCTCTCTAATTTCAGCATACATTATCACTTGATTTTGACACAGTCTCACTCTGACACTGTGTCTAATTTACACTCATTCATATAACTAAGAGCTTTATAAACCTTACCTGATTATCATAAGATTGTATTTGTTAGCATAATGAAGGGCCATGTCTGCCACTTTACCACCTGTAACTAGAACATTTGCACCAGCATCAGCAATGGCCTTGACTTGTAACTCCATTAGGTTTTCCTCTCCTTTGCTAAAATCCATCAGTTCTTCAGCATTCTTGATCAGAACAGTTCCCTGCAAACATACGTTTTTCGTATCACTCACAAAACTTTCTTTTAAAGAAAAAAAGCAGGATAAAAATATTTTAAATAAATACATATACCAAATTTCTGCCATTTAAAAAAATGAAGCTAATTATCCTGTTTTTGATCCAGCTGCAACATATGCAAGATGAAGAGTGAAAGAACAGAATATTCCAGAAGTGACAAGTGCCACAGCAGACAAAATCATGATTCAAATAACACACATCCAAAATATCTAATCTGTTAACAGCAGCTCCCTTTGACCTCAGACTCAACCAATTTCTGGAGGACCAACTGAGTGGATTTTGCATTATTCCCCTTACCTTCCATCTCCTCAAAATAGGGGGAGGGGTGACTGGCAACCTTCCATAGCTTATAATGTAACCCCCCTAGAAGTAAACAGTCTAATTTGAAAAGACTTCAGATGTACCAAAATATCTTCTCCAACCCATCTTGCAAAGATATCCAAAGCTTCACTACAGACTACTTCCTTGTATATTGGAAAACTGAAATTAGCAATATGCACTAGTGCTAATTCTACTATATCCAAAATTTCTGTGGCACTAGATAAAAGTACGATAGAAATCTACCCTTTATCACTGCCTAGAGAAACTTGACCATAAATATACATACATATACAGTGGTGCCTCGCTTAACGAGTGCACCGTATAGCGATGTTTCCGTATAGCGATCCCTTTTTCGGGATCGCTATACGGAAACATCCCCGATCGTCGCAATGGGGAAAACCCGCATTGCGAAGATCGGGTATTGCGGCGGCCATTTTGGAGCCGCCGAACAGCTGATCGGCGGTTCCAAAATGGCCGCCGGAAGCCCGGAAATGGCTGCCGGCAGCCGTTTTCGCGCCCTGCCCTCGCTTAGCGAAGGCGCGAAAATGGCTGCCGGCAATTGGAATCCTCGCTGAACGGGTAAGTAACAAAGGTATTGGAACGCATTAAACGAAGTTTAATGTGTTTCAATACATTTCCCCTACCCGTTTAGCGACGATTTCGCATAGCGAGGGTTAATCCGGAACGGATTAACCTCGCTATGCGGGGCACCGCTGTACATATAAACTTTATTGTTTCTGGCCATAGACCTTTACAACGTACTGACTACTATAGCATATAAAATCCGATTAAAACAGGTAATAACCTTAAAACAATTAAAACCAATAAAACTAAGAAAACCAATAAAGCCAGGTGTAAGAATATTGTCATAGCACAGAACGTCAATCCACTGTATTCAGCATTTATGTGGCATTATGATCCCTCACTAATCGAAGCCTCAGATTCTTAGCTGCTAGTGCGAATTCTGCTACAGCATATGTAATGTTCAATTGTGTATCAGCAAGCAATCTTACTACTGTTTCAGTGGTGGTGCAGTTAAAATACATCTGAATGATGGGTGACAGAAATCTTTCCCTAGGATTTTTGTAGCGAGGGCAGAACAGTAGATAGTGAGTTAGATCCTCAATCTGGTTGCAGCCAAAGACACATTTTCGTTCCTCAACTGGGATTCCTTTATACCTCCCTTCCAGATATGTTGAGGCCATCTGTCCAAATCTAAGTTCTGTAAATGCTCTGCGAATCTGGGGAAAAGTCAATAACTCAAAGTAATTTGGTTTTGCATGATTCACCTGAAGTTGGGGATACCAGGTAGAGAAACGGGACCCAACAATAGCCGCCCTATCCTGACTAGTGTCAAGATCGAAGATCCAGTTCCTGAGGTCGCGAGAGCTTAAACTAAGGAACTTTTCCATCGGAAGGTTATGGACCTATAATTTTTGGTGACATTGTTGTGCCCATCCACCAGACTTTAGTTGTTCTAGCCAGCAGCACTTTGTCAGGGAGGAGTCCTCCAAATTGTTCAGTCTATGCCAATATCTAACTAAGATAGGCCAGATCGATTCTAGCTGCAATTGAGGGTAGGCCTAGCTGAGCTCTGAGGTGAGCCGAGGGGGTTCCTGGGGGGAGCCCCAGTATCCACCTCATGAATTTGTTCTGCAGGATTTCTAATTTGGGCTTGACTGTCTCTCCCCAAAGTTCTGTCCCGTAGAGCATTTGTGCTAGAATTTTGACAACGAACACCTTGAGGGCAGGATTTACCAGCTGGCCTCCTCTGCTGTAGAAAAATCTTTTTAATTGCCCTAATGATCTGGTGCTCAGTAAGATGGTGGCATTTAAATGCTGTCTCCAGGAGAGTTTCTCACAGAATTGAAGGCCCAAGTATTTAAATGAGTGTACCTGCTCGATAGCATGCCCATCCACTGACCAGTTATACTTAGGTGCTCTCTTCCTAAAGACCATGATTTTTGTTTTGGTGTAGTTGATTGTTAGCCGTTCCTCTTTACAGAGCTGCCCAAATTTGGACAGCATTCTTTTGAGACCAATTTTATTCAAAGATAGTAAGACCAGGTCATCAGCATAGAGCAGTATTGAGATCTTCCTACAGCCAATGGTTGGAGGGAAGAACGTGGGGGAAGCCATTTGAGGGATAAGGCTGTTTATATAAAAGTTGAAGAGAAAAGGTGCTAAAATACAACCTTGTTTCACCCCTCGGCTAATGGGAATCTCTTGTGATAGAGCTCCCTGTAAGCCTATAAATATAAATATATAAATATAAACTCTCAAAAAAAATTTAGCCACTCATCTCTCTGCCTCAGAGCATATGATATAGTGTACATAACTAGTGATTTACAAAAAAAGAGTAAAATTAAGAATGGATGGCACAGTTTTTCTATTTAACGGTTTACTCCTCTTCAATTTTATTTTTTCTGTCAATTCTTATTAGACTGTACACAGGCTAGAGAACAAGATTGTTTCACTGATCTAGAAACTACTCTAGGATATTCCTAGGATGTAAAGGATTTAAATAAGAAATAACAATAATAATTTCCAGAATATTCTAATAGCTTACCTTAGTTTCTGTTATCATGCCATCAAAAGGACAAGAATATACAGCTATTTTAGCATTCTTAACAGAAGTCACATCACCCTCTGTTTCTTTTTTAAAAACCATGCCATGCAATACTGTAGAGGCACAAATACCAGAACCCTGAAAAGAATACAGTAAAACCACATTTAATTTCTGCCCGTTTATATAGATTTATCATTTCTGGACTCTACATGCACTTCCTAAGCAATACAGAGTCTAAAAGCATTTTCTTTCTATTGGCAGCACTTACTGTATTTTTCGCTCCATAAGACGCACCAAATTTTTAGAACAAGAAAACAGGAAAAAATAACCTGTTTTCTTCTCCTAAAAATTGCTGAGCCTTATGGAGAGGTCCATCTTATGGAACACACCCTATGACCCTTTGGAGGCTCACCCTGCCCCCCAGGGGTCAGAGGGGGTGAAATCGCCAGCTTCTGGGACTCTTCTGAAGCTTCCCAAGCCTCAAAAGAGTCCCAGAAATTGGCAATTTCGCCGGCACTGGCCCCGTGCAGGGGTGGGAGGAGCGTCGCAAGGGTCCCGGAAGGCTCACTCGGACCCTTGCGACGCTCCACCCACCCCCCACGGGGCCAGGGGGAGTGAAATTGCCAGTTTCTGGGAGTCTTCTGAGGCTTCTAAAGCCTCAAAAGACTCCCAGAAACTGGAGATTTCGTCGACACTGGTCCCATGCGGGGGTGGGAGGAGCGTCGCAAGGGTCCGAGTGAGCCTTCCAGGACCCTTGCAACGCTCCCCCACCTGGAAGCTGGCGATTTCGCCCGCGCTGGCCCCGTGGGAGGAGCGTCGCAAAGGTCCTGGAAGGCTCACCTGGACCCTTGCGACACTCCCCCCCCCACGGGGCCATCGGGGACGAAATTGCTGCCTTTGCTGCATGACGCACGGACTTTCACCCCCACATTTTGGGGGGGGGAGTGCGTCTTATGGAGCAAAAATACAGTAGTTTTTCTTTCTCTATATATTCCTTGTTTTACATATTAAGTTACTTAATCGGTTATCTTTGATGGTTTTTTCCCTTTGAGGAAAATTTTGAAAATGTAACCGTCTGCTGAATTTTTGTGGAAACTCACATACAACCTGGTGAGTTCCACAACCCACTAGGGATTTTAAGGCAGGTCTTCTGAGTCCTAATCTGACACTTTATCCACTTCATCACACTGGCTCTTCCCCTCTATCTGAATACCACCAAGATCCAAATGTTTTATAAACTAAATTAAATACTAATATTTGATAGCTTAAGTGTTGGGTTTTTCTTACACATATTGATGCTTAAAACTCCTACCTTAGTTGCACTAAGCCCTCTTAAATATAATAGGCAAGAAGTAAGTTCTAATGAATAAAACACAATTAACCTTACACTTCTGAATATGGGCAACTTTAGGATCTACACAGATACTACTGAAAAGGAATACAAGCAATGACTTACTAAGATCTTGCACACTCTAATATTGTCAACATTGAAGTGGCCCGATTCAGGATAAATTGACACTGTAAGATAATGAAATACAGAAGTGTATGATTTTAGAAAAGGCTACCACAATATAAAACTCCAATATTTCAAATTATTAATTTAGCTACTTCAATTAATGGTATATTAAACAATGTTTGTTTAGATGTTGTTGCCAACATCTGGCAGCCAAGGCACTCTAGGCAGTTTACAACAACTTGACAAAACAATAAAATAACAGAATAAAACAACATCAATAAATTAAAGAGCGCAAAACAAAATACCATAAAATACAGTGGAAACAATACAATTAAAAGCATAAAAACATGATGGTGTGTTGAATGTTATATTATTGGAGGCATTGTTGCATCAGGCTGTTTTTGTTCAGGAAAAGCCTGTCTAAATAGTTAGGTTTTTAATAGGGTTTTAAAAGTGCCCAGTGAAGGGGCCAGGTGAACTTCAGGTGGGAGAGTATTCCACAGTTGTGGGGCTACTGCCGAGAAGGCCCAATTTCTGGTAGCTGTTTTGCAGGTCTCTCTCGGGGTCAAACTTTCAGCAGCCCTGCCTGTAATGATCATATTTATCCAGTAAAAATACTGTATGGTGGTGCCTCGCTTAACGAGTGCACCGTTTAACGATGAATCCGCATAGCGACATCGCAAAAGCGATCACATTGCGATGTTTAGATAGGGCTAAAATCGCATTGCGACGATCGGTAAGCGTTTCACTTACTGATCTTCGCATTGCGGTTTTTCTTAACAGCTGTTCGGCGGTTCCAAAATGGCCGCCGGACACCCAAAATGGCAGCCGCAACCATTTTCGCGCCCTGCCCTCTCTTACCGAGGGCGTGAAAATGGCAGCGCTATGGAGGAACATCGCAGAACGGTGAGTTTAGGGCCCCATAGAAACGCATTAAACTAAGTTTAATGTGTTTCTATGGGGTTTTCTGTTCCGTTTAGCGATATTTTTACCCAGCGACGATTAATCCAGAACGGATTAACTTCGCTTTGTGGGGCACCACTGTATTATCCTATATGTTGAAAGATACTTTTATCCATTGTTGCGGATCTAACAGTGCAGGGACACAAGTGCCTGTAAGTGAAATGCAAAACTTGACAGTAAGAAATACAGTCAAGAGGATATCAGCGAGTAGTTTTAACCTGGACTTCAATTACAAAACTAAGTGGGATGTATGCTCATATGAAAATAAAATATTGCATGTGTTACTAAACAAACCTTCTGTAAGTTCAGATAAAACAATACAAATGTACTCACCACATGCTTCAGCAATCAATTTAGTTAGAAAGACTTCATTGCCACGCTGTTTACTCATTATTGAAGTCTGCAGCAAAGATGCCACCTCTTCAACATCTCGAAGATTTTTTGCAGAACAGCACACTAGATCGGGTAAAATCTCTAGGGCTTTCTTGGATGCTTTTTCATAGCCTTCAATCACCTGCAATTAGACACACAAACATGTACTGTATGTATTATGATATACAGTGGTGCCTCGCTTAGCGAGTGCACCGTATAGCGATCCCTTTTTCGGGATCGCTATACGGAAACATACCGGATCTTCGCAATGGGGAAACCCCGCACTGCGAAGATCGGGTATTGCGGCGGCCATTTTGGAGCCGCCGAACAGCTGTTCGGCGGCTCCAAAATGGCCGCCGGAAGCCCGGAAATGGCTGCTGGCAGCCGTTTTCACGCCCTGCCCTCGCTTAGCGAGGGCGCGAAAATGGCTGCCGGCAAGGGGAATCCTCGCTGAACGGGTAAGTAAGCAAGGTATTGGAACGCATTAAACTAAGTTTAATGTGTTTAAATACGTTTCCCTACCCGTTTAGCGACGATTCCGCATAGCGAGGGTTAATCCGGAACGGATTAACCTCACTATGCGGGGCACCACTGTACGTTGCTGCTGCTAAGAGTTCCAGATCAGTTTGATATTTTTACCTTGCAAATAGATTTCTGTACTAGTGTGTCAAAAAAACCTGTACAAGCTATACTGGAACAAGATCAAAGTGCAATAATGTTTGAAAAGCTAAGGAGGATGAGATCTCAGCTACAGTTCTAACTATAAGTACCTTAACTCAATGGCAAAGTGCTGCAGAAATCTCATGTGGTCTCCAGCTTGCAATCACATAAGCCAGAGATCACCTCTCCTGGAAACAGTGGGGTTATATCCTGTTTGGATTACTGTAGCACACGCTATGTGGGGCTTCCTTTAGAAAGTGTTTAGAAAACTGCAGGGGTCTGAAAATGATTCAGCCAGAATGTTAACTGGGGCTGGCTACTAGGATCACATAAATGCTTAGAGCTCCACCAGCCATCTTCCTTTATAAACCTGCCTGGGTGTTAAAATCCTCAAGGGATGCCTTCGTCTCGGTCCCACAAACCTCACACGTGCATTCAATGAGGACACGAGAGGGTCTTCTCTGTCACTTCTCCCAAGCTATAGAACAACCTGCCACAAGAGGCCACAACTTTGAAGTCCTTTGACAACCAGACTTTTCTCTTCAGGCAGCCTTTGTCTCAGTAATTCATTGCCTGAGAAGTGGTCTGATGGTGTTTGGGTTTTTTTTCCCTTCCAGTTTTTATATTGTTTCATATTATATGCTGCCTTCAATCCTCTTACAAAAAGCAGAGTAGAAATATTTTAAATAAATAGGCAATAATAAAAGTGAACATCCTCCTTAAGCAACTGGCGGTTTCAACAACCATTTGTGCCAAACGTCCCTTTGCATAACTGGAAAAGAGTAACAGAAATCTGGCTACTGGGCCTCACATCTGAGACATAGACGTATGAGGTTATTCATAGGCATATTGTCCTAGAATACTATCTTGAGTGAAAGAAAAATCACCTCTGAAACAGAAAGTCCCATTCTTAGAAGCTCCTCGGCATGTTCCAGAAGGGCTCCAGCAAAGACAAGAACAAAATTTGTTCCATCACCAACTTCTTGCTCTTGCATATGAGAAGCCATGACAATCATTTTTGCAGCAGGATGTTGAACCTATGCAAAATGTTGCATGAAGAAAAACTATTAAGAATAGCAGTAAATAGCAAACATTAGCATGTTCTACTACATATTCCACTTTTAAATAAATATAAGCTATTAATATGTTGCTAATAAATGTTTGAAAGATACTGGGCTAGATCTAAATATCAATTACCACCAATATTCAACAGATTTGTATTAGTGTTTTCATATTTCAGTACCCGTCATTATCACCACATATTCCTTATATATATTCTAGCTCAATTCAGTTGCAGACACACAACTGTCTGAACTTCAAACCACTATGCAGTCCTATTTTTTATCTCGCCTGCCCAAAACAGTGCACTTCACATCCTTCTCACGGGAAAATGTAAGACACAAAAGACTGGTAATGCACAGTAAACAAAGTGTTTCAGGAAATCATTCTCATGAACAATTCAGCATGTATCAAACAGATTTCCGGGGGGAGGGGGAGGCAAAAACTTACCTCTAGTTCCCTTAAGATGGTAGCCGCATCATTTGTAACAAAAAGCTTCTCCAAGTGATTGATAACCATTTTGTTCATTCCTAAAATAAGTAAAATAAAAAACATCAAAGTCCATTATGCATATTCATGCAGTATTTACATTTTCGTACACTAATTCAATTAATCCAAGTTATCAAAGCTGAGATTTTCACAGTGAAAATAGTATAAAATGAACAAAGTTCAGAAGAAGACTTATCTGATTGTTATTCTGCAAATCTATGTACAAACAATGAACACATTGATGTTTAAGTACATAAAAGAATATGTATGCCATTTAACGTTATTGTTTTAGTTAAATAAAAAAAATTTAAGGAGACATCACTTCTGCCGGGACGGGATACACAGTTGAGTCTTCGTCTCCTCGTGCTGCTGAATGTAAATAAGTTGCTAAATGCCTTTTCCCTTCTTGAAATGTGAGTAAATCTGCTTAAATTCTTTGTGAAAAGGTCAAGAAGATAGAAGTGCGTTTTAAACTGTAAAAGCCTGGCTGCTTATCTGGGGAATGCACTTTCGCTTTCGCTTAGAAGAACACCAGTGAAAGTTGAACAGCAAATGAGGTGTAAAAAACTACTTTTGTTTTCTGTGCTATGAATCTTTTTGCTTTGCTTACGAGAAAAAAATAGAGATAAGAGTTCTAAAAGTTGGACATGAAAGCCATCAGAGAAAAAAACATCAGATCATAGTCTCAAACACTTAAGATGAATAGAGGTGGAATCCCCCACTCCTAAAGAAGTTTCTAAAGAGATTCGGGAAGCTGCTGGAAAGGAGGAGTTAGAGGCTACCTCTCTGAGCAGTCTTACTGAAGCCAGCATGGGGAAAAATACTGCGGAATTAACAACTTGTGTGAAAGATCTGGCTAAAGATATACCATGCCAGATTGATAGAAAATTGGAACAGATTCTTTCCAAAATAGACTCTTTAGTGAAGGAATGTCAACAGATGGGAAAGGATATAAAAGCACTCCTGGGAGAAGTACAGGGGATGAGAGCAAGCATAGTAAAAACGGAGGACAGAGTAAAGCAAATGGAAGATCTATCAAAACAGAATGAAGGGAAAACAAAGACACACCAACAGAAGATAGATGATTTGCAAAAGAAAGTGATTTATCTGGAAGATAGGTCAAGATGCAACAACATCAAAATAATGAATTTGAAGCTGCAAAAAGGAGCTGACCTTAAGCAGGAAGTGGTGACCTGGATAAATTCTATTATGAACTCCCAGCATGTGGCTGAAGAGGATATAGAGAATTCATTTTGTTGGGAACCCCAGAAATAAGAGGCCAAGACCTATAATATTGAAAATTTTCAACTATGCTAAAAAGGAGTAATTTCTCAATGTCACTAAAAAAACGGAACTATTATTTTATAGGTCAACCCCAATACAGATTTATCAAGATTTAAGCAACGAATCAATACAGTGGAGAAAAACGCTGAAACCCATTACATCAATTCTAATCAAGAATGGCTGGAGATACAACTGGGGTCACCCAGTCTTTTTTGATCTTTTAGTTTGAGCAACCCTAGCTTGTTAAGTTTTTATTAAGATAAAATGAAACAAATCCTTCAGAATAAGAATATATCATGGTTGAATTATATGCAATTAGAAAGATGGACTAGTGAGTGGATAAAGAAATATAATAAAGGTAGAGAATATACTACGTATGAACAATTTCTATTATCATATGAAGATATTCAGATGACTGATTGCAGTGAATAAAATTTATAGATTCCTGCTTGATCTAGAAGAAGAGACTGAGAAAGAAGGATTGAAGTCAGTGTGGGAACAAGACTTAGGAAAAAGAATAAATGATGAAGAATGGAGGAAAATGTGGAAAACCAGGGTTTTACAATTTATGTTGGTGAGAATAAGAGAAAAAAATTTCAAATTGGGTTTAAGATGGTATTTGACACCGACAAAACTGAATAAAATTAACATTAGTTATCTGAATGTCTGTTGGAAATGTGAGAAGGAAATTGGTACATACTTTCATATGTGGTGGGAATGCAAAAAAGTACAAAGATTTTGGAAACTAATCATTAAAGAACTAAATGACATATGTGAAAAAGATATAGAATTTAATCCTGAGATAGCTCTGTTATCAATATTTGAGAATGTGGAATATGATAAGATGACTAGAGAATTGATTACCAATTTATTAACAGCAACCAGATTAATAACAGCTAGGAATTGGAAATTCCATTCTGAATTTTGAATGGAAGAATGGTATAATGAAATATGGAACATTGCTATAAATGATAAGTTAACTTGTAACTTAAAAGTTAAGAAATGAGAGAGGAAAAAGAATAATTTCTATGATATATGGGGCAGATTTCTTGAATATGTGCTAACAAAAGGAAAAGGGAAAGCTCCAAATCAAGAATCAATGCAGTTCTGGAGAAGAGGACAATAGAGAAAGAAGAATAAAGATAGAGGAAGAAGAGGATTATTGCAAGAGGTCCCAACTATGGTGGTGGGAAACACAGGTGATTTGTACTTTGGTTTATGCATTTTATGTTTATGTTGTAGTTTAAGAAAAATAAATAAATAAATAAAGTAGTTCTCCATACATGAGTGATTAACCTTTTAAACTCAAATCTGTTCTGATATAGCTGTTTTACTAATCTCACAGGTTATTATTCTAAATATGAAACATTCACTTCGTTGCAAATATTAAAGATTATAACTACAAACAAGATTGTGTATTTACATTTTAAATTATGATTTAAATCGACTTGGATTTAAATCAGATCCACTCTAGATACAGCACTGTCTACCTGACACATTAACAAATATAAAATAAAGTTATTGCATGTTTTCTAGCATACACTGCAGTCACTTTTTAAAAATCAGGAAGATCAGACATACCCTGTTTCCCCTAAAATACAGTAAAACCTAACCTGAAAATAAGCCCTGGTATAATTTTTCAGGATGCTTGTAATATAAGCCCTACCCCCAAAATAAGCCCCAGTTAAGTGAAACCCTGCCCTCCACCATTGTGCAGCAACCCAAAGAAGATGACATGACTATATTTGAATAAATGTAGATGGCTGTACATGAAAAAAAACCCTCTGAAAATAAGCCCTAATGCGTTTTTGGAGCAAAAATTAATATAAGACCCTGTCTTATTTTCGGGAAAACATGGTAGTACTTATGAAAATTATAACAGTCTTACCATTTGGTCCATAGGCTGTGCGAGTTGTTTGGGCGAGCTCTTTACATGCCATAATATTTCGATACACAGCTTCCTCCAAACCAGAAAAATGCTATAGGCACAAAATTAACTGAGAATTAGAGACATTATGAAGCAACACAAAACTACATCCAAATTTCAAGCGTATTGTTTCAAAGATAAAAATTAGAAGTTACTCTCATAAGCACTTCTCTCTGTTTGGTTTAAGTACCACAAATCTGTTTGCATTTAAAGTGTCTCCATCTTTTGTTGTCGTTTAGTCGTTAAGCCGTGTCCAATTCTTCATGGCCCCATGGACCAGAGCATTGCAGGCCCTTCTGTCTTCCACTGCCTCGCAGTTTGGTCAAATTCATGTTGGTAGCTTTGATGACACTGTCCAACCATCTCATCCTCTGTCCTCCCCTCTTGCCCTCACACTTTCCCAACATCAGGGTCTTTTCCCGGGAGTCTTCTCTTCTCATGAGATGGCCAAAGTATTTGAGCCTCAGCTTCAGGATCTTCCAATGAGCACTCAGAAATTCAATTCCAGATTTGAGAAATTGAAGAAATTTTAGTTAACAGCTGATGAACAGAACTGACATTACTTTTTGCTGGGGAAGAAATTAGGTCCTCAAGCAATTTGAATTTGCTTGTAACACACACATTTTGATTTCACCTAATCTGAACTGCTTTAACATCACCAAGTTGAATGAAAAACCTTCCACAGAATGAGTTAATGGAGTATTTTCTGTTCCATATGAATCATAAGAATCAGCATTAGGACTACAATTAAAGTTTCATGTATACACATTTGATATTAGCTAAACCCACTAGTAATTAATGTTCCCTCTAAAGTGTACGCCTGCATGTGCATGACTCTGCCCCCTTCACACAGGACTTCTCTTGCACCCACAGCAATTGTTTTCAGTCCCTTTGGTTCCACTAGCACACAAGACGGGCAGAGTCCCACCCAGCAGGGCTGAAAATTAGAGGGAACATTGCTAATAATTCTAACTTCTGTTTTCAACAAGGTCAATGCACTGACAACCTTGAGCCATCCACACTCTAGTCTAATCAACCTCAATCTCACAGAGTGATTGTCAAGGTAAAACAGGGAAGATAAAACTCATGTATACCACCCAGGGCTCATTGGAAGGTTTAATGAGCAAATAACCGATAAAAACAAAATACTGGAACATTTTCGTTCCCATGTATTTTGTTCCGTTTTATTCAATTATTGATTTTACTTCTACCCTGACTTTATCCTCGCCTGCCCATCCCCCCAAAAAGGATGCTGGATGGGACAAAAAATTACCCCATTGCAAAATGCTATACATTTGTTTTCTTTCTGAGAAAAAAAAAACATTGTGTACAACAGTGGATGAAACCTTGCAACACTGCTTAACACTCTTCAGGTGGCAATGTCACAGAACGTCTAGGTTACAGGTCTAGTTCTGTGTCGATTCTTCAACAAAATGTGTGAACTAAAACAAGCAATCATAGAGAATGATAGTTAATGACTGCCATTACAGCTCAGAGTTCAAAAAGCAGAATGGATACTGGAATTTCATTCAGTTGGCTGACGATGAGCATAACTCATTTACTTTTATCCAAAATATTCAAGATTTTTACACATTCGTCCTCTAGGAAAAGTAAACTCTAAATATTTTCCCCAAAAATATATAACATAGTGCCAATGCCACTCCATATTTTAACATGCTCATAGGGATATAGTATCACACCACAGCTCTTCCAAGTGTATCATTAGATGCTGAATGTTCTGAAGGTTAGGGCTTTATAAAGTTCTCCTAGCCCTTATCTTCCCCACATTACCCTTAACAGAAATAATCAAAAGAAAGCCATGATTGAACTCAGGGGCATGTTTAGAGACATCATGCTTTTTAATTAAGAACTCACAGGATTCCAAGTGATTATCTCCAGGTTCTAACAGACACAATTGCTGCCCGACCACGCTGTGCCATATGGCACATCTTCCCTTGCTAATATCACATGTTCTATATAATGCTGTTTATAGAGAGTATCTAGAACTGGTTCAGAACCTAACAGTCGGATTGTTAACAGAAGCCATGTATAATGAATAGTAATGCCCTTACTGCATAGTTGCACTTTGCTTCAATGCTTCCCACATCTACTTCAAAGAACTGAAGATGGCCTTTATAGCTGTGGATTATGATACAGTATGCATTTTGGACTTGGACTATCAGGATGTCTTCTATATGGTCTGAGTACTGTAACCTTCTAGCCCATGCTGTGGGCTGTAGTTTTTAAGATGCTACAAAATTCTTTGTTGCTTTTGCTACAATAGATTTAAGCAGGTACTCCTTTTGAAACTCTCACAACCTGTGGTGCCCTAAATCTTCCAATTATTTAATAGCGGGACAATGCAATAATATTAGATTAGATATATAATAATTATATATTATAATATAATTATAATAGAATATGATACATTATAATATAATACAGTATAATATAATATGACATGTAGCCTAAAACGGATGAGATGCCCCAATGTCAATCGTATTTGAAAGCTCTTCCATCGATTTCGGGCTCATTTGTGACTTTTTTACTGCCTGTATCTCTTAAGAAGAAAAGAAGGAAACGTCAAAGGGAAGTCAGCAAGCCACACAAAGGCACTGCTAGCCTTGTCACCAACAGCAAGTGTGTAGACAGGACACACAGATACTGTAGATGTATTATGGTGCATTCCTGCAGAATCCTGAGATCTGTAGTTTGGTACATGCTTGGAATTCTCTGCCATGCTTGGAATTCTCTGCCACAGGGTTGCAATTCTGTAGTTCAAAGGAAAGGACTAAGGCTCTCTAACAAGGCATCCCAAGCACCCTGGGGACTGGAACAATACTTGTTCAACGCTAGGCCAAAGGACTGGATCTGAGTAGACACACTCTCAGAGGGAGCGGGGATTCCATTACACCAGAGAGACCCACCACAGGAGTCTGTGTCTCATCCACTGCTGACTGTCATACTTCAGAATCAGGACCCAGCAAGTTCTTCCTAGAAGGAAAAAGAAGCCCACTCCCCTCGCCTGAAACATGCCTCCAGGTTGGCCTACACACAAAAGCGAGTATGGCTAAGATTATTCAAGAGTAGGCAACTCCTTTGTAGACCACTAAGAAAAATCAACATACAATCCCTGAGTATTCTTGGATCAAGGCCACGAAGCTCACGTATTGTATGTCCTCTTTCTTTTTTAGTGGTCTATAAAAGAATGGCCTACTCTTGTATCTGTATTTTATACTGGCCACAGGGCTCCCTTTTATTCAATGCTAAAACTCTCCCCCTGCCTTTTCCGTGCAAGAGGTTCCCCCCGTTGCTAGGCAACGGGTGCAACCCCGGGGAGGGGGCGAGAAAGGCCCAGTCAGTCAGTCAGTCAGTAGGGAGACGCTTCAAGCAAAGCCCTGGGCGTATCCCTTTCTTCCTTTGGGGAGGGAAGGGGGCCGACGGAGCCTGTCGACCTCCTCCCCACACCCGCCGGAAAGAGGGACCCCAACCACGTTGCGCCTCCACTTTAGCAACCGCGCGGATCGGCCTCCGAGGCTCGCCTCCTGAGGAGCGCGCGGAGCCGGCGCCCTATGAAGGGAAGGGAACTGGCCGGGCCCGGCCGGGGAGGCTTCGCTTCTGGAATCTTCGACGTTCCGTCGCTAGCTTCCCCTCTCTTTCTCTCCCCCCCCCGCCCTCCCCTCGGCTCTCGAGGGCTCCCGTTCCTCACCTTCGCGCCTTCCTTCAGCATCTGGGCAAAGCCCGGGGCCTTCGGCACGTGCAACGCCATCTTCGGCTGCTTCGGGCCACGCGCGGACACACCAAAAGAACCAGGAGCCCCTGCGGAGGCAACGGCAGCGGCGCGCGCAACTGACGTGCGGGCGCAGGCGCAGCAGCAAAGGGGGGGGCAAGAGGATAGATTTGAGCATGCGTGCCTATTTTCCTTTTTCGTCCAAGCGGATGTCCAATGAATCCTCCAATTATTTAATAGCGGGACAGTGCAATGCATTAATATTAGATTAGATATATAATAATTATATATTATAACATAATTATAATATAATATATGTTATAATATAATATAATATGACATGTAGCCTAAAACAGATGAGGTGTCCCGATGTCAATGGTATTTGAAAAGTCTCCATCGATTTCGGGCTCATTTGTGACTTTTTTACTGCCTGTATCTTTTAAAAAGAAGAAAAGAAGGATTTTTTTTTATTTATTCGATTTCTATCTCGCCCATCTGGTATATACTACTCCTCGCTGCCTGACCACGTACAGGGTTTTAAAAATCTTATATACGTGGAGGGGTCTCTTTAAATTTTTTTTAAAAAATGCACTGCACTTTGCAGAGGGGTAGTTTTGCACTTCAGGTTTCTGTTTAAAGAGGAGAAACTGGCAAAATAACAAACCTTGGTAAAAGAAGTCACCAGTCCAAAGTGAAAAGACTTTACAGTACTGTACTAGTAAAAAAAGAGATTTGGACCCTCAGTGGGGCTAAGCCTAGCTGAGAAGCCCTTGGGTGATTGCTTTAGAGACCTTGATCAGGATGTACTTGTGCACTACATGTACAGCCTATGTGCTAAACTGAGATGTGAAAATTAAATAAGTGGCAATGTATTGTAGACAAGATAAATGCTTCTAACTTTTATTGTAGAGTGAATATGGGAAAGGCAATGTGGTCCTGAACATTACACAAGGGAAACAGTAGGTTATACCTTTTATTGGACCAGTAAAATTAAACAAGCTTAGACTGAAGAGATTAGGAAAAACCACTGGGCCACTCAGGTATAATCTAAACCAAATTCCTTATGAATACATAGTGGAAGTAAAGAACAGATTTAAGGAACTAGATTTGGTGGACAGAGTGCCTGAAGAACTTTGGATAGAGGCTCGTAACATTGTCCAGGAGGCAGCAACGAAAACCATCCCAAAGAAAAGGAAATGCAAGAAAGCAAAGTGGCTGTCCAACGAGGCCTTAGAAATAGCAGAGAGGAGAAGGGAAGCAAAATGCAAGGGAGATAGGGAAAGTTACAGAAACTTGAATGCAGACTTCCAAAGAATAGCAAGGAGAGACAAGAGGGCCTTCTTAAATGAACAATGCAAAGAAATAGAGGAAGATAACAGAAAAGGAAAGACCAGAGATCTGTTCAGGAAAATTGGACATATTAGAGGAACATTTTGCGCAAAGATGAACATGATAAAAGACAAAAATGGAAGGGACCTAACAGAAGCAGAAGACGTCAAGAAGAGGTGGCAAGAATACACAGAGGAATTACTGTATTTTTTGCACCATAAGACTCACTTTTTTCCCACAAAACAGGGGTGTGGAAAGTATGTGCGTCTTATGGAGCGAAGAAAACAGATTATATTTTCCTGTTTTCTTCTCCTAAAAAATTGGTGCGTCTTATGGAAAGGTGCGTCTTATGGAGCGAAAAATACGGTATATCAGAAAGATTTGGATATCCCGGACAACCCAGACAATGTAGTTGCTGACCTTGAGCCAGACATCCTGGAGAGCGAAGTCAAGTGGGCCTTAGAAAGCCTGGCTAACAACAAGGCCAGTGGAGGTGATGGCATTCCAGTTGAACTATTTAAAATCTTGAAAGATGATGCTGTTAAAGTGCTACATTCAATATGCCAGCAAGTTTGGAAAACTCAACAGTGGCCAGAGGATTGGAAAAGATCAGTCTACATCCCAATCCCAAAGAAAGGCAGTGCCAAAGAATGCTCCAACTACCGTACAATTGCACTCATTTCGCACGCTAGCAAGGTTATGCTCAAAATCCTACAAGGTAGGCTTCAGCAGTATGTGGACCGAGAACTCCCAGAAGTACAAGCTGGATTCCGAAGAGGCAGAGGAACTCGAGACCAAATTGCTAACTTGCGCTGGATTATGGAGAAAGCCAGAGAGTTCCAGAAAAATATCTACTTCTGCTTCATTGACTATGCGAAAGCCTTTGACTGTGTGGACCACAGCAAACTATGGCAAGTTCTTAAAGAAATGGGAGTGCCTGACCACTTTATCTGTCTCCTGAGAAACCTATATGTGGGACAGGAAGCAACAGTTAGAACTGGTCATGGAACAACTGAGTGGTTCAAAATTGGGAAAGGAGTACGGCAAGGCTGTATATTGTCCCCCAGCTTGTTTAACTTATATGCAGAATACATCATGCGGAAGGCTGGACTGGAAGAAACCCAAGCCGGAATTAAGATTGCCGGAAGAAATATCAACAACCTCCGATACGCAGATGATACCACTCTGATGGCAGAAAGTGAGGAGGAATTAAAGAACCTTGTAATGAGAGTGAAAGAGGAGAGTGCAAAAAACGGTCTGAAACTCAACATCAAAAAAACTAAGATCATGGCCACTGGTCCCATCACCTCCTGGGAAATAGAAGGGGAAGATATGGAGGCAGTGTCAAATTTTATCTTCCTGGGCTCCATGATCACTGCAGATGGAGACAGCAGCCCTGAAATTAAAAGGCGCCTTCTTCTTGGGAGGAAAGCGATGACAAATCTTGACAGCATCTTGAAAAGCAGAGACATCACCTTGCCAACAAAAGTCCGAATAGTCAAAGCTATGGTTTTTCCTGTCGTGATGTATGGAAGTGAGAGCTGGACCATAAAGAAAGCTGACTGCCGAAGAATTGATGCCTTTGAATTGTGGTGCTGGAGGAGACTCTTGAGAATCCCCTGGACTGCAAGGAGAACAAACCTATCAGTTCTAAAGGAAATCAACCCTGAATGCTCACTTGAAGGACAGATTCTGAAGCTGAGGCTCCAGTACTTTGGCCATCTCATGAGAAGAAAAGAGTCCTTGGAAAAAACCTTGATGTTAGGAAGGTGTGATGGCAAGAGGAGAAGGGGACGACCGAGGATGAGATGGCTGGACAGTGTCTGCGAAGCAACCAACATGAACCTGACACAACTCCGGGAGGCAGTAGAAGACAGGAGGGCCTGGCGTGCTCTGGTCCATGGGGTCACGAAGAGTCGGACACGACTAAACGACTAAACACAAACACACAAAATTAAACAAATAGCAAGCTTTCATGGGTGAAATTGACTTCCTCAGGCTAAGCACACCTCCTTTATTGATGGCGCAGAAAACTTGTAGTTGTATTCTCGAAGGGTTTCATGGATGGGATCTGATGGTTCTTATAGTTGGTTATGTAATTTAAGATTAAAGCAAAAAGAGAGCAGTATTTTTGTTCTAAGTATCATTAAATCTATGTCACTGCATGAGAACGCTTTCAAAGGCAGTAGTGGTGTGCCATCTGAAAACTAATTGTGTCCATGTCTTCTCAGAGGCCCCACTGCTTTCAATGAGAATTACTTCTTCAGTCCCAGGCAGCCCCCCAGGAGAAAGGAATGATAAACCATTTCTGAGTACATACTCCCTACTTAAAAACCCTGAAAAGGGTCTCCATAATTCAGAATTGACTTGACGGAACACAGTTACTACTATAAGTAAGTATAGGAATGTGGCCCTAAAATTGATACAGGTAGCAGTGGTGGGATGAGCAGTTGTCTGAAAAATTGTAGATATTTCAAATGAGATTTATTTTGAACATTTGAATCTGAAATGTGGTTGTTTAATTTTAGTTTATAGTATGTCTATTGTCTCATGTTCCAGCACAGGATATTGTTCTGCTTGCCACTGAGGATCATTTAGTGATATTTAACACTACAATTCTATACATGTCTGTTCAGAAATATGTCCCATTAAGCTCAATATATTTTTGTTCTCAGGCAATTAATCTATAGAATATAAGCACAAATTATCAAAATGTTAAATCTTGAGTCTGCATTTGTATGTATTTTTGTTATTACTGTATTAATAAAGTGACATCCAGGCAGCCACAAGAGGGTGAACTTGTCTTTATAATGTTGTGTTTTGGGCAGCATCTGTAAGGTTCTGCAAAAGGAAGTAGCATCTGTCTCAAACATGTCACATGAGAATCTTCCTTCTTGACATTTTTTTAAAATTAAACCAACGTTCAATCAGGCTGCATCTGAGCAGGAGTGGGGGATGGAAAGAAGCCTAACAGTTTCATTGTCAGTCATCTTTTAATCTATTAAAACTGCAAACTACTTCTGCTGTGAAAATTCAGTTGTGAATTCAGGTAGGGTATAAATCTCAAGACTATTTCATCAATATAATGAATACCAGCTGGTGATGGAAACTGTCTGCACAGCACTAGTTGTGATCAATTTTGTCTCCATAGTAGCCATGGGGGTACTTTAAACTGAGAGACAGTGACAGGCCCAAAGTCATCCAGTTAACTTGACAAAGAGGACTTGAATTTTGCCTCAGCAAGTATGGAAGGAGGGGCGCTCTGTGACATGTGGACACTTGAAACATATCTTCCTATAGCTAGAGATCTATGAACTTCTGATGATTTTGATTCAGTGGATGCATTTTATCTGGGATTTACAGAAAGTGGCTTCTCCTATGTCAGGATATTGTAATTTTTGTAGGCCTGAACCTGGATTAAATATGATATTTATCAGCTTCCATAATGAACAGATGTGTGACTGCTGAGTCACTGTGACAGAGAAGAGGATGATGCAATGTCTCAAGAAAAGATGACACCCAGGTGGAGAAGATGATGTAATGTGTCCAGTGATTGGACAGAAGAAGCTCTGTAAGTGTATATAAGAGAACAGTGTGTGCATAATGTATTCTTCTTCTATCACTTGCTGCTATCCTCTATGCCAGTTTGTCTGATGATTGCCTGCTACGCCGAAGTGCTGCCGGTCTGTATATTTGTACATTTTGTATAATACACGTGTCTTGCTATAGAAGAAGAACATGTCTGTGTCTTCAATCAATTAACTCTGCATATTTTCGTGGTGCGAACCAGACATCCTAAACTTGGGCTGCTTGTGCATGCCCCACTCTATGCTACTCTGTTGCACTGCAAGAAAAAAAATGTTGAATCTACCATGTACTATAATTTCTTTTTCTGCAGTGGAAAGAGAGTAACGTGTCCCACCATGATTGTTATACTATGTGATATTTTAGAGTGGCGATGGGAAGTGATTTGTATTTGAAAAGTTGTTGTGTCACAGAGTCTGATGTCTGGACATCCTCTGAGAACCCTGTAAAACTTTACAAACCTCTAGGAAAAAATCAGAACACATGTTCATCACAGCTGACATTTATCCCATTTCAGTGTTAACTCCAGAATGAAATCAGACAATCATTTCTAATCATATTGAAATTAATCTGGGTATCAAGGTACAACTTTATTCACTGTTGCACTAATTCCAGGCAACCTCAACTTAGCTAATTCTTCAGGCTTTGTTTATCTTCGTTGCTTCTAAGTTCCACAAGCACAAAAAAATTGTCAAAAACGAAGAAGTTAGAATGTATTGAAAACATTCTTACAACTATGAGAAAAACTGTAGGCACAAATACCTAGAAATATATGAAAACTAAACTTAAGTTGCAGGCAGATACTCGAGTCAGAATTCAGTCCAAAAAACAGGAACATAAATAGTACAATAAAAGGTAAAGGTTCCCCTTGACAATTTTTTTTGTCCAGTCGTGCTTGACTCTAGGGGGCGGTGCTCATCCCCGTTTCCAAGCCATAGAGCCAGCGTTTTGTCCGAAGACAATCTTCCATGGTCACATGGCCAGTGCGACTTAGACAAGGAACACTGTTACCTTCCCACCGAGGTGGTCCCTATTAATCTACTCGCATTTGCATGCTTTCCAACCGCTAGGTTGGCGGGAACTGAGACAAGTGACGGGCGCTCACTCCGTCGCGTGGATTCGATCTTACGACCGCTTGGTCTTCTGACCCTGCAGCACAGGCTTCTGCGGTTTAGCCCGCAGCGCCACCACGTCCCTAAATAGTACAATAAAGAATGTTTAATTAAACTCTTAAAAAGCCAAGAGCTTATAGCCTAAAGGGGCACATTTAAGCCCCCTAAAGGTGCCTAAAGAGGCACATTGAAAAGTAGAGAATACATTTCCAAAATGCTTCACTTAAAAGTAAAAAGTGTTATAACTTTAATATTTAGCCCTTAAGCATATTGCAGCATACACATGAAAAAATATGAAATAATGTTCTCACCCAGCCAAGCCAGTTTAAATCTATGGAGGAAAACCTATATTGTCTTCATCTACTGCTGTTGTTACTGCTACTACTACATGATCGTGGTTAGTATCGGGGCAGGGGTAGCATGTTGTGTTTATGAGTTGATGTGTGTCCTCCCCCCATATTTATATTTCTCTCAGATGTCTCCACCTCCCTGCCCCCAACACGGTGGATGCTAATAACAAGCAAACAAAGATTTTCCTCCATAGGTTCAATCTGGCTTGGCTAAGAACATTATTTCATATTTTTTTAAAGTGTGTGTTGTAAATATGCTTAAAGGCTAAAGATTACTTAAAGTTATAACACTTTCTACTTTTAAGTGTAGCATTTTAGAGATGTCTGCTTTTCCTGCAAGTTATAGAGTTTGATGCACCAGCAGAAAATGTTTAAAAGAAAGTTCCATTACTTTTGCACCTCCTGTAACACAACATACTTGTGAGAATCTGGCAAGCTGCCACTATAATGATAAGTGAAATTCTTTTGTCTAACGGTTTCAGAGCCTATAGATTTCAGTGGATTGAAGTAAAATTAAATAGTGGAGAAAATTACACCATCTCTGGTTATACTACATATTGCAACATTCTCCACAATACAAATTAACCATCTCAATACCCTTATTTACTTCCATGCTGTACTAGAAGTACAGTATTACTTCCATGCTGTACTGTCAACCACAAAATAAATTATTTTGTAAGGCAATGTTTGTGTACAGTGACCAGACTCAGCTGGAGAGCTAATTGTTTTACAATGACTTTTGGTAAGCTGTTGTTCAAGTCTCATTTTTAAAGCACAGTGTACATTTTCAGGGCTACGTTTTCTACACCTCCCTTAATTATTTTCACACTATATACAGAGAATCTCATATCTTGAAAACTGAATTAGTTAATAGTGCACATTTTGAGTTAATGTTTTCTTCAGCTGTGGAACTGAGAGTGATCGCTCTCCACACAGGAAAGGCAGTTAAGCGTGATTCACTGCAGGACTGTCCCTCTTGGAGAAGTAGGAAGAACTTATCTGCTCTAGACTCTTCTCCACCTACAGTGGAAGCAGAAACTTTACAATTAACACCAATTGTTTATCTTTCAAGGAAGCAGAGTGAGCAAATATCAAGAACAATTTTAGGAAATAAATAACTGAGGTGATATTCCAGAGCTTTATCATAATGTTTGCAATAAAATTTATACTCAAAACCTGCTATAAATGAATACATCAAAGCAACATGTGTGATGTGACCACACTCTGAGGGTAGCTCCACTGGCTACCATTTCAAGATAGTACAGATCAAATAAACTGAACAGATGTGTTAGGTTTTGGATGTCATATTTAAATATCAAGGTGTCTTTCCAAAATGCCTCCCCAATAATGCCTGACTAAAATAACTGAAAAGCATATGTTCCCACAAACTTGGAATGTGTCTTGAATGCTTATTTGGGCTCATCGTCTGCTCATGACTTTGAGTTGGCCTTGATCTTTATTTAGCTACACAGTTTATATTCTACAGGGTGGTTGGCTTTGACTGAGGACCATCCAAAGGTCACAGGCTTGGCTATTGGCACTTGTCCTCTTTTTACCAGCCAGAATCTAATACTGTACAGATGGAAATCCCCACCTCATCTGCACACACATTTTGACAAATATCACAAATGTCCCTTAATGTTTTTACAAACATCTGCAAAATTTTAGGAATGATAAAGTGCTATAGATCTGAGCTGGTGTAGCTCAGTGGGTTGGAGTGATTGGCTGTGGAGTGAATCCCCGTTGTGTCTCCTGGGAAAGAGGGCAGCCAAGATCACTCAGAGCCTGTGGGGATGATGGGATTGCATGCCCTGCCAGCTGTGTGGCCTTGGTCAAGGTGCCTAGTCCCCGAGTGCCACTAGAAAGGAGGACTGGTAAACCAGTTCTGAGTGCTTGATACATAGGGTGACCCTTCTCAAGGCTTTCTAAATCGGAATAAGCTTGACAGCACAGAAATAATGCATTCTTAAAGTATGGCAAGCACCTTATTTCACAGTATTCTGCATGATCCAGGACTCACTGTAGCCGAAAAGCTGAAAAAGGTATATGAGAAAATAGTATGAAATGGTATTCTCGAAGTATGAAATGGATTTGGGGAAGTTTAAGAGCAGTACTGGCTTGATATAAATATAAGAGGAAGCCATGTTTTGTTTCAGAAACTGAGATTGTAAGATAAAATGTTGAGTTATTTTTTTTTTTCAGCTGTCATGCTTAACACTGCACTATATGTTGCTGAACGTAGTTGTGCCGTGCAGTTCCTAAGGAAAAAACTGATGCAAGTGTAGTTGATAAGGAATGAACAGAAGCCTCGTGTGCCAGTACAACGGCTCCTTTGCCAGAAGAAACCTCTTGTGCTGGCTAATCTCAGAGATCTCTTAGTAGAAAGATTTGTGACCACAATTGCTATGCTTAGACCAGTTAGCAGAAAAGCCAAGAAAGGGGTAGAGAATGGCTGGGGTGGAGAAACTGAGTCGCATGAGGCCTAAGTCTCCTCCACCCAGAGTCCTGTTACATACAGCACTGATGGTACCTGTCTGTCATGGGTTTGGAGGGAAAGTTCCATCCTATGGGGAGTGGAAGGCGGGACATCAGGAGGAGGAGCTGTACTGTATATATATTTGGAGCTTGTGTGGAGAGTGAGGAGTTGGAGTCTGTGTGTCAGACTGGGTACAACTGTGTGTCAGTTAGTACCTACCTGATAGGTTCAGGTTTCTATATAGGTAGCCAGAACTGATAGGTTCAGGGTCTGTGCTTTACTTTAAAGTGTTCTGTGTGAACCAAACTGTTGTATGTATGATTGAGACTAAGCCACGTTACAGTATCTTATTTACTTGATCTTTTTATTTACCCTGTTTGTTGTTTAAATAAACCTGGTTCTTTTGTTTAGTAAAATCCATTCCTGGTCAGTGTGACTTCTTATAGGGAATGGTTGGTGGCAGCATAATTAGAGTGTGGCATACTCCAGTAGGTCTGGGGTTGTCACATTGATTGGTGTCCAGCGTGTGGGATACGACTGGTCCAGTTGTCCAGTGGTCCAGCAAAGCCTTGGCAGGCGTGCCCAGAGCAAGGGGGGTCTAGTCAGGGAAAATCTGAGAGCGCGTAGGTAATCTTCTAGGCTTACCTCACGGGGAGGTATGCTAGTGGAAGAACGTGCCAACTCAGATTGGGGACTAGATTAGGGAGCTCTGAGGCAACCTGTTTTGGCGGGAAAGAGCTGAGGCAAAGCTGTGTGAAGTAACAGTGATCTAGCCTGTCTGCTGAGAGGCCTAGCAGAGGGGGTGGATTCTGCCTGGCAACAGTAGCAAGTTAGTGCTGAAGGAACAGCAGCAATCTATAGAAGGCTGTTCCTGAGGCAAAAGGAAAAAAGTCGTCGCTTTATTTTGAGGCTTGACTTTTGAAGGCAGCCTGTTCTGGGGGGGGATTATGCCCTTGACTTGAAGCCAAATGGCAGAAATGGGTGAAGTAAGAGACCCACAGGTAGACCAAGGTTCTGAGGAGGAATTTGGCTCAGTGCAGGATGAGAGCACGGGAGAACAGAACCCAGAACTCAGAAAAATGCTCCTAGCCCAACAGCATGAACTGAGGGTGAGGGAAATGGAGGAAAGATTAGAGAGAGAAAGAAGGGAGGAAAGGGAGAAACAGAGACAATTCGAATTAGAGAGAGAGAGAATGGAAAAAGAAGAAAGATTAGAGAAAGAGAAAATTGCTCTGGAAAAAGAGAAAATGGCGTTTGAGTTAAGAAAATTGGAAATGATGAATCAGAACAATAATAACAATAGAGATTCTGAGGTGGGCCAATTGTCTAAAACTGACCTGAAGAAATTCCCTGTGTACCACAAGGGAGATTGCCCTCAGGTGTTCTTTTCCCTCGTGGAAAGAGCGTTTGTGGACTTCTCAGTAAGGGAAACTGAGAAGATGACCATTATGCGATCTTTAATCAGTGGCAGCCTGGCAGAAGTCTATGCAGAGATGCCAGTGGAACTGATGAAAGACTTCGCTGAGTTTAAAAAACTGGTGTTTGCCAGACATGGGATAAATGCGGAACAGCTGAGGCAAAGATTCAGGTCACTCACCAAGAAACCAGAGCAGACTTTTACCCAAGTGGGGGCCCAACTGGTGAGGCTGCTAGAGAAATGGCTGTCTCAGGAGGGGACAGAGACCTTCCAGCAGCTCAAAGACCTGATAGCGCTGGAACAGTTTTATTCAGTCCTGCATGGGGAACTGAAGTTCCAGGTGAGGGAGAGGAAACCGAAATCTGTGACAGAGGCGGCAGAGATCGCAGATTTTATTTACCAAATAAGAAAGCCCTTAGGTGCTGAGGGGAAATCTGTAGGTAAACCCAAAGAAACCTACAGCAAGTACTCTCAGGGACCAGGGAAAAACCAGCAAGGGGGAGGGGCCCATGTTGAAGGGAAGCCCTCAGACATGAAAACACAAAGACCTCAGATTTTGGAGGGAAAACCAAAACCAGATGAGAAAGACTCAAAATACAGCAGAAAATGTTATTTCTGTCAAGGAAAGGGCCATCTAATCTCAGAGTGTGAGAAAGTAAAGCAGCTAAAGGGAAATTTGCCTCATGATTTGAGTGGAACCAAGCCAAAAGCTGTGTTCTGTGTCCAGAAAGAGCAAGGCTCATTGTCACTGAGGGAGCCTGTTGCCATGGCCACTCAATCTGGAACAGTTACATCTGCTGATCAGGCTGGGGAAAATGGTCCTCTTGTGGAGGTCAAGCGCTGCTTACTAGTGAGGACAGATTCGCAGTTGTTTGAGACTGCAGGGGTGGACGTAGGAATACTTGACCATCAGTATAGGGGGCTAAGGGATACTTGTTCCCAGGTGACCCTGTGCCATCCAGACATTATTCCTAGGCAGTATATAATCCCGAATGAGAGCTTGAAGGTGGCAGGGATTGAGGGGCAGGTGATCTCACTGCCAGTAGCTGAGGTACCTGTGAGCTATCAAGGCTGGAAGGGAGTTTGGCGGCTAGCGATTTCATCGATTCTGCCAGCAGCCGTGCTCGTGGGAAATGACCTGGCTGAACATGTGAAACGGGTGCTAGTGATTCCACGCTCACAAGCTACCATGGGGACAGTTCAGGGGGGTATTGGAGAGCCCGAGGCGGAAGCAGATGAGGGTAGTTCTGAAGCTGTGGTGGAAACCTTAACCACAGACAGCAAATTTGGCCAAGAGCAAAAGGCAGACGCCACTCTCCAAAAGTGTTTTGAAAAGGTGACAGACACCCAGTTAACACCTGAAATCCCAGCGAGATTTCACGAGAAAAAGGGAATTTTATATAGAGAGACCCTGAGGAATATCTCAAAAGGGGGAGATGCGATCAGAAGTCAGCTAGTGGTACCTGAAAAGTATCGCCCCATGATCTTACAAAGGGGGCACTCTGACATGTTTGCTGCACACTTAGGGGTGAACAAAACACAGCAGAGAATCACACAAAATTTTTACTGGCCTGAAATAGGGAAGCAGATCAAGGAGTTCTGTAAACAATGTGATGTGTGTCAGAGGCAGGGGAATAACCGTGACAGGACCAAAGCGAAGTTGTGCCCTTTGCCTGTGATTGACACCCCGTTCAAATGTATAGGAGTGGATATTGTGGGACCTTTGCCCAAGGCCACAAAGAGGGGGAACCGGTTCATTCTCACCATTGTGGACCATGCCACGAGGTACCCCGAAGCCATTCCCTTGACTAACATCGAAACTAACACAGTGGCAGATGCCTTGGTGGGGTATATGTCCAGGATGGGATTTGCCTCAGAAATAATCACAGATTTGGGCGCATCGTTTACATCGAAGCTCATGAAACGGTTATGGCAAATCTGTGGAATTAGACACAAGGAAACCACTGCCTATCACCCCGAAAGTAATGGGTTAACGGAGAAGTTCAATGGGACTCTGATGCGCATGATTAGGGCTTACTTGGCAGAGAATCCAAACAATTGGGACCAGAAGCTGCAATCCCTTTTGTTTGCTTATCGATCAGTGCCACAAGCCAGTACCGGGTTCAGTCCATTTGAACTTTTGTTTGGGAGAAGGGTGAAAGGGCCACCTGATTTAATCAAGCAAAATTGGGAACAGATCACCCAGGATGACCCACAAGATGTTGTGACATATATAGACTCTTTAATGAATGACCTAAAGAGAAACTTAGAGAACCTGCAAGCTCAGAAGGTTAGACAGAAAACTTGGTATGACCAGAGAGCCAGGGAGAGGCACTTTAACCCAGGGGAGGAAGTGCTTTGGCCTAGGCCCTGCAAAGAGAACAAACTGCAGCTGGGTAGCCCAGAAATAAAATACTTGGGTCACATAGTATGCTCAAAATCCTACAAGGTAGGCTTCAGCAGTATGTGGACCGAGAACTCCCAGAAGTACAAGCTGGATTCCGAAGAGGCAAAGGAACTCGAGACCAAATTGCTAACTTGCGCTGGATTATGGAGAAAGCCAGAGAGTTCCAGAAAAATATCTACTTCTGCTTCATTGACTATGCGAAAGCCTTTGACTGTGTGGACCACAGCAAACTATGGCAAGTTCTTAAAGAAATGGGAGTGCCTGACCACTTTATCTGTCTCCTGAGAAACCTATATGTGGGACAGGAAGCAACGGTTAGAACTGGTCATGGAACAACTGAGTGGTTCAAAATTGGGAAAGGAGTACGGCAAGGCTGTATATTGTCCCCCAGCTTATTTAACTTATATGCAGAATACATCATGCGGAAGGCTGGACTGGAAGAAACCCAAGCCGGAATTAAGATTGCCGGAAGAAATATCAACAACCTCCGATATGCAGATGATACCACTCTGATGGCAGAAAGTGAGGAGGAATTAAAGAACCTTGTAATGAGAGTGAAAGAGGAGAGTGCAAAAAATGGTCTGAAACTCAACATCAAAAAAACTAAGATCATGGCCACTGGTCCCATCACCTCCTGGGAAATAGAAGGGGAAGATATGGAGGCAGTGTCAAATTTTATCTTCCTGGGCTCCATGATCACTGCAGATGGAGACAGCAGCCCTGAAATTAAAAGGCGCCTTCTTCTTGGGAGGAAAGCGATGACAAATCTGGACAGCATCTTGAAAAGCAGAGACATCACCTTGCCAATAAAAGTCCGAATAGTCAAAGCTATGGTTTTTCCTGTCGTGATGTATGGAAGTGAGAGATGGACCATAAAGAAAGCAGACCGCCGAAGAATTGATGCCTTTGAATTGTGGTGCTGGAGGAGGCTCTTGAGAATCCCCTGGACTGCAAGGAGAACAAACCTATCAGTTCTAAAGGAAATCAACCCTGAGTGCTCACTGGAAGGACAGATCCTGAAGCTGAGGCTCCAGTACTTTGGCCATCTAATGAGAAGAAAAGACTCCCTGGAAAAGACCCTGATGTTGGGAAAGTGTGATGGCAAGAGGAGAAGGGGACGACCGAGGATGAGATGGCTGGACAGTGTCTGCGAAGCAACCAACATGAACCTGACACAACTCCGGGAGGCAGTAGAAGACAGGAGGGCCTGGCGTGCTCTGGTCCATGGGGTCACGAAGAGTCGGACACGACTAAACGACTAAACACACACACACATAGTAGGGGGAGGAGTGATCAAACCCCTAGAGGCCAAGATAGAAGCCGTTCGTGATTGGCCCAGACCCAACACCAAGAAAAAAGTCAAATCATTTCTTGGGTTGGTGGGCTACTACAGAAAGTTCATCCCGAGGTTTAGCGAGATGGCGACTCCGCTGACCGATCTGACGCGGAAGAAGACTGATGACCGCATCCCGTGGACCCGCGACTGTGAGGAGGTGTTCCAGAGGTTGAAGGAGGCGCTCATCAATTATCCAGTGCTGCGTGCTCCCGACTTTGACCGGGAGTTCATCATCTACACCGATGCGTCTAACAGCGGGGTAGGAGCAGTTCTTTGCCAGGAGGATGAAAATGGTGACCAGCATCCAGTGTCCTACCTGAGTAGGAAACTCCAGAAAGGTGAGAGACATTTGGCAACCGTGGAAAAGGAGTGCCTGGCCATAGTCTACGCGATCCAGAAGGCCAAGCCTTACATCTGGGGAAGACATTTTGTTCTGTGCACTGACCACTCACCACTGCAGTGGTTAAAGACAATGAAAACCCACAATAGTAAACTTATGAGGTGGGCTTTAAACCTGCAAGATTATGACTTTGAAGTGAAGGTGGTCAGAGGGTCAATGAACTGTGTTGCTGACGCCTTGTCAAGAAGACCCGAAGAGTGAAGACGGCGAAGAAATATGGACTATGTATATTTTGGTGACCAAAAGTTAATTGTACCTGTTTATTGATCAGTCTTGGTTTGTATTAATAAAGGTGACTTAATGTATTGTAAATGTTAATGTTTAAATGCATAAGTAATATGTTTAACATAGAGTGTAAGTATGGGATTGTGTATGATAATGTTTAACTGTTTTTGTGTGTTTTGATCCTGGTTGTTTTTTTGGAGAAAAGCACTTTAGCTTTTCCCCTGCAAAACAACTTATAAAGAGGGGAGGTGTTACATACAGCACTGATGGTACCTGTCTGTCATGGGTTTGGAGGGAAAGTTCCATCCTATGGGGAGTGGAAGGCGGGACATCAGGGGGAGGAGCTGTACTGTATATATATTTGGAGCTTGTGTGGAGAGTGAGGAGTTGGAGTCTGTGTGTCAGACTGGGTACAACTGTGTGTCAGTTAGTACCTACCTGATAGGTTCAGGTTTCTATATAGGTAGCCAGAACTGATAGGTTCAGGGTCTGTGCTTTACTTTAAAGTGTTCTGTGTGAACCAAACTGTTGTATGTATGATTGAGACTAAGCCACGTTACAGTATCTTATTTACTTGATCTTTTTATTTACCCTGTTTGTTGTTTAAATAAACCTGGTTCTTTTGTTTAGTAAAATCCATTCCTGGTCAGTGTGACTTCTTATAGGGAATGGTTGGTGGCAGCATAATTAGAGTGTGGCATACTCCAGTAGGTCTGGGGTTGTCACAAGTCCCAGCCACTCTGCCATCACAAAGACAAAATAGGAGAGAATTCAAAGTAATTTCCAACATCCCTTGACTAGGGAATGTTTGGACTCAGCACAGTTTTAGTTGGTCTAGTGTCAGTTCAGCAGGCTGTCAGCCATCTTGGCTAGTTAGAATGGCACCCATAATTTTTTATTTGGGGACAAGTCGCAAAACTACTGATATGTATGCAGCAAGACCCCCTTATCCGCAGAATCAGGATCTGCTAATTCATTTATTCACAGTCTGAAAATATTAAAAATATTACAAGAACAATCCTAGAAATATGTATATCTAAGGGTGAAGTTACCAGAAATAGCCACTAGAGGGGGCCAGAGACCATACTATATATAGCATTAAGTAGAGAAGTATATTTAATGCCATTACCAGAACTGGTCACTAGAGGCAGCCAGAAATCATGCTGTGTATAGCATTCACTATTAAAACAGCATTCATTATAGTCTGCGTTTATAAGCATCCACAGCAGGGCTTAGAACTGATACCACATGGGTATGTGTGTGTGCGGGGGGGGGGGGGGCGGGTGTCCTACTGTATTTTGAAGTCCAGAACATTAACATCAGAAATCATGTTTTCTTCATAAATTATTACAAGATGCAAAAGAAAGGGGAGGATTTGATCTGCCAAACTGGAATTTATATCAAGCGAGTCTTTAACTGGGATTAAGGCATGGATAAAATAAAAAAAAAACAAGAGAATATTATATTTAGAAGGACACGACTTGCAAGCAGGCTGGCACGCCTTTTTATGGTATGGGAGAACTAAACCCCATAAATATTTTGAAAGAAATATAATAAGGAATTCTTTGTTAAAAATCTGGGGGGAAATTAAATGTAAAATATACAGTGGTGCCTCGCATAACGTTTTTAATTGGTTCCAAAAAAAAAACCTTATGCGAAAAAAACTTTATGCGAAACACCATTTCCCATAGAGATGCATTGGAAACCGGTTAATCCGTTCCAATAGGCACGGATTGCCGTCCTTAAGCGAAAAAACCCATAGGAAACATCGTTAAACGATACAATGTATCCTCCATTGGAATGTATTGTAGCTGACTCAATATGTTTCAATGGCTTTGCGAAGTCAATTTTTGCAAAATTAAGTGTGTCTTAAAAGGGTCAAAAATGGTTTTAAATGCTTGGATTAGCTTCTGCACCCTCTAAAACGGATGCAAAAGTTAATTTGGCTTTGATCTGACTTTTCGTTAATTAATGGTGAATTTTTTTTCCCCAACTTTTGACAGCTGTCAAAATCTGACAGCTCCATTATTTCCTATGGGGGAAGAAAAATTCACAAAAAAATTAATGAAGACTCAGCAACTGTTCTAAATTCTTGGGTTCGTTAGAGGACCCCCTAAGTTGTGTGCAAACCTGATTTGGCTTTGATCTGAACTTTCGTTAATTTTTTGTAAATTGTTTTCTCCCCCATAGGAAAGCATGGAGCTGTCAGATTTTGACAGGTCCATTGGTTCCTATGGGCCAAAAAACAAAAATTCACAAAAAATTAACGAAAAGTCAGATCAAAGCCAAATCAGGTTTGCACATGTCTTAAGGGGTCCTCTAACGAATCCAAGCATTTAGAACCATTTTTGACCCTTCTAAGACACGTTTTTAATTGAAAAAAAAAACATCGTTAAGTGAAGCAGGGGACCTAAAACAAAAAACGTTAAGCGAAGCATGGTCCCAAAAACGCTATGCGAAAATCGCCCATAGGGAAAAACGTTATACGAAGCACAATCTGACTCTGAAAAAATAAACGTTAAGCGAAAAAAACGTTAAACGAAGCAAACGTTATGCGAGGCACCACTGTACGTGAAAACTCCTAGATGGATCTTATTCATGAAAGCATTCACTCACCCAAACTTGTTAAATTTTGGGAAAATAATGACATATAGGACTATTAAAGACAAAAACTCATATACATAAAAAGAAATAATGTTTTCTTGTTATCGCCATCATGCTGGGATAGCTGCTTGCACACCAGCCTAAATGCAGAGGCCTGTCAGACCAGAGTTACCAACAGGAAATGCTACTCAAGAACTGTATCGAAGTGTCTAGCCCAGGTAGAGCCCCCAAAAGAGTATCTGACCCAGTGTTTGTCAAGCAAGAGAACCTCCACAGATGGCAATCTTTTCAACTGAGGAATTAACAACCTTTCCATGCGTAAACCTGGAACTTCTACAGATGGCCAGTAGATACAACAACACAGGAAACAAATGGAATGCTAGGCTCCTAGCCAGGATACTGATCCTTTTAACCCAGCACCCTCCTCCCTCCCTTCCTTCCTTCCTTCCTTTTATTTTCATTTGTATGCCACTTTTCTTCCTATGAAGGGACCCAAGACCCTAGGAAGAGGTCAGGCCTGAGCAGAATCTTTTGGAGTGAGAAGGGTGAAAAGCTTGTTTTGTATTCCAAAACCATGTGGAGTTCTTTGCGGGCCTGTAATTCTGGATTTACCGACTAGATGGCATTGCCACCAGATGCCCTTAAGCTCCTTAGAATCACGACAGAATACCTGTAATATTTAGTCTATCTGTTGATAGGTTACAGTATATTTTAAACTGTAGTTAAAAGCAAATTACTGATTAATTAGCATATTCTAAGTTTTTGAAGAGGTAGCCATTTTAGTTTGTTTCAACATATGTAAAGAACAATAAAATATGACTCCTTAAAGACCAACAGCTTTATTTTAGTATCAGCCAGTTCACTTACAGCTTGCCGCTGAGAATGTTCACATGTATCAACAAGTATATGCAACATATTCTGTACTGAGATAACACAGGCAGTAATGCTTCACTCTCCCTGACTCTGGGTGGCAGGTGCATGTTTGTCCACAGACAGCTTTCCCCGTTAATCAACTACTGATGGCAAACCCACATAACATAGATAAAGAGATAGAGCCTAAACCCTACTACAAAGCAAATTGCCAACTGCGCCCTCACATCTCTAAAACACTATTACAGGTCACCAACAAAATCAGGGTCTTGTTTACTTCTTCATCTGTTAGTGTCATTTAACAGCAGGACTGTACTGCATTCTACATAGGACAAATAAGACTATCTGTGTACAAAAGAATATATGAATGTGAAGGTTCATTAAAAGGGGCCTCTTTCATCTCAAATAAAGGCTGAGACCATTTAAATTCAAACACGTTGTCTTGATTTATTGATTGTTTAACAGGAACAGGAACTTCAACAGATTGTGTCATCAACTGCTCTTGCGGCTGGAACGGTGCATGCAAGGGTGTCCATAAACTGTTACCAAAGGGGTTTAACTCGTCAGTGTCCCAAGGGCCAGATATAACTTTCTCTGTCTCTATGGGTTCGTTTTCTTCTCCCTCAGCTGCTAATAGCGGTGGGGTCTCCTCATCCCCTGTCCATCCCCAGAGTGGGGACCCCTCTCCCGGACTGGCCAGCCACGGTCCAGGAAGTATCCCATCTTCTGGAGTTCCGCTAGATGCCATGCTCTCTTGGACTCTACCTCACGGGCAATCGCCTCCTTCTCCTCACACAAGCAGCGCCTCCACTCTTTTGTCTCGTCTCACCCCAGTAAGATGGGGGCTGAGGTAGACCTTTCCTTCTCCGCTTCTCCGCCTCCTCGTGAGAGACCCTCACTTGCTCCCACTTGCCAGTCCATGAGTCTTGCACCCAAATGGTTTCCCAACCCCCCAGAATCTCGTTCTGGGCTTCTTTTATATCCCCAGTTCCCACCTCTACAAGTGGCCGTTGTTTCTCTCCCGCCAAAACCTCCCCAGCCCGGGTAGATATCTTTAACCCTTGAAAGCCTGACTTCAAATCTTTGGTGTCTACCCCTTGATGTTGATGTTTCTCCTGTCTCAGATCTACCGCCACCTCTTCCATATTCACGCTCTTGTCTTCCTTCTTGGGGGGGGGAAGGTGGTGGGGAAGTCTGACTCTCCCTAGAAATCTTGGGGAGCGACGGCACTCCCATAAACGCCTCCGGTCCCTGTTCTCGGGCTCCACAATGGATACAAACTATTCTGCCGGCTCCAATTCAGTAAAGGAAGGTACAGCCTGAAGCTTGCAAGATGTGAGCAGCACTGTCACTGACAGGACTTCTCAGGGGTCAGTAATTCATACAGTTACCATTAAATTGGAAGCTCCTTGGAGGCACATGACAACAACTCTAGCTATGACAGGATGTGCAATCTACATTCCCATTACTTGTGTTAATAATGCACTGTGGGGCTGTGAATTGACATTTCTGTGTCTGCGTATATCTTCACAGAGTCCCTGAACATCATCTTCATATACAAGCCTATGCCTAAATATTTCAGTCCATGTATCTGAGGAAGTGGATTTTAATCCATG
Source organism: Pogona vitticeps (assembly GCF_051106095.1). Lineage (NCBI taxonomy): Eukaryota > Metazoa > Chordata > Lepidosauria > Squamata > Agamidae > Pogona > Pogona vitticeps. The sequence continues at coordinate 205,831,861 of NC_135785.1, read as the reverse complement.
AAAGCTTGCACTGAAATAAATCTGTTAGACTTTAAGGTGCCACAGTATTTTTGTTCTTGCTTGTATTACAGCTTTTAAAATAATTTAATATTAGTATCTATTATAACCCAGGGACAGCTTCAGTATCTACAGGTATGCTGTGACTCAGTTTTGACTTGAGCTCCCCACTTTTGGTTTCTGAGTAGTCATCTTAATGCACACAATAATAGCCTAATACATAACACCTTGTCCCAAAATCGACACACAGTGAGGAAGTCTGCTTCCTTAGTCCTTACTCACAAGCATCTCAGGGGTAACAAGCACTTGTCTCAGTAGACAATAGCAAGGGCACATAACTGGGTGCATAGGTCTTAGCAGTCCCCAGGTGTATCACAGACAAGAGTTCCAGCAGGTGCACTAGAAAAGATGCAGAAACCAAGATATGTCTTGGGGAAAAAAATCTCCAGCAAGTGTTCTTCAGCTTTGAGGCAACAAAGGTTGCTAAACCAGGTATGATTACAGAGCAAAGGGAACTCAGCAGAGTGATTCCAGCTAGTAGTAAGACAATTCTTTATTTTAGTTCAATTTCTTCTGTTCCTAACAACAGGAAAGAGAAAAGGCTCCTCCATCCGCCCATCTGTTCCTTTTGTTTCTATCCAAATGTGCGACTCCTATGCTCTAGAGCAGTGGTCCCCAATCTTGGGCCTCCAGATGTTCTTGGACTACAACTCCCAGAAGCCTTCACCACCACCTCTGCTGGCCAGGATTTCTGAGAGTTGAAGTCCAAGAACATCTGGGGGCCCAAGGTTGGGGACCACTGCTCTGGAGGTCACAAAAATAGCGATGAACCAAGCTGTCCTCTTCCAGGGTGAACGTGATGACACAAAAACGCAAGTGACCTAACTCTTAATTATTTAACTCAGTGGTTCTTAACCTTTGTTACTCGGATGCTTTTGAGCTGCAGCTCCCAGAAACCCCAGTCAGGACAGCTGATGGTGAAGGCTTCTGGGAGTTGCAGTCCAAAACTCCTGAGTAACCCAAGGTTAAGAACCAGTGATTTAACTTACTCCAGCAGTTACAATAAAGCATAGTGCTTAAATCACTCTCTGGGCGGCTTACACTTTAATTATGCAAGCTAATTAAATACTGAGATACCTGAGATTGAAACTGGGTTGTGAACAGAGTTTTGTCTGCTGGACTGCAGTTTAAAGCATTATAACTGTGCAACATGCAAATAAGCATGGTATGCTGGGTTCAAACACTAGATTCTCCATGCACCTCCTATTCCCACCACTTGGTGGGGTGTGTCCTTTTCTATACAGCTTTACATATTAATGCTTAATACAGGTGCTTAGAAACAAATACTCCAAAAATCTGAGCACCATTCACGCTGCCTCACTCAGACACACATGTCTATTCTTCAGTGAAGTTGATGTAATATATGCCTCCAACACAGGCTGAAAAGCAAGCCATGGAACTTATGTACTGTACTTATGTTTATCAAGTGATTTTCTGGCACATAAACACAATATACGAAATACTGTAGTGGAAGTGTTAATTAATTTAGAAGAGGGGAACAAAAGATAAAGGAATAGGACAGAACATAACCTATGAACAACCAAAGATCTGAACGCAAATACAATATAAAACCAATTGTTGCTTGTTTCCTAACGTGAGGATAAATTTATTTCTCCTACAAAAACTCAGGTTTAGAGCACGGAGCTAAGACTACACACACAATTCCTGAAGAGCACCTGCATATTGGATTACACATTTATTTATTTATTTATTTATTTATTTATTTATTTATTTATTTATTTATTTATTTATTTATTTATTTATTTATTTGGCTTTTACACCGCCCATCTAGATAAATCTACTCTGGGCAGTTTACAGTAAAAAAAAAGTAGAATAAAAAACATTTAAAAAAACACAAACTAAAACAAGCAAACATAATGCCAGATGGAAAAACCAGGGGTAGAAATTAAGTAATGTCAATAGGGAAGGCTTGCCTGAAGAGCCAGGTCTTCAGTTTATTCTTAAAAATTCCCAGTGAGGGAGCCAGGCAGATCGCAAGGGGAAGGATGTTCCAAAGGTGAGGGGCCACCGCTGAGAAGGCCCAGTTTCTATTTTTTTCCTTCCGGACCTCTTTCAGAATTAAGTCCCTCAGCCGCCCAGCCTGGCTACAACAAGCGGCAACTGCTTTTTTACATAGAACAACACTGTACAGTGCAACATTTTAGTGGGTTTAGTGACAGCCCAGCTGTCTTTCGGGAAAGTTTGCCCACCATTACAGTTCTTTTCATCAAGAACTCTTCAAGAAAATCTGGGCAATTCCAGTTTAAACACCACTGAGCTAAGCACTGGGTGGAATCGGGCATCTTAAATTTCTAAGAATTTCTGGGATGCTACATAAATGCAGCGGAAGCTGACCTCTTTAACTCATGCTGGGACTAAGGCCAAAAAAGTAATTGTCCTTGAATATAAAACAAAGGGGGATGGATTGAATGAAAACTGGCAGGCTTAATGTAACAAAATTAAATGCATGTTTAAACTTCAGTGTACCATTTGACTTTCGATAGACTCAACTGCAATGTGACAGCTTTGCACTAGAAAAGAGTAACACAATGACCCGGTAAGGATTGTAGCTCTGCTTGGATGCTAGTCAGATTTCATGTCCTGTTTCATATGCAAATGTATACGTACTTGAGCAAGCTGCACAGTCCCAGGGTGCCCCCAGAAGAAGGAAAAGATAAACCATTTTTGAGTATTCTCTACCTAAAAATCCCTGAATAATAATATTATTGTTATAAACACAAAACAGCTTCTTTTCTTCCCACATTCTATTCCTCTTACTAAAGAATTGTTATTAATTATGGTCACATAGTTCCCCCATAACTTGAATTTTGCCAGTTCGCGTTGACCTCCATGTATGAAGACATATCAGAAGTTCACACAATGCCTTGAGGAATCATTTGCACTTTGGCTGGCCAGTTACCGTGGCTTCACCAATCAAATCAAGCTGAGTGGGATGTACCGCCCCCTTTCTGTAAGACATCTCCACCTTCATAGCTTGAGCTGCAAAACCAACATGCCGAAAGTCCAATCAATGAATGTTAAAAACAGGTTTTACAGTTGTCATGTTGTGATGATCTGAAGATCTTCCAAGACAAGGACATTTCCTCCATGCCACCTCCTTCACAGGCACATTCAGTGAGCGCAAGAGAAAGAGCCTTCTCAGTGGCTGCTCCCATGCTGTAGAACTCCTTTGTAAAGAAGGCTAGCTTGGCCCCTTCCTGCAGACAAAAAATACAGATGGGCACGAACCCTTCCCTGCACACTCAGTCAGCCACCCACTCAGATGAGGAAGCGGGACATGCTTCCTGCAGCTCTGCCTTTGTGTCAGTGGTTGATGGAGAAGATGGAAGACTAAAGATCAGGCTGCAACAGGTGAGTGGGCAGTCACATTGGGAAAGTGGGGAGGGAAGCGCACACCACCCATAGATGTGTGAGTATGCAGTAGAGGCAGGAGGGGGAGGGTGCCGTGCCCACACAACACCCATGCAAGCATGGCAACAAATTGGGCCAGACCTCTGAATCAAAGTTCATGCCCATCTCTAGGCAATTGCTTTTGGCAAATAAACAGAACTTTTCATCAGAGATCCCATACCGTACTTTTTATTTTCTTCAGACGTGCTTTGGAATTGTTTTAAGTCATTCATTGTTTTACTGTAAGCAATTATCTGAGTTTCTATATTACAACATGGTGTGATTTTGATCAGTATCTAATTTTTAACTGATTACTCAGTGTGGTATAGTGGACAGAATGTTTGCTTGACTATATTAGCAGGGACCATCATGGGATGCTTGATAGAGCATTAGGTATATATGTATAAATGAGTAAATATACACTGGAATGGATCTAGACTGACATTACAATCCAGACTCAAAGATACACCAGCTGCAGTGAATTTAGAATAGGCACACTATTCTGCCAGCACTTGCAGAAGTTGAAGTCTAAGACATCTGGAGGGCAGAAGGTTCTCTACCTCTGAGCAAAATAGCTGAAATGAATGGTCATAGGTTAATTATGAGACAGCATCATTCCCACGTATGTTTTTGGGTCTACTCAAAGAATGACTAAGTCTGGATCTAAGTATCTTTAAGTTTGGATTGCACTGCCAATCTGCATTCATAATAATAATTGTGTACCATCTAGTCAATGCTGAGTTATGGCAACCATTTCAGGGTTTTCTAGGTAAAGAGTACTCAGAAGTGGTTTACTGTTCCCTTCTTCTGGTGGCATTATGGGACTTCACAGCTTGCTCAAGGCCACACAGGCTGGCTCTTCTCCAGGAGGCCCAGTGGGAAATTGAACTCCCAGCCTCTGGGATACTTAACTCACTGAGCTATTCAGCCAGCTGGATCCAATCCAGTATGTGTGTGTGTGTGTGTGTGTGTGTGTGTGTGTGTGTGTGTGTGTGTGTGTGTGTGTGTGTGTGTGTGTGTGTGATCATTTATAAGTGTATATCTAATATTCATTGGTCTAAGAATGTTAAGATTGGCATTAAACAGTTAACATTTACTGTGATCATGTGCACACGTGTGTGCCTACACACACACACACACACACACACCACTTTATATGGAAGAAAAGCTTCTGCTCGAAGGAATCAAGTGAGCATACGTCTTTCTGTACAATGAACCCGAGCCATTTCTGTACCAGACAAGCACATTTAGTTGTAAGAATGCAGAATAAATGATGACAGTGCATAAATTAGAATCTCAGCCAACTCTGAAACCATGAAACATAGACCATATGCCATAAGGGTGCAGCATATGGTATGGCGCAGAAAACATTACACACTATAATTGGTATGACATGTTCAGCTGTTCTTCAGCCATGTTAGTTGGAACAAGGAAATGCACTTAAGATACTCCTCCAAATGAATCTGCAATAGTTGATTAATGCTTATAAGAAAATACTGAACTTTCTACACAGATTTATACAGAACATTTTTTCTTTATTCAGTTTCTTGTATTGTGGCTTCCTCTTCCTATTTTCCAGAGGGGTGCATCTTGTGAAATATCATAGTAAGAGACAGGATGGATGGAAATGTGTCTTCTGATTTCGTCTGGGAGTGAAGTTATAGAAAAAGAAAAAAGTGAGCCACACACAGGTGAGCAAGATGAACAACTAAGGCAGTGTTTCCCAACCTTTTACAAGTTGCAGCCCCTTTTTATACGTAATAGCCAAGTCACTGATGACCCCCCTCCCCGCCATATCTGCATAAGAAGGCATTTTTAATTGTGTTAAGAAAGCACATTAAAAAAAGTTTTTCCGGAATCTAATTCTAACCTAACATTTTAATGTTAATGTAATAATATATAATGGGGGGGGGTGACCTATAAATCTGCCCCAACTAGATAAAATTTGAGAAGGAAAATATGCCAATACATTTTGAGTTTAATTTCCTTTTTTGGCTGTGGAAACAAATCCCATTCACATCTTCTTGCAAAAAAAGAAATAAAGGCCTCCTAGTGAAGAGCCTCCAGACCGTCCCTATGCCCCCCAGGACCCCCTTTCCTGGTTCTCCTCCCTCACCTTTTTACCCCATTGCCTTCCTCCTCCATGACTCAGGCGGGGATTGGAGGCATCTCTCTGCCCAGGTCCCCTCTCCCTTGACTGTGCCACCATTGCTGTACTCGGAAGAGTGGGAGATCCAGGTGGAGCAAAAGGCATCACTGCCCTGGCAGCAACAATTTATCAATCCTGCTGCCATTTTGGGTTCCAGTGTTCAGGCCTCTTTAAGATGGGCTAATGCTCAGGTCCAAAGGGCTGACATCAGTGCTTCAAATGTGGAATGGAAAAGCAGAATGAAACAAGGGAGAGTGGCTCTTTTGGAGGGGGTATGCATGCATAAAAAGAAAATCCTCACAAAGGGATACAGAAATAACTAAGAATTCTAGTTTGCCTGCAATTCCAGTTCAGATTAAATTTATCTATCTGTGGGCCAAGAGGATTAAAATAAAACAGCACTGTGTATACCATGCTTAATATAATAAATATAAAAATAATTGCAGCGAAAAATAACTGCAGTGACCTCACCCCCCAGAAAACACTGCAACCCCCTTGGGGGTCACAACCCCCAGGCTGGAAACCTATGTGACCTAAGTGATGATACAGGACATGGCAAAGCAGGTACAGATGTAAGGGAGAGAGGGAGTGGTTGCATATGGAGCTTTCAGATGAGCTGAGATATAAAAGGAGCATGTGTGGGAAACAGAAGAAAGGGCAGACCAGAAGTAAAGAATATACGTACACATGTAGCCAGTATTTGTAGAGACATGATCAGAAATGCTGAAGGGACACCAAGGTGTGGCAACACCAACTGAGAACAGAAGTCATGTCTGTAACTATTAATTCATTACCTACTCAACGATTTCCATGCCTTGGGCAAGATTAGCATAAATTCCCACAATCTGGTGGATGTATAGACTGTATCCAGTTGCACCCATCTGCTTGGATACTGCTGGTGGAAGGGATTTTCCTCTTTTGTCAGCCCACTATATTTCCCTTCCCACGAAAAAACACTGCTGCTGGAGGCGGGAGGACTTCTATAGTGGCTTTGGTGGCTGCAGGGAGGAAGAACAGAAGAGGACGTCTCACTGCACAAGTAGAAATCTATGTGTTACACCCCGGATGGAATCATTCTGTATGTTTAATATTTAAAATTGTACTGTATATACAATTCTGACAGAGTTTTTACTCTTTAACCAGCCAGTCTCTTGCAGTCTTAAAACACCTCGTTTTGTCCAACATTCTTAAGTTATTTTACAGTTTTTATGTAAAGAATATGTGAAATGTGTCTCTTGATGGCCTTATGAGAGGAGCAGATTCATGATGAACAATCTCTCTATTTACCACCAGAAACTGGCATACATGAAAGCAAATGTACTCAACAAGAGTGTCTGCTCTGGGTTCTCATTTTGCTCTGAAATATAAAAGGTAAAGGTAAAGGTTCCCCTTGACATTTTTAGTCCAGTCGTGTCCAACTCTAGAGGTTGGTGCTCATCCCATTTTCAAGCCGTAGAGCCAGTGCTTGTCTGAAGAAAGTTTCCATTGTCACATGGCCAGTGTGACTAGGGAACACTGTTTTACCTTCCCACCGAGGTGGTACCTATTTATCTACTCACATTTGCATGCTTTCGAACTGCTAGGTTGGCGAGGAGCTGGGACAAAGCAACGGGAGCTCACTCTGCCGCGTGGATTCGATCTTACGACTGCTGGTCTTCTGACCCTGCAGCAGAGGCTTCTGCGGTACCGTATAATAATTGGAGACATAAAGGTCCAGAGGGTCAACTGTTAAATTACATAGGAAAATGACCACAGTATTCTCAGGCAACATACTTTTTCTGATGTACTTCTAAGGACAGCTTCATATCTTTACTTGGGATAAGTTAAACTGATACTATTTGTGGCTTCTTCTTCTGGGAAGATGGACTGAAAATGAAACATCCATATTTACTGAGGACCATTTAACTCTGAAGCTCCTCCACCCTTCATTTAGAATGAGCATCAGCACAAAGTTGTTTAGTTCACATTAGGAGTGAACTAAAGATAAAAGAGAACTCTCAGAATAGCTTCTGTCAGTATTAGAACAGATAGATGATGACAATCTATAAATCTTAGTGGATCTTTTTCAATCAAATTTACAAAACAGAAGGGATTTTTGAAATGTGGTTAAGACTGAGTTCTATTTACATTAGCCCCAAACCAAAAATGCCAGTTGGGTTACCGAACAATAAGCTGACTAAGCCACTTGCATATGGCTTTCTTTAAAATAATACATGACAGAATATACAAAAAGTGCCAAGGGGCAGGAAATACGCAATCTAGATTCAGAGGAGGATTTAGAACCAGAGAAGCACTATGCTGCATAGATGTTTGGGGGGAGAGATGCCATGGCATTCATGTGAATATTTATGTTTGCTTTTCCTAATGAAAAGAAAAACTTCAATAAAAGCCAGCATAGCAACTGACAGAAGTGTTAGCAAACAAAAGTCTTCATTTAAGTCATGTAGTTGGCAACCTATAGTTGCAACAAAAAGCTGCAAGACAGAAGAATATGAAGAGAATACAATATGGATGTATCCTCTTGCCACTGCTTTTTAATTTGTAGTTAGAGAATAACTTTGGAGAAGCACTGGCTGATCCAAAGTCAGATTGATCATGATAACATGCAGTCTCTGACAAGAGCAGAGCAATAGGAGAATGGAGAATGCTGACTGGGGTGTGCCTCTTTTGCTTTTCTTGGACTTCAACCCCAGATTTCCTCAAGCAGAACCTCCCAGAATTGAGCTGCAATTCCCAAAATTTTCCAAGAATTTCCCAGGCATTATTCTGGGAGTTGCAGTCCAAAACCACATACAATACACTTCCAGTTTTGAGGTAGGTTTTGAGGGAGGCCTGAAATTGTCACCAAAATGTCTCTTATTTTTGCCTTCAGCAAAAGAAGTGATTTTTTGGCTACACATGCAAAATCAGTCAGTTCTTTAATGGTGGGGGTTGCAAGTGCCAGTTTGACTCTATAATAACCCATCATCTGAGAGAAGATGAGTGCACTGGTGAAGCTGACAAGAGAAGTAGCATTTGAGGTGAACACATGCGAAAGGAAGGGATTATTTCCTCAGTCTTAATCTCCCCATTAAGAGACAGTTTTTACACTTCTACAATATAGATAGCTAGATAGATAGCTAGATAGCCCAATAGCTAGATAGCTAGATAGCTAGCTAGACAGACAGACAGACAGACAGACAGACAGACAGACAGATAGATAGATAGATAGATAGATAGATAGATAGATAGATAGATAGATAGATAGATAGATAGATAGATAGATAGATAGATAGATAGATAGATAGATAGATAGATAGATAGATAGATAGATAGATAGATAGATAGATAGATAGATAGATAGATAGATAGATAATTAGCAGCATTTACAGATAGAGGCCAGAGCCAACTACTGCACTGTCATTTTCTTATTTTTGCATGTTTGTTCAATGTGTATATGAGAAAAGAAAATCAGAGCATGGAACAGGTCCTCTTTTAGCTACATTTCACAGAATCTGCAAGCCAACATAGCCAGTAGGCATGCTAGCTGGGGGTTTCGAAGAGCTGCAAGCTGTGGTCAAAATAGTTCCTGTTCCATGTTTTGTTTTTAATATATTGTTTTCAAAGTTCTGAAGGTGTAAACACTGAATTTCATTTATGTTTATTTTTTGTTGGCCAGGGAATTCTGGGACTTTCTCTCCAAAAAAGTCATTGTTCCAGGGTCAGATGAAAAGGGCAAGTGTTTTCCTCCATTTCCTTTGAACACCGTCATCTCCGTAACAGATTATTTTTAAAGTTTATTTTTATAGGCTGACGAACACCCTCAGACACCATTTTGGCTTCAGTGAGGTCATCCACTACCCAAATGCTACTCCCTGCTAATGAGGTGAAAGCAGTGCTGTTAAAAAATAGAAGGGGACAGGTGTTTTATCAGGCAGAAGTGCCTGGACTTTATTTACAAATGCAAGGCAGTGAATACTTCAAGCCAAATAAATAAATGAATATAAATACAAGCTTGCTTAACAGTGTCAATAAGTCGTAATGTTTCTAATTCAGGAGATGATAACTTTGGAATGTGCAATGACTACAACATGATATGCTGTATGTCATCCTTGGTGATGATCTTATGTTTCATAATCTGATCCATGATTGAAAGGATTTTGCTTGGGTACCAAACGTTGCATGAATTTGGCAGGGAAGAGAACATAGTGCCCTTCCTCCTTAAGGGAAAACAAAAAGGATTAGCAGCACTGTGCCCTCTTCATACAACAAGAAAATGCCCTACTGTAAAGCTGTTATAAGGGAGTGTGTACGCTATTTAAAAAGAAGAAGTAGAAGAAGGAAGAATAGAAATGGAAGTTTCAAAAAAATCTGAGGAAGAACTGAAGATCCTTTCTCGTATCTTTTTATCCAACTGTATGCAACACACACAAATGAATCTCAGACGTCTTACTAGAATTAAAAATCAGGTTCAAAAGGGACTCCGATTGTTCTGATAAGACAGCATCAGTTAATATAAGACACAGGCCTGGCCCTATTGTTTGATTGTGTGAATTAAGAAGCCATCTCAGGCAGCAGACGATGCAGGGAGGTGAGTGAGGAACAGTAGCATGGCATCAGAAAACAGGGCTGGTGTCTGATGTTGCCTGCCCTCAGACACAGTGTGGAAGTAACTCATTGCAAATATGATATTTGTAGTTACTTCCTTTTTGCAATCACTAAGATATAGAGTAAATGTAGTAAATATAATAAATAAACTTGTATTATATTATAACTGTACTGTAATAAACATCATTGCACACTTTTTGTGGTATAACTTGAACATGTTTATATTTATAGTTACAGAATAATTCTAATTATTTAGTTGAACCAAAGCCCAGCTTAGATGTGTTTTGAACGAATGGCTAGCAATTTATAGAATATGTTTTAAAAGTATCTAAAAGTGACTATTTCGGTACTTTTGGAAGTATGAAGGAGCCCCTACTGTGGACACAGAAGCTTTGATGCTGACTAAGATGCATCAAAGCAGCTATTGGGCAGGCATGGTAGCTGAACATGACATTGGCAGAGGAGGGAACAGCAGGGACACGCAAGCTAACTTTTGTTAGTAATGCACAGTATTGCTATTTCAGATTTTTTCCCCAAACAAACAAATAACTTTTGGAAATATTTCTAAGATACTTTATGTTGCCTAGAATTCAAACAAGAACATAGAATCATAGAATAATGAAGCTGGAAGGGGCTTACAAGGCCATCGAGTTGAACCCCCTGCTCAACACAGGAATACAAATCAAAGGATATCTGCCAGGCGGTAGTCTAAATTTCTCTTGAATGCCTCCAGTGTTGGAGCACTCACCATCTCTTGAGGTAATTGATTCCCTTGCCGTACTGCTCTAACAATTAGGAAGTTTTTCCTGATATTCAACCAAAATCTGGCTTCCTGTAGCTTGAGCCCATTGTTTCACATCCTGCACTCTGGGATGATCCAGAACAGATCCTGCACCTTCTCTGTATGACAATTTTTCAAATATTTGAAGTGTTGTCATATCTCCCCCTCAGTCTTCTTTTCTCAAGGCTAAACATGCCCAGTTCTTTCAGTCTCTCCTCATAGGGCCTCATTTTCAGCCCCCTGATCATCCTTGTTGCCCTCCTCTGAACTTGTTCCAATTTGTCAGAATCCTTCTTTAAGACCTTAAGATGAGGTCTAACCAGTGCGGAATAGAAGGGAACTAAAACCTCATGAGAGTATGTTTCTGTTAATGCATCCTAAAATAGTGTTTGCCTTTTTTGTAGTCACATCACACTGTCGGCTCATATTCAGCTTGTGATATACAATGACTCCAAAATCCTTTTCACTCGTACTATTGCTAAGCCAAGTATCCCCCATCTTGTAACAGTGTGTTTGGTTACTTTTTCCTTGGTGCAGTAATTTACACTTACCCCTGTTGAATTTTATTCTGTTGTTTTTAGTCCAGTGCTCAAGCCTAGCTAGATAATTTTGATTTTTTTTTCTGTCTTCCAGGGTGCTAGCTATTTCTCCAGTTGTGTGCCATCTGATTAGCATTCCCTTTATCTCCTGATTCTCCAGGTCACTAATAAAAATATTGCATCATACTGGGCCCAGGACTGAGTCCCAGGGTATCCCACTTGTTAACTCTTCCCAGTTTGAGAAGGAGCCATTAATCATCACCCTCTGAGTACGACAGCCATCTGTGTATCCACCTGACAGTTGTTATATCCAGCCCACACCTAGTTAACTTGCTAATCAGAATATCATGGGGCACTGTCAAAAGCTTTGCTGAAGTCCAGATATACTATGACTACAGCATTTTCTCTGTCTATCAGGTGGTTACCTGATCAAAAAATGAGATCAGGTTAGTCTGCAGGATTTGTTCTTGATAAATCCGTGTTGGCTTCCATTTATCACTGCCTTGTTTTCTAGGTGTTTGCATAGTAACTGCTTTATAATCTGTTCCAGAATTTCCCCTGGGATTGATGTTAGGCTGACTAGGCTGTAGATCCCAGGTTCCTCCTTTTTGTAGACAGGAACAACATGAGCCCTCCCTCAATCATCTGGCACACCACCCATTTCCTATGATTCCAAGAAAATACAGTGGTGCCTCGCAAGACAAGCACTTCATTTTACAACGAAATCTCATAACGACGATGTTTCCTATGGGGTTTTTTCGCTTTGCGATGATCGGTTCCCTGCTTTGCTAACCGATTATTGCAAAACGACGATTTTCGCACAGCTGAATGGCCACCAGGTAAAAAAAATGGTTGCCCGCTGTTTTCTGGGATGAATTCCTCGCTGCACGGGCAGCGAAAATGGCTGCGCTATGGAGGATCTTCACTGGACTGTGAGTTTCAAGCCCATAGGAACGCATTAATAGGATTTTAATGCATTTCTATGGACTTTTAAAAATCGCTTTATGATGTTTTCGTTCTACAGCGATTTCGCTGGAATGAATTAACATCGTAATGCAAGGCACCACTGTAATGGACAGTGGTTCTCAGAGTCCTTCAGCCAGTTTCTTCAGTACTTGCACTTCATCTGGACCTGGAAATTTGAATTCATTCAAGGTAATAAAGTATTCCTTGACTATTTGTCTGAGTATTTGTTTGTCAATCTCCTGCTGCAATCTTGTCCTTTCCATCCACACCACATTTGTCTGGAGGGTCATTGGACTGGGCTAAAATAGGACTTGAGCACTTCTGCCTTTTCTTTGTCTTCTGTGATCGTTTCCCCATCTCCATTAAGTAGATGAGCTATTGTTTCTTTTCTTTGTCTTTTGCTATGCATGGACCTGAAGAATATGTTCTGGTGTTGGTGTTGTTTTTAGTGTCTCTAGCTAGCCTCAGGTTATTCTCAGCTTTTGCTCTCCTAATGCCATCCCTGCAATTATTTGCTACTTGTCTGTACTCATTCTCGGTGGCCTGGTGTTCCTTCCATTTCCTATATGTGTCCTTTTTTTTGTTTTCAGGTCCTGTTTGAGCTTTTTGTGAAGCCATGGTGGCCTTTTCTTTTGCTTTCTCCCACATTTTTTTTCTTGTAGGAATTGTTTGTAGTTGTGCCTTTATAATTTCCTTTTTAAGAAGCTCCTACCCTTCTTAGACTCCCTTTCTTGTTAGGATCTCCTGCCATGGGACTTTACTTATCCCTGTTCTTCTAGTAGAACATTGCCACTCTCTCCCAGAGTTCCCCTTACTACCACGTCCTCCACCAAGTCATCTCTATTGGTTAGAATCAAGTCAAGGGCAGCTAGTCCTCTAGTTTATTTCTCTACTTTTTGTAGGAGCCAATTATAAGCCACACAAGCCAGGAATTTCTTGGAAGGGCCACATTTGGCAGAATTTGCCTCCCAACAGTCTGTGAATGCTTCTGAAAAGATCACACCATGGAATCTGAGAAGAAAATTTTACAACTGATTTCCTCATAATTTTCTGTATCAACTTGAAATGGTGTGACCTGCAAAAGAGTTGGGCCAGTATTTGAATTACCAAAGGACCAATTTGGTTACTTATCATATTTTGAAAAGAAGAAAACAATTTAATCATTTATAAAAGCACTGAAGATTATTTAACTATAGTATGTTAAGTGCAGTGAATAACAAAATTAAGTATCTTTTTATGTGAGGTTGCTTTGCTTATTTACCAAGAAATGAAAGTATTGCTATTTGAATTTGTATATAAATGCTTGAAAAGATAAGCCCACATATGGCATCATTTAAACATTTTTTTCCTGTAACTATGCAGCGAGTTAGCTTTTCTTGTCAGTAATTCTAGCATTTTTAGACAAAAGAAAACAGTTGAAATTTTTATGGTTTACTTCTTGCTGTTCTTCTGTATGAGGCTGCAGTCTACATAACCCCCAAATGTCTGTAAATACACCTTGAGGAGAAAGATATATTTGTAGTCTCTTAATATACACCACACCTATAAATAGGCTAGTCCATTGTTTCTTTTAATGCCGCAGGTCTATCATCTCATTTATTGGGCAGTATCATTTTACCAAGCCTGGATGAAAGCAGCAAAGATGTAACCTAGTTGTTAGCTATGATAGCTACAGCCACGGCAGCGGCAGCAGCTATCATTTGATAGTTTGCTCGCAGCCAGTTCAAGTTGGCAATGTCACCCCAAGCTGATTGGAGCTGCAGACATTTTTGCTGACTGGAGTCAGGCTATCTTTTCCAGTTTGCTGGAATAGACACAGACACTGATTGGGTCATGCTGAAAACATTCCAGTCCTATGAAGCAAGTCTGTTTGTATTTTAGGTTTGGCAGGACTAATGAATTAAAAATTTTGGACTCTTGACAGTTTGTGGCTTTAATAATGCCTCTGATGGAAGGATTTTTTGCCTCACGGAGCTTGACAACATTGTAATCCCTCGTTGTTGGAAAGGAAGGGACGGGACGGTGGAATTGTGAAGGAAACCGGAAAAGGGTGGTCTGGAGGGATTGAAAAGCCTATGGGGTGCAGGTAGTAGCCTGTTGCCCTGACAGCTGTTCCAACTACTCAGACCTTGTCAGCTTGTGGCTATGTAGCAGGTGCAGCCTTTTCTTTTATTGATTCTGTTCTCCATAAAGGCAACGACAAGCCAAGGCAGTGGCTGGCCCTGGATTATACAAGTGCAGACACTACCAAGTGAGGTAAGGCAACAGGTGTGAAAACTGAACTAAGTGATTGAGTTGTAACCACACTTAACTCGAGTTCTGGTGCAGGTTTATATATCTATCTATCTATCAAATGAAGGAATACTATTTTCTAGGCAATCTAATGAAAGAGTAGTTTGGGGGGAAATTGTTTTGGATTGCTTATTAAAACCAAAGCCTTCAGCTTTAATCAGAAAAGAAAGCAAAATAGAGTACTTGAAGAAATTCTGTTCAATATCTATTGTTTGATTATATTGATATAAAAATCTGTTTTGTATAGCTTCATTTCTTCTTCTGAGATGGAGGGATGCTGGGGTTCTGTGGATGCATAATAAAGAAATGGAGAAAATTAAATATATATCTGTGCATAAGAAAGGTGCTTATCTTTTTAAAAAGCTAACCACATATACACAAGTTTAAGAAATTTTTACACAACCAGGATAACATAATGGCTGATTTAAAAGAAAAGGGTCTGCTACAGATGCTTTGGGATTGCTCCCCCAAATCCCTGCAATGTTGTTTATTTTAAAACTATGTGATAGCTTGAGATAACTTGTTAAAACACCATTATTGTTTTGTGGAGAGTGCTGGTCAGAGGACAGTCACATGAGACCTCCACAATCAAAAATAAAATTGATTCAAAGTTTTAATGAGTAACCTTTCTTTCATGTTTCTCCGCTTTTGCTTTCGGATAATATACCCATGATGTTATCCGAGGAACAAATTACAATTTAGCATTTCTAATGCTTATGCTTTTACTTAGTCATAAATTATGTGTTTTCTAAAAATGGATGTACTAAGTGACTCAATTATAAAAATTATACATGAAGATTTTTTCTTACAAAACCATAACAGCTTAGTAATAAAAGAATTTCTAATTTGGAATATTTGGAACAGAACTGTATTCTGGCAAGAAGGAAGGTGATGTGAATTAAATTTAAAAAATGAAAGAAAGTTTGGCAAGTTCTCTTCAGCAGCAGCATTATCTGAACCCCTGTTTGTCCAGCTTGTATTGATGGAATTAGGTATTGCCATAATAGTATTTCAAGGGAGTTGAGGGAAGGCACATTAATTGTCTCCTTTCAAATCAAACCTTTTACTACTTTTGGTTTAGCAGCGATATAAAGTTATGTCTGGCAAAAGTGAATGTTGTAGTGTATTACATATTAAGCAGTTTCAACAGGTCACCTCGCAGCTGATTGTGAGATAATTCATTGTGTTTAATCTGCCAAAAGCTGCAAATTACATTCGCGTGTCATCTTGAAATGAATGACAATACTCTCTTGCTCAAGCACATGTCCAAATGTTTTTCACAACTGGGATAGCATTTCATGGGATATCGTTGCTAGATAAATGCTGAGAGAACAAGGTACATTGGAAAATTGATAGGGACTACCAGTCACACCCCTGCCTAGTCTCACATCATGAGCTGTTAAAGAATGGTGTCAGGGAGGGGTGTTATGTAGTTGGGTTTTAACAAAATGACTTTTAAAAATTATGAAACCCATGCGATTGCCAAGTCCAGATTTGTGGAAGGCCCTCTAGTTTTAAGGACTGGATAAAGAAAGGCCATTTTCTGGGTACACTGCTGTTCCAATAGAGGAATACAGTACAAAATGCTGCATGCGGTGAAATTTTTGTCTCCAGCTGAGTTCTAGACATCTGTTTGTTTGTTTGTTTGTTTATAGTGTCATTTACAGGTTGCCTTTCTCTCAATGTGGGACCTCAAGGCAGCTCACAATGTTAAAAAAAATCAGGAATACAATAAATTGTACATTAAAAACAATTACAATATACAGTAATAGCAATTAAAACACACTCAGTGATTAAAGACTAGAGATCAACATAAAACGCTGGTTGGGTGGTTCATGCCAGGTTGTCATTTGGACGAACAGGTGTTCGTTCAGTGGTTCCTAGCCCTGCTTCTTCCAGGTACTGCCTCTTAGTGGGTGCCCACCAGAAGAAGGGCTGGGAACTGCCCAAAATTTGTTCAGCTGAAGGACAAACTGGCAGTTTGTGCCCATCCCTATTAAAGACATTTGAAACTTTTAAAACAAACTTACTCAACTAAAAACCAGCATTTAGGACTCAGTTATGATTATTAAAAACCTGCCTGAAGAGGTGGGTCTTCAACTTCAAAGGAAGGAGACCAGCCTAACTTCTCAAGGGAGGAACATTATAATGTGTGTGGTGTTGTTTTTTTAAATTTACACCAAGCCTTAATTTGTTTCTTTGAAGTACTATATTCCAAGTAATAGCCCAATAGTCTAACCACTGTACCACATTCCCTCTCACCCTTTACTTTATGAGCTTCAATACCAACCAAAGGTCAGATGTCAATTAATTGCAGAGTAATTAAAACCCACAGTATTTTAAATGAGGTAGGTTTATTACTGCGCTAAAGACGCGAACAGTTTGGAAAAGATGCAATGGATAGAAATAAGAAAATACAACTAAATACCTATTCTGAAATATTAACTTTCATGTAGAATAGGTTCCAAGACTAGACTAGGAGCCTTGTGGCGCTGTGGTTAAACCGCTGTACTGCAGCCAAAACTGTGCTCACAACCTGGGGTTTAATCCCAGGTAGCGGCTCGAGGTTGACTCAGCCTTCTATCCTTCCGAGGTCAGTAAAATGAGTATCCAGCTTGCTGGGGGGGGGGGGGAATGCATAGCCTGCATAATTAATTTGTAAACCGCCCAAAGAGTGCTTGAAGCCCTATGAAGCGGTATATAAGCAGCACGCTTTTAGAATAAGACAGAGACTATGGAAACAGGCTTCATGGACCAAACCCTTATACACCCAACCTTTAGGAATAGAAGACAAATGTAATTAGCCAGCCATGCTCTGTGTGGCTGTGGTGATACCACACTCTGCAGCTATATGGCAGGGACGTGCACATTCCCTTGTGAATGCACATCAGTGCAGTTGCGCTGAGGAGCACAGTCTCAGCTATGGCCTTGAGAATCTTTGCCAACAGATAATTCCAGTGGGCTTAGTGCCTACACAAGTCTCTCAGTCATAGGAAATGGCAACATTTCTCAGAAGAACTACAGCCTGCAGTTCTTCGTAGGCACCAGCTCCAAGAACCTGACAACTCTATGTGGAAAGCAGTGGTGGTAACATAAAGTAGCTGGCACCCTCCCTGGCATTTGAGGCCTAGCTGGCTCTTTTTGCAGCCAGAGCTGCTTCAGGATTGGCAGGTGGTGGTGTACTGCTACTTAGTGAGGCTCAAGGGGAGGAGGAAGGCTTGTGGGAATGGGGAGGAGAGGAGAGCAAGGAGACCAAGTAGCAGGACTCCCTGGGGCTGGGGGGGGGGGGACAGTAGAGTTTACCACTCCTGGCATTTTGCCATCTGAGGCAGCTAATTTATTCTGCCCAGTGGTGGGGCAAGATGCTAATGGCAGGATACCAATTGTAATCGACACTGTGGTTTCATTACAAAAATCAGGCATTAAAGCCACTGTATTGTGGCAGTAGACTTTTGGTGAAATCTGGCATCTTGTCAGTTCTGATCATAGAGATTATGCAGAGACTTTTGACCCAGTGATCCCTTATACTAGAACGATGCAATTAATATTCTGCTCTTTGGCGAAAATAAGCACGTGATAGGCTCAGAACCTAGCAAACATTTTGTATAGAAGAGCCATACAGTTGAAAAGCATGCTACTAGCTCTCATGAAATCTGTTGGCTTATGTACAAAAATCCGTTTAACACAAGGTAAACCTCAGCTCCATTAATTTAAATGTATTCTGTTTGGCTGCAGTGTTGCTGGAGGGTGCAAAAGAGCAAACTCATTGAAGCAGGGTGAGACCACATATTACTAATGGTAACCCACTCTGGCACTTTCATTTAAAAGGAACTTGGATGGCAGAAACGAGGAGAGAACCTCTCCTCAGGCTAAGGATTGCTCTTGCCACCCACAGTAGTATCTGTCTAGACAGAGCACTATGCTGATGTAGACCAAGATAGCAACATGTGCTTGAGCCAAGTCGCAATACTTAGCTGAACACTGCCAACTTGTAAACAAAACCCATTCACCAAGCACTGGCCTCTCTTAGTCAAGGAAATCTGTTCCAAACTTTCTGCTGTGATTTTGTTACTCCTCTCTGCTGGAAGGCTGGCTTGTCCATTGCCATCATGTTATGAGTGATAATATTAAAACTGTTCCGAAACGTTTACACGAAACTGGGGGGAAATTCTCAAATACCAGTTGGAAGAATAAAGGGCTGATTCATACATACTTTACGAAACTATTCTGTTCAATAATACTCTATCACAGATTAATCCACAGATAAACAGTATGACACCTCAGTTATAATAGTCTTTAACAGAGTCAGTCACACCTCTACTAAGTTGGATGTTAGAGCAGCAAAGTATAAAACAAGTCACCTGACAGGATATAATATAATATATATACTGTATTAAGAATATATTAAGAAAGGCTCCAGCATCTTGTCCTCACTTATGTTTTCTAAGTAACTTACTAATATGTAGATTACAATATTCAGGCTTGAATTTCTCCATCTAGGAATCCAGAGAAGTTTTGAATTTTTAGGGAGAGATAGCACATAGGATCTTCTCCATAGCTAATATCAGATTCCTATGCATGAAAGTCAGCACCATGGCTTCTGTAACTACGTTTAGCATACATTTCACTTGCTCTATCCCTGAAAGGATTTCCTGAAGTAATAAGTGCAATTTTTCTGTTTTTCACCTATTGTCATTTTCCTGTTTTACTTCTCTGGGCTGCCTGCTCCTGTTTCATAGTCAGAAGATCAGTCTTAGCCTGCTGCACTCTGCTAGCATAAATATCAAATATTCTTAGATACTCAACAATCAGGTGAGATGCATTTGTTGTGCACTAGCTCATAGCATAGTGTCTGCCTAAAATTTTGCTATATAAAAGCATGTGACTTATATACTGCTCCATAGTGTTTAAAGCACTCTCTGGGCAGTTTACAAGTTAATTATGCAGTACTCATTTGTGGGTACTCATTTTACAGACTTTGGAAGGATGGAAGGCTGAGTGAACCTTAAGCTGGCTACCTGGGATTGAACCCTGGGTCATGAGCAGTTTGGTTGCAGTACAGCAGCTTAACCACTGTGCCACAGGGTGCAGGAATAAGATGGTACACCTTTCATTTTCATGTTCAGAAGCTCAGAGCTTGGAACAGTTACTATTTTGACAAGAAATGTCAAAATCCACCAACTCAATAGTGCTTATATGTGAGAAGACGTACATGCAATAGTATTGTGCTTGACCATCCTAGGGTAGGAAATCTTTGGTTCTGCAAATGTTTCAGATTATAATTCCCCATGTTTTATTGTTGTCCATACTAGTGGTCCCATTGCCAGCACAAGCACAGTTGATGGGGACATGAGAGAGGGTCTTCTCTGTGGTAGCTCCAAGGTTATGGAATGTTCAGGCTGGCCCTTTTGCCTTTTGTCTTTCCGCGGACAGCTGAAGATCCATCTTTTCAGGCAGGCTTTTAACAATCATGATTGAGTCCCTGAATGCCATTTTAAAGTTAAGATAATTTTGAATATTTGCCTGCTTTTAATTATTCCATTGTAATTAATGTATAGTTTAATTGGCTTTTTAATGTTTCACTTATGTTTTTTATTCTATTTTTAAAATATTGTGAGCTGACTTGGGTCCCCAAGAGAAAGGAGGCCTATAAATAAGACAAACAAATAAGGGAAATAAATAGGCCTGAGCTCCCAAACTCCTAGAGAGTTAAAGGTCTCCTACCTCTTGATTTCCCACCTAGAAAAATACAAACAATGAAAAAAGCCAAGAACATGAAGTCAAATGCATGAAGCATATTTGTTTCTCTAAGGAAAAAATATTGGCAAGCAGTTGTTTTCAATTTGCTGGAATACGTACATGGAGAACTCACCTGTGAAAGGGTTGGGACAAAGAATGTACTTGCAAATAATTATGCTCAGCGTTATTCCTGAAAGTCAGAGTCAATAATATCAGATACATAATGAACATATTTAAAGAATGTTACTTGATACTGCAGTGGCTTCTCCTGAACAATGTATGATATTTATATTTTGCAGCTGGAAGATATAAGTAAACGCATAGGCTCAAGTGCCCACATGATCACCACAGCAAGGGTACCTGCTGATAAAGCAATACGAATTGCCTTCAGTCTAAATGACTCCCAAGGTAATAGTCAATTTTATTAAGATTCTTTGTCCTGGGCATTTGTTCTTGGTTGGAGAGAATATTTTTCAGTTTGTCTTAAAGAAATTATTGTCTGAAATCCTATTGCTTAGCTTGGTAAATAGCACTAGAGTAGGCCCATTGAGTCAGTGGGAATTTAGTCAGACAACTCCTCGATTAGTTCTATTATTTCAAATGGGCTTACTCTAGTTGTGACTCCTACAGCACAACTTATTACATTAAACAACAGGATATCAGCCACTGATTTGCATTTCTCAAACTTGTGTGCAAACTAAAACACATTTATATCTCATTTTTCCAAACATTCTGGTACAGTTCTCCAATCAAGCAATGTATATGAAATGTATATGAAAATCAGTATATTAAAGGAGAAGTGCACGTAAAGAATTAGACAAAATGGAGTACAAAAAATGGAGAAGTGTGTAGAAAATTGTATATGCACACATTTTTGTGGGGACTTTTAACAAGGTAAAACTCTTGGGAATATGAAATGAATTTAATGCTGGGAAAATGAGAAACTGAGTGAATCTCAAACTGATGGATTACCCCAGTTCTATTCTTGCCACTATTTGCAATAATTTAAGTAAATTCGATGGCACAAATGTATTTTTAACTGGTTCAGATTATTTGGTTTGTGTTTGCATCTAATAACTACAAATCTTATCAGTAAGGATAATTTTATAGAAAAATATGTATCATTTTACTTACTTGCAATAACAAGAAGAGATAATTGCAGCAGAACTGAATGTGAAAGGTATAGAATACATTGGCAGGAATACATTGCCAAAATCCTCTTGAGTAACTATGCAAATAGGAGGGCCCCAAATTAAGAAATCACCATAAACCTTATTGATTGTATGCTGATTCATACAACCTAACGGTGATTTCTTAACTTGGGGCAATTCACCCCAAAAGGTATGACATTTGTGCTACACCACTGTAACTAGGCAAGAGGATTTGGGTAATTTTTTTAAATGAATGAACAGAGGGGGGGGGGACATAAAATGGCTAAATTAAGGGAAGCGTTCAGGAAACAGCTGGTCCAGTTTGTATTGCACATTCTGTCCAGCCAAAAGAGATAGAGTTGATTGATGTTTGTCCTTTATATCACTGCTGACTGTGGTTTTATTTAATTATGCAACCTATATTTGGGACTCAGGAAGAGCTCAGAGCTGCATTGTATACATATGCAAACTTTAAGTGGAAAAGTTACGCAGGACTCGGTTTTC
The DNA here is from genome assembly GCF_051106095.1 of Pogona vitticeps. Lineage (NCBI taxonomy): Eukaryota > Metazoa > Chordata > Lepidosauria > Squamata > Agamidae > Pogona > Pogona vitticeps. The sequence continues at coordinate 205,809,685 of NC_135785.1, read as the reverse complement.
AGAATATCGCAACCCTTCTACATAAATTAATGCTGTGCCAAAATGTATCTTGGGAGGGTTTCAACTATTCTCAAACAAGTTGATAGAAAAGATATTCCCTTTGAAAAGAATATCAGTAGAGGAGAAATACCAAAGAAATCCTCACGGCTGTGGTTCAGGATTTTGTGCTTACATACTTTTAAAGTGGTTGACAAATGTGTGTTCATGACTTGCCTTTCATAATGCAGTCATCTCTGTGGCAGGCAGCACTATGTTCAGCCTTCCTGTGATATTACCGTAAACTCAAAAGAAAGCCTAGCAATCCCTAGAGAATGAGGCAGTAAAATGGAACTTCTTGGACACTGGAAATAAAATTACAGCACAGCACTACTGCACTTTTTTGCCGGAGAGAGATACAAGAGTGTCCTTTTTCATACTCCCTACAGGATTTACAAGGAAGGAGCTATGTTATAAGCATCTCTGGAGTACAAACAAAATATTATCCATAATGCCCAACCTGAGATGCAAGATTTGGAAGGCCTGGGAAAATGTTGCATCCTGAAGGATGACAACTAGTGCTAAGCCATCATTTCTATAGCTATAGGTATAATCAATACAGGGACCATTTAAAGGCTCGGATAGTAGATGATGATTCTGCCTGAGATGCTGGAAAATGTCTGCCAGCTGGTCAAAGCACAGGAAACTGGCCTGGGTCAACAGGAGAGAATGTATCTTCCTAACCCTAGTCAAATGTTTAAGATAGAGTTAACCTGAACACATGGGAAGAGCAGGCTAGGCCGACCTTCTTTGTTATCCATCTGTAGAGGAAACTACTGTCTCCAGGCTGTCACTCTCCCCATGTGGGGAATAACAAGAGAGGGGGAGAAGCTAGCCCTCTGTCCTTCCTTATACATTTCAATTAACCTTTTTCTGAACATCTAAACAAGGCTTCTGACTAGTGCTTTTCATGAGATCAAACTGACAACAGAGATATTGTGCAGAGATAAGTGGCATTTAGGTAGCCCTCCTAAGGGACATCTGATTAAGGCTAGCAACAACTATCCTAAATAGGTCTGGGTGCGTAAGAACCTGTCTATATTTCTCAAAAAAAAAAAAAAAAAAAAAAAAAACCCACCATATGTAGTGTTTTAATTTTAGTTGACTCAAGTCATGTGGTTTTTGAGGCATCTCCTGTGTTCCTACTGAGTAATAGAAATACTCCTTTTTAAAATTTAGTGTAGGGTTCACAATGGCTTAAGTTGATTAAGAAAACAGTGTGCTAATATAAACAGCCCTCTTGTGTTTAACAGCTTAACTCGCTACAGCTTAACTCGCTTCCTAAGAAAATAATGTGACTCAGAGGAAAATAAATACATACTTTGTAATTCATTGTGTGAATGTGAAACTCATAACAGTTTTTAACACAAGTCAAATCCCAGGTCTTTTTGGCTGTGTGACCCGGCTCTAAGAAACAAATATTGGGAAGTGAAAAAGAATATTTTAACATACAAAAATAGGTACAGATAATGTGGAGGAGGTGATGGAGATGGTGATGATAATGGAATCTCTTTGTGCATGAAAAAGTCATTTCTATTTTTAAAAAAAGATTTTTGTTTGAAAAGCATATAGTGGCAGGGAGCTACCAGATGGGCCCATATTTGAATGGCACTGTTATCCTTTGTAATGTCAACGATAAAGCTGACAATAATTTCTGGCTGCTGTATACCGTGGGTGTGCTCCTCAAGTTGTCAAAACAAGTATCACTTCTCTGTAACTCTGATCCAGTATCATTGCCATTGTCAAAATATTTTACAAATGTTCTTGAAGCAGCTGGGCCACCAGTGACTCTGAGTCACACTTCTCTTTTTCTTTTGGGCATTCACTATGATTCACCTTTCTTTTTTTGAAATGATTAGGTTGGTTTGGGTTTTTTAAAAAACAAAAAAACAACATTGCAGGAACAGTGTCTCTGGTATGTAAAGTAAAACATTTGCATCTGAAAATAAAGATATCATATGCAGATAAGAATATAAACCCCGGCCCTAAACGTGTTCATTTAGGGTTAAAAAGAAAAAGAAAATACAACTGTAGATAAAGCAGCATCCTAAGGTCTGTTGCTACTTGAGCTGGGAAGCGAGGTGCCACTTACACTGCCCACTCATGCCCATCCAGTTTATTTTATGTATTTATTTTCACAGACTTATTTACTGCCCAAGTAACTCTAGTCTGGGTGGCTTAACATAAAAACAATCAATATAAATACATTACAACAGACAGAGATAACAAGTAAAGGTAAAGGTAAAGGTTCCCTTTGACAATTTTTTGTCCAGTCGTGTCTGACTCTAGGGGGCAGTGCTCATCCCCATTTCCAAGCTGTAGAGCCAGCGTTTGTCCAAAGACAACCTTCCGTGGTCACATGGCCAGTGCGACTTAGGCACGGAACGCTGTTACCTTCCCACCAAGGTGGTCCCTATTGATCTACTTGCATTTGCATGCTTTCGAAGCGCTAGTTTGGCGGGAGCTGGGACAAGCAACGGGCGCTCACTCCGTCGTGTGGATTTGATCTTGTGACTGCTGGTCTTCTGACCCTGCAGCACAGGCTTCTGCGGTTTAGCCCGCAGCGCCACCACGTCCCTTTTTTGCTATTCTAGTTTGTGGTAAATGCCATCTGTAAAACATTTTGTATACATTTTCTTTATATGCGGTTGCTAAGGTTAATTTACAATTATCACTCCATAATGTTTGGGTGGCAGGTGATCTCATAGCCCCTAGTACTACTAGGGCTTCACCCCTGCAATCCCTAGTTCCCCTACACCAGTGGTCCCCAACCTTGGGCCTCCAGATGTTCTTGGACTTCAACTCCCAGAAATCCTGGCCAGCAAAGCAAAATATTAATAAAAAAGAAGTAACAATATGACTGTTCAACAACAAAATGCACACCCCAGAGCAGCAGGGGGTGGAGGAGAAATAAAAGAACTACTGTATTCTTGTTCCATACTTCCACTCTGAGACAAAAGTGGAGAAAGAAGGAGAAGAGAGAGATGATGAACCAATCACCTGGCAGCAGTGGCAATGATGGAAGCCAAAGCAGAATCAGCTACATAGCATAGAATCATACCATAATGATTCTAAGGCCATCAGTCCAACCCCCTGCTCAGTGCAGGAATCCAGATGAAAGTAGATTTTACAGATGGAGGTCCAATTTTTTCTTGAATGCTTCCAGTATTGGTACACTCGCCATCTCCCAAGATCATTGTTTCCATTGTCATACTGCTCTAACAGCGAGGAAGTTTTTTCAGAGGTTCAACCAAAATCTGTCTTCATAGAATCATAGAATAATGAAGTTAGAAGGGGCCTATAAGACCATCAAGTCCACGGCTCTTGACAGAGGCCAGGTCCTTAGAGCTACAGTACTATTCTTTAAACTGGTGGTCACCACCAAAAATAGGAAAATCCAGGATTTTCTAGGCTAAAGCACCTTGAGAGCCGGGCACTGATTTTAAGATATAGCTGGCACTGTGGAACTGGCCTCTGGCAGGAGGTGTGCTCTACTTAGCTGCTAGTGCCACTGCCTCCAGCATAATCTATGCTTACTTCTTCATGGGTTGCCCCGGGAGCAGTGGCTGATAATTGCACACATGCTTCACAATCCCCATGATAGGTTTTAAGAGCAGTTAAAAGCCTGAGTTTCATACGAGAACGGTAATACCTGAAACAAAATCTTGTAAAAAAGAATACAAGAATTGTATTTGCAAAGGCTTCCACAGCCGGGATCTAATGGTTGTTGTGGGTTTTTTGGGCTCTTTGGCCGTGTTCTGAAGGTTGTACGTCCTGAAGTACAACCTTCAGAACACGGCCAAAGAGCCTGAAAAACTCACAACAACCAATACAAGAATTGTTCTTTTGCAAATGATTTAAAAATGCTTTCTTTTAACAACTTGATTAAGTGAAGGACAAGCATGCAATTAGGTGGCAGTTTTTTTTTAAAATGACAGCTTCAGGAAAAGGTAGTGAAGGGAGCAGGAAGGGGAATGTCATTCATTGAAGTGGGGGGCATTGGAGTGCTCCAGAGATGCGTCTGGACTCCGGACCCTTCTCACAGGAGAAGAAGCATCAATCAGTGTGAATGGAAGGATTGCTCAACTGAGAGATAAAATAGATCACGCTGAAGAGAAGCCTTTTAAGCATGAACTAGACCACTCCAACTTCCCCTGCCTGGACATGCCCTTGGTTTAGTCTTGAGAAATGTCATACATTAAGAAAAATCCAGTGTTAATTTGATGGTGTATGAAAAATTATCTCCTGTCAAAATTATCTTTAGACAAAGAAGCAATGAACAGAATACTTAATATAAGCAAGGGATATAATTCCATGCCACATATCATACATATAAATAAACCCCAGATTAAATCTGCACTCCACGTTGAGCTGGCTGAAGCTTCTCCCATCAGTTCAAACAGTCCCTGCTGCTGCCTGGCAACCTGCCAAGGATCCAGTCATTCTATTCTTATTCCAGGAGAAGAGGAGGATGTTGCCACTGTCCAGCTGCTCATTCCTAACATCCTGCTATAGCAGTCTTTGATGGCCCTCCATGCAACTCTTAGGACACTTCAAATTTTTTTTGGTACTCTCATGATCCCAGAGTAGAAATGCACTATATCTTACAATGAATTGTGCATACATATATTTTTACGTATATCCTTGTCATGGCGAAGGGGCTTGAGTAATTCAGAGAAGCTATGGGCTATGCTGTGCAGGGACACCCAAGACGGACTGGTCATAGTGGAGAGTTCTGACTAAATGCAATCCACCTGGAGCAGGAACCAGCAAGCCACTCCATTATCTTTGCCAAGCCACTTCAGAATTTTGCCATGGACAGAAACAAAAGACTAAAAAATAAGACGCTGGAAGATGAGCCCCTCAGGTAGGAAGGCGTCCAACATGCTACTGAGGAAGAGCGGAGGACAAGTACAAGTAGCTCCAGAGCTAATGAAGTGGTCGGGCCAAAGTCAAAAGGACACTCAGCTGTGGATGCACCTGGAAGTGAAAGGAAAGTCCGATGCTGCAAAGAAAAATACTGCATAGGAACCTGGAATGTAAGATCTATGAATCTTGGTAAGCTGGATCTGGTCAAACAGGAGATGGCAAGAATAAACATTGACATCCTGGGCGTCAGTGAACTAAAATGGATGGGAATTATCGAATTCAATTCAGACTATTATCATATCTACTATTGTGGGCAAGAATCATGTAGAAGAAATGGAGTAGCCCTCATAATCAACAAAAGAGTGAGAAAAGCTGTACTGGGATAAATTCTCAAAAATGATAGAATTATTTCAATACAAATCCAAGGCAGACCTTTCAACATCACAGTAATCCAAGTTTATGCACCAACCACGGATGCTAAAGAGGCTGAAACTGACCAGTTCTAAAGAGACTTACAACACCTTCTAAAACTGACACCAAAGAAAGATGTTCTTCTCATCATAGGGGACTGGAATGCTAAAGTAGGGAGTCAGAAGATAAAAGGAACAACAGGTATGATTGGCCTTGGAGTTCAAAAAGAAACAGGGCAAAGGCTAATAGAGTTTTGTCAAGAGAACAAGCTGGTCATCACAAACACTCTTTTCCAACAACACAAGAGGCAACTCTACACATGGAAATCACCATATGGGCAATACTGTAATCAGATTGATTATATTCTCTGCAGCCAAAGATGGTGGAGCTTTATACAGTCAGCAAAAACAAGAACTGGAGCTGATTGTGATTGTGCTTCCTGGATCATGTTAATCCTTCTTTTTGCTTTTTTTAACCAACACAGAGAAGCCTCAATCCATATGTGGCCTAGGGATCCTCTATTGACCATCTCTATGCCTACATAGCGACCAACATGAATGTGACCCAACTCTGGGAGGCAGTGCAAGGCAGGAGGGCCTGGCATGCTCTGGTCCATGGGGGTCACGAAGAGTCAGACATGACTAAACGACTAAACAACAACAACATGCTTACATAGCTTTCACTCTGTTTCTTTTTAGGCACAATCGAAAGTGAATTGCAACCTGGCTATTCAAAAGGTCCTACCGCTCTCCCTTAGGATTTTGCCGTGGTGTTAAGATCTCCAGGGAGATTGTTTTGGTCCTTCAGCCCATGGAGGCATGTGGGAGAGGGGAAATGAAAACTTCTCTGGAGATGTCTAATGAGGGATGCTACGCTGGCTGCTTCTTTACTGCTTTTCCACCCATATACTAAGATGACTTCTATTCAGACAATTCTTTGTCCTCCATGCTGCACTGTAGCTCATGAAGACCGTTGCTTCCTTATGTTTATGCATTTTTATTGCATTTGAAACTGTTCAATGTTTTAATTTTGTTTGGTTTTACCAGAATGTTGCTGCTGTTTTCTCTCCCTTGTGCCTTTTTTTTTTTTTTTTTTTGGCAGAACAGCAGGACATAAAATTAATGATAACAACCGCAACAACAGAAGATGAAATGAAGAGTTGTATTACTTTATACCATTGATGCTATTTGATAGTGGAATGGAAGTTCTTGTCATAGTTTATCCTTGTTTGTAACCAATGATATCTGATCCCTTGTTTGACTTGATGCCACATAGAATCATAGAATAATCAAGTTGGAAGGGGCTTATAAGGCCATCATGTTCAAACCCCTGCTCAACGCAGGAATACAAATCAAAGGATATCTGGTAGGTGGTTTTTTAAATTTCTCCAGTGTTGGAGCACTCACCACCTCTCAAGGTATTTGATTCCATTGCCATACTACTCTAACAGTTAGGGAACTTTTCCTGATATTCAGCTATAATCTGGCTTCCTGCAACTTGAACCCATTATTGCGTGTCCTGCCCTCTGGGATGAACAAGAACAAATTGTGCCCATCCTCTGAATGACAGCCTTCCTGCCTATGAAGTTGATGTTAGGCTCACAGCTATCAACCATGCCCCTTTGATTGTGCATGGGCACTTCCAAGAAGTGCCAGGTGACAACCTTTGAATGATATTATATCGGGAGCTGTACAGTAAACTGGCCATCATGAGGTGATGCACATAGGGTTGCTGGGTGATGTAAGAGGCTTGGGAATTCCTTAGAAATCACAATTGTTATTTCCATATATGATGAAATACATCAGCATTTGTTTCTGCCACAAATCTTCACCCAAACAACCCAAAGGCCTAATTCATGCAATTCTTGCTCCATAATACCAATGGGACATTACTGTATACAAATTAGCCATCCAATGAACATTGTGCCAGCAGAAATGTACTAGTGCAATGGGATTTTCTTGCTCCTCCGAAAAATTAGCTTTTATGTGCTGCCTGAAAGCCTGCTCTAGAGGATTTTCTGGTGATTTAAAACAGATTTTGAGGACCAGGGGCAGGGAATTTATCCCTCAGCTCAAATACGTCAATTGTGCAGATGCATAGTTCAGTCTCATAGATTTTATTATTGATGGATTGAAAATATTTTTGAATGTGAATTTTGTGGATATATACAAGAGTATGAACACAAATGCAACACAATATAGAACAGCTAAAGTTTGGTTGGTGATTTATGCAAGTATACATTGGCTGTTTGTTACTTAGCACAGTGACCTACACTAGATTAGGCCTGATGAATTAGTAGAGATTTGAAGATTCAAATCTTCCATAAGTCCCATTGATTCAAATGAGCCTACTCTATCTGTGACTTGCTATGCTAAATTAAGCTGCAACTAGAACAGATCTATTTGAATCAATGGAACTTATAGAAGAGTTGACTCACCAAATCACTACTAGTTCAGTGTGCCTACTCTAATGTGATTTATTGTGCTAAGTAACAGGATTTTACCCATTAAATTACATAACTTACTATGCAGCCAATGCCTCCTTACTCAGTGGAAGCTTGCCAAAGTGTGTTACAGATTTTAACTTATGAAAATCGCCAACAGGATTTTGGCCAATGCATACATACTGGTTGAGATTAAAAAACAAACCTAAATATTTGTATTTACTTTATGCTTTATGTTTGTGATTATGTAGGCAGTTTCTTACTAAATGTTGAACCTTTTTTTAATGTTTCAGATGATACACCCCCTGAAAATGCCTTTCCTTTGGCATTTCCAGATCTAGAACAGCAGCTCCAGGTGAGTCTGCTTTTATTTATCCTTCAAACATATAGTGCAAACTATTGTTCTTTGTAAGCAGCAGTAATATGCATATATTATTATTGATAATGATCATCCACATGGGTATGCATTTAAACTATTAAAATATACTTGCATAATATTCTGGAGAATGTCTGAATAATTTTAGGGTTTGCAAGTTAACTCAATAGAATTTTGTCTGAAGAAGATCCGACTGTTCCACAAATATTCACTTCTGCGTATCATGGAGCAGAATATTTCCTCTCTGGGGTATAAAATACAAAGGAATCCTAAAAGCCCCTGGTGTTTCAGTGAAAGAAAACAGATACTGCTCATTGTCATTTTGCTTCTCACTGTATACCAACTTCTTTCCAGTGCAATTTTTACTGCTTATTTGTTGCATATCTCTTCCACACAAATTGTACTCTGCCCCCCCATCCTATTGTGGTCATGTAAGTTTTATCATTATTGCTTTTCCACACATCCTCTGAGATTAGCTTGGGGTGGTGTCTCAAAAAACATGCCACAGTGGAAATGTTAAGAAGGTTTGCAGGGGCACACAACTGCCACAGGCTTCCCACTCTTTGTGTGCCTCACATTCCATGAGACACACTCACTTCCCTGATGATGGTGTTAAGTGATATACATTGATGCTGTCTGATAAGCACCTGCATGTCACAGGCCATGTCAACATAGTATGTCATTGTGCCTGAAGACCCAGCAGTGCTGTTGTGGTGGAAGTGGCATGTCCTGTGGCCCTTCTGTTTCCTTTGCCCCTCCAAAAATAACTGCCCCATCAAAACAATTGACCTATTTTAGCAATTCTCTTTGTGTTTTGTTCACTTCTCAAAGCCTGTAACTTTTGCACTCTCTACCGTTGGTACCACAGTCCTTCATCTGTGCTGAGCTGCATGCCCAGCGTAGGTTGTGCCATGTCATCGTGGCATCATGTCCAGCCAATGCCAATGATGGAAAATAAGAAGCCAATCAGACGGGCATGTAGCTCACTTTTTGGTATGCTTTTGGTGTGGTTTGGTTTGCCCTATTTTCTGATGAATGTATGTGTTTTCAGTAAGACTGCAGTCACACAAGCCAAATGTTGCCCTCCTATCCCGCACTGAGTTTATATCATAAATTTGCGGTCACATGATGCACAGCCATTAGTTAATCATTTATTTGGCAGATCATTTCTCACTTGGCCAGAGGTGTTTGTTTGTTTGTTTGTTTTTGTGAATCTTTTCAAAATATGTTGAGCTGCTGTGTGTGTGAACGGTCTTATTGCAAAATTTCTGAACTGCTGTCACTGTGTATATCCTTTTAAGCTGTTTTTAAAAAAACCACGGCATTTGTGTGGATTCATCAGTTAACTTCTTCAAATGGTGGTAACAAGAAGGTCTAGGCCCTTATTGAATTGGAAGGAAAGGACCCAGTAACCCAAAATAAAACACCCCACATTGGGATGCACATCCTAGAATAAATATCATGTGACCACAAAGCATGACAGAAACATGATTGAAAGTCATGTGACCACAGGGGGACATTTCACTGACGTGACTGCAGCCTAAGAGTAACCCGTCCCAGCCTTTTTACAAGTCAATCTGCTCCTTTCTGGCACAGTGCCAGGGCTGCAGTTTATTTGGTGCAGTTGGAAATGACCCTGATTCTGTGGCCCGTGTGGTTGGTTAATTCACACCCAAACAGAGCTGTGGGCAGTGTTATCTGAGGTGATAACCCTGTGACATTTAGTGGGTTGTGTCACTAAAAGGGAGGATGGGAAAAAAAACCTTCTGTATTTTTGCCCTTTTAAAATCATTTCTCTAATGGACACAGTGCAATTCTAATACATAGAACATGTCTTTCTGTACAATATGTATAATATGTCTGCCATGCTGGGTTGATGCAGTGCTATGCCAATTACTTGATTTAACAAAAAAGGGTAGATGTCACTGAGGTCCGCAGAATGTTGGCCATGACAAAAGGCAGGGGTGGGGATGGGTGTCAGTAATCAAAAGGGGAACACATTGGAGCAATCTGAAGAGCCGTCTGTACCCTTCTCACAGGAAAAGAAACATCTCCTGTGTGAATGGAAGGATTACTCAAGTGCAAGCTAAAATAGATCACACCAAAGATAAGAACCTTTTAAGTGTATATCAAATCACTCCAATGTATCCCAGTCTGGTCATGCCCCAAGTTAGTACACTTGTGTTTAAGATGCACTCAGATAATGCAGGATGGCAGGCGGCACTCAAAAGGAAGGAAGGAAGGAAGGAAGGATTTGGTGTTCTAACTATATGTTTTTCATGAGGCACTTGAATAGCTATGCAGCAGGTGGGGAAAATAAAAATAAAGGGAGCCATCAGAAACTTTGTTTGTTCGCTTCATTAGCATTTGCAAGGAAGAGGGCAAAATGGGAAGGAGTTACAAAAGAAAGAAAGTCTATGGCTACAGTCCAGAGCATGGAAAATCTTGTGGTTCAGAACAATTTTTGCATAATTTTGATTGACATCTTGAGCATTATTTAGTAGCAAGTGTTGTATCCAGAGATCATAAAGCAAAATTTATTCTAGACTGTGATGAACAAATAGACTTTGGGTGTACCTGAGGCAGAGGCAGAGACGGGCATGTCTGACTGTGTCAGTTGTAGGATTCTGGGATTTGTGCTCCAAAAGCTCCCAGATGTTTGCCTGTCTGACCTGAAGCCCTTATACACACACATGTAGCCTGTCTCTATTTCCACCCTCTTCTTCTGTTCTCTCCCTGGCCTTGTAGGAATAATAATAATGCACGTGGGCACTTTTCCACTAGGTTAGCTAAATGTTCTTTTAATTCATAGGAAAGGAAATGCCCCTGGAAACAAATGTGCTCACTAAAATTGTCATGAGGGGGTATTTCAGTTCTACATAGACCTTTTCCCAGATTAATAGAACAAAAACTATGCATTTTCTTTATAATGCAAGAAAAAGAATCTTGTGCATGATCCTTTAGAGCAGTGATCCTCAACCTTGGGCCTCCAGATGTTCTTGGACTACAGCTCCCAGAAGCCTTCACTACCACCTCTGCTGGTCAGGATTTCTGGGAGTTGAAGTCCAAGAACATCTGGAGGCCCAAGGTTGGGGACCACTGCTTTAGAGCAAAGATCGGCCACTTTCAGGACTAATGATATGTCCACTGGCTTCTACAGCAATGTCACAGTAAAAAAAATCTGAGGGAGCAAGGAAGGCTAAACTGATTAGAGAAAAGAAGATTTTAACATACTTTGAATTGAGTAGCAAACACTTTTCAAGAATGTTTCTAGAACAATGTTCATTTAGGGGAGCAAAGAATGCCTGTGAGAGCCTTCCTTCAAATAAGCAAACTCTTTCTTTCTGTAGCAGCATGAATACCCAGAGAGACAAGGTGGAGGATGCAGTTTTCTGACTGGCAGTTCTAACTTATAATCAAGTGTATGATTTTATTGGGACTTTACAGACACAGTGTTTTGTAGGCAGTGATACTGAAGGTTGATCCATGTTGCAGTGTTCATCACTCTTTATTAGTTCTTTCTTCTGAGAGGGAACACTAAATTTGGTTTTCCAGTGTCATTGGGACCTAGAAGGGTGTAGCATTGGGTTATTGCTTGCAAAATGCTGGATATTCCAGTCTGCTTCTGCCACTGTATGTTACATCCACCCCGTCCGACTGCCCTGTCTGTGATTCTGATGACAATCCAGTAGAAAACAAAGAATTCTTAAACTGTTTTTAATTCATCATATTTTCTGTCATTTGCACTTCTGAAATGTTGCAGAATTTTTTGACTAGGGGCAACTCTAGGACTTACACAATTTTCTAATTGCCAATGAATCAATTGGGGTGGTAATAGTAATGAAAAGCAAATGACTCCTCCCATATTTTAACATCTCTCTCCCCTTCTCAAAATACACTTGACCTGTTCTCAAATCTTGCAGGTTTTCAAAGCAAAACAACCTTTGTTGTACATCATTTTCATAATGTTTACTTACAAAAAACAACAACCGAGGAGAGAAGTGCATTTAATTTTTGAAGCCCACCAAATTGTAAAGGATGCTCTTCCACAATACTCTCTGGATCTATCAACCTAACACTTGACAGATATGATCCCCTCAGAAAAGCAACTAGCCCTTTCAGTTCTGCCAAGAAATATGGCACTTGTCAGCACATCCCATTAAAAATAAATTTAAAATTTAAAGATGTGTGGCAAAATAATGTTATATATTTATCACACACACTCCTCTCTCTCTCTCTCACACACACACACAATCTTATTTTGTCTCATATTTAACAGCCATGATCTCATAGTGGGCTTCTGACCTTTTATTTAATTTTTTAAAAACAGAAACATGTTATAGCCGTTTGTTTATTTTCAGATATAATCAGTGGGAAGCACAGCTACCGGTATTTTGATTTCTGAACTGAAATTTAGATTTGGTCCGAGTTGAATCAGGGTGTTTTCCAGATCATGACCTGAACCAAATCTGGTTGTGAACATGACTAGTTTCCACATCAGTATAACTTAACTGCGTTGTCACCTATTGTATCTTGTGAATGAGGCACTGTTTATTTTGAAGGGTACAAATGTTTGGAAGTCTTTGGTTGCAATCCTGTACATAGTATTAAATTCAATGGGGCTTATGTATAGATATAGGATTCTACTGTACATCATATCTGATGCCACTTCTAATACTCAGACTTGATCATTATAAGGGAACATCTAAATCTGATGGACAACTCTAAAAGTACAAACTGGAATATTGAGGGAGACCACGTGAGCTACTAAAATTTCCAGAAGCAATCCATGCACGTGATTGACTAAAAATGACATTGGGGGAATGAGAAGCATGGAAAGAAGGAAATGACAGATTTCTTAGACAGATGGGCTGCCTTTCTCTTTATAGGAAGTAAGAGGAAAATAAAACTAGGGCAGCCTAAGCCAGGAATATTTTTTTCTAGTTTTGGAAAGTGGATTTACTGACTGGATAACAATAGAAACATTCATGAAAGCCTGAACATATTCTACAGCAAGCTGAATAGTGAGCACAAATCAGAAGTATGCATTTGGTATCTTTTAAAAATAACCAAGGGAAAAAATAGTTTGATAATCAGATGGACAAATTAAATGGATCATCAAACAGCATTCTCAACCTTTGTTTATTCTCATGCTCTCTGCTTTACACAGCCCCCAAAGTTTCTTATCTTGCACAAGATTTTTGTGAGCACCAAATCTGTATGCAGAGTCATATTTCAGTTCTCTGTCTCTTAACCAAGACTCTTTTTTTTTCTTCAAAGCTCTCAGCCTATCACTCAACATAAAGGTAATATTTTGTAGCACAAGGGAAACTAGAAGTGTTCTAGCGCCTTTAAGACTATTTTTTTATTTCTTTCATAAGCTTTTGTGTGACAAGACTCATCTAAAGGCTACAAGACTTTTGGTTTCTCTCACCACAGACTCACATAGAATCATCGTAGAATCATCATAGGCTTGGAAGGGTCTTCTAGTCATTTCAGTATCTGGTAGTTAGCTACCAGTCCTCAGTATCTGGTAGTAAGTTACCAGTCCTTAGAAATCTCTTCTCATGGTATTCCCTCCCCTTTCCAACTTACGGTGGGCTAGCAGAGAGATAACAGAGTTCCAGTTTCCAGCTTAACAGACCCTCCATACTGTGCATGTGCCTCGAGGGAAATAATTCAACTTCCAGAAAAGCAAGCATTCATATGTTCGCTGTGAGTTTTTCGGGCTCTCATGGACACAGTTCCTACTCCAGTCCTCTAAAAATGCCGGCCACAGAGACTGGCGAAACATTAGGAAGAACAACCTTCAGAACACAGCCAAAGAGCCCGAAAACCCCACAACAACTATTAGATCCCGGCCATGAAAGCCTTCGCAAATACATTCATATGTTCCTTGATCTGCATCGGATCTCTAGCTAGTCATTGTGTTTCTGTCCCTCTCATACACACAGTCCTACTCCAGTCTTTCCAGATTCTACCTCCTGGCCCGTATTTTAATTGTAGAGTATATAGAAGAGATGAAATGGAAGTCTGCCTGTGTCTTACCCCAGTGGAACCGTTAAGATCAGATAACAAAATGTTGCAAAACAGCTTTTTAAAGGCAAATATTTTATTAGACTGATACAAAACCTCTTGCACGTATCTTTCTGCATCTTAGCAGGTTAATACAGGGACTACCTACACCCTCCAACTTTCATATGTAAAACTAAACATGTCTTTGTTTCCCATTGCACATCAATGGGCAGCATGAACATACAGTGGACCCTCAACTTACGGAATTAATCTGTATTGGAATGGGGCTGCAAGTCAAAAAGTCTGTAGGTCGAGGCTCCATTGACCTACAATGCATGGAAAACCGATTAATCCCGTAACAGGCCATTTTTGTGCCATTTTGGGTTTTTTTCTGGTCTGTAGGTAGATTTTCCGGCTGCAAATCGAACCTAAATTTTGCAGCCAGAAAAGTCTGTAACTCAAAAAGTCTGTAAGTGGAGCCATCTGTAAGTCGAGGGTGCACTGTAAATGATTAAGATTTGGGTCTAGATCACTGGTTCTTAACCTTGGGTTACTCAGGAGTTTTGGACTGCAACTCCCAGAAGCCTTCACCACCAGCTGTCCTGACTGGGGTTTCTGGGAGTTACAGTTCAAAAGCATCTGAGTAACAAAGGTTAAGAACCACTGGTCTAGATCAGGTCAGAATTGGTCCAAGTTGAATCAGGGCAGAAATCAATCAGAACATTGGGCCTCAGGCCAAGCATGTGTGTCACATTGGCTTAATATCTATACATACATATCCAGAAAGGACGTGCTATGCAAAAGAAAAAGAAGAAAACTCACTGAGGAAAACTGATTTTAACACCAGAAAGGCCTATACTGAATTGTCAAGGCCCATTTCTCAACCATTTCAACCCTTCAAACTGATGGTTTTATTTTAGTCATACTAGTAGAGACAGCAAGTCATGTTTTTTGGTATTTTTTGGATTGTAAAAAATTCAAAATGGCTGCCTCTTTTGCCACTCACTGTGAGCTGCCATTAGTAAATAGCAGCCAAGTTTGTACAGATTGTAAAGAGGGGAGGGCAAGTGAGAGAATAACAGTGCTACCCTATGAATGTCTAGTCAGATATTACCCTTGAATAAATGTGCTGAATAATCAACCAGATGATAAGAATCACACTTGGGAAGAAGACATTTCATGAAAGTATTTCTGCCTGCACTTTCTTTAGGTCATTTTTAAAAAATTTGGTAGGACTCAGTGGTGGCTATACAGGAGGCAAAGGAAGCTATACACATGGATTCAGAGCTCAGAACAATTGATTGGTTGGTTGGTTAGTTGATTGGTTGATTGATTGATTGATTTGTGAGGAATTAGTTTGCAGAATCCAAAATTGGCAAACAGTTGCCCTGTCAAGGTTCACAGACTATATCTGATTGTGAAAAGCAAATTGACTGGCCAATTGTTACAAGATGGCCATGTTTGCACCTGCAGCAAGAAAGAGGAGAAGCACATCACCTGCTGATCTATCAAATGGAGTATTCTTCCAAGGTGGCCCAACTGTTTTACTTGGGGTTAGGAAAGACACAGGGTTTTGATGACAGTAGGGATGTATGAATAGCAAAGGCAGGACGTAAAGCTAGGTGGCATGAGAATATGATGCTTGGCATGGTGTGGCTTGGCTTCTTGAATCTGTCTGTTGTTCTGTGGCTCTGGAGAGCACTAAAATGTTCCATAATCTGTAAGAATAGGGTCCGATGTGAGTGTATGGTGCTCTTTGACTGCACAAGTCTGTGTTATGTAAAGAAGGTGAAGAAATGAGAGCAAAATAGTTCTGTTTTCAAAGCTACACAGATTTTTGTGACACTTAAAAGACTTAAAAATTAATAATGGCAGAAAAGGCTTTTGTGGACAAAAATCTGCAGTTCAAAGGTATTTTTGAAAGGTAGTGCTTTTCATGAAGAAATGCAGATAGAGATAAATGACACCCACGTGTGCCTCTGTCCTCCTCCATTTTCTAAAAACTCCAAATTCCAGAATTCTCCTCCAGATGTGTACAGTTTGTCTGGCAGATGGACACACACAATTTAGGTATCCACCTGCCAGACAGACAATAAATTATTTTCACCTCATGCCCCAGGAAATTAGAAATGGGGGCTTTGTATTCATGTACAAATACAAAACCTCGCAACACGTTGGAGCTCATGCTTGCTGTGAGTTCCAACAGAAAACTAGCTAAAAGAACACAAAAAGTATTAGGAGCAGATGCCATTTTTTCCCATGACATCCAGTAATTTAGGAGAAATTACATGCCCTCCTTCTTCTGGTATATCCTACTAAAATGAGGCATTAAAGGTTAGAGGAAAAAATAGTGTACAGTTTTAAATGGCAAATACAAGTCTAAATATGCTGTGCCACTCCCCCAGCAGTGACTCCAGGCATTTCCCCCCACCAGCAGAGAGTCTAAAAAGAGGGTACAGGGATGGAAATAGCCTCCCTTTTATATTATAGGAATGTTGGATTCTTCTTAACTGGGCAGTGGAAGAACTTACTTAAGTCCTTTTGTTTTAAACAACATGTTGGTTGCACTGTGAGAAGCCCATTGAATGATTTCAAGAATAACTGTTCTGAAGTGCATAGTTATGGACAAAATGGCACCGCTAAATTAAGATCTATTCATTCAAAGGGCCTAGAATATTCAACTAGAATAACTTTATTAAATTATGCCAGAGGTCAGATAAAAGTTCCAGCATATTTTTATTTAAACAACTTGGATTTCAAATCATGTGCCATTTGCTTCCAAGTAAATTCCATTGTACACTTCATACTTACATCTGGCTAAATATGCATAGGATATGACTACTACAGTAGAAGACTTGTGGTATAGTGGTTAGATGATCTGAGTTTGATCCCGATGGGCTCAGGTAGCAGGCTTGAAGTTGAGTCAACCTTCCATTCTTCCGAGGTTGGTAAATTGCATCCCCAGCTGACAGAGGGAGGTAACGTCTACCCTGCATAATTAAATTGTAAGCCACTCAGAGAGTGCTCTAAGTGCTATAAGGCAATATATAAGCACCAAATTTTTGCTTTTGCTTTACAATAGTTGTAGATCCTGTCCAATTGGGATCTTTCAATTTATGGGATCTTGCCCATAGATTTCAGTATTGTATATACGGTAACAGCATTTCTCTTCCTTTCACAGCAATGGGCTTTCAAACTGCTAAATCATCTCCCCATGGCTATTTAACCTCTATATGAGCCTGCTGGGGGCGGTCATCCGGAGATTCAGAGTTTGTCACCAATATGTGGATGACATAAACTCTATCTCTCCTTTCACCCTTTCCCTCCCTTGAGTGCTGCCTGGCTGCTGTATTGGGGTGGATGGGGAAACAACAGACTGAGCTGAACCAGGACAAGATGGAGTTCCTTTGGGTGGGCACTCCTGCTGTCTGTGGATTGGGTGCTTCCCTCTCCTTTGTGGGGGGGGGCTACTCTCTCCGCCAAGAATGAGGTTTGCAGTTTGGGCATCCTTCTGGACACAGAAATGTCATTGGACACCCAGATAGCATCTGTGGTACACTCCGCCTTTTGGCATATCAGGTGGATTGCTCTACTGCATCCCTACCTTGACACCAGATCTCTTACCATGTTGGCCCAAGGACAGACTACTGCAATGCCCTCTATGTGGGGCTACCCATGAGACTGAAATAGAAACTTCAGCAGGTCCAGAATATGGCGGCCAGGTTAGTGATTTGAGCTAATAAATGCCAATATATTTAGCCAATCCTGGCTGCCTTGCATTAGTTGCCTGTTCATTTCCATGCCAGCTTCAAGGTGATGGTTTTAACCTCCAAATCCCTAAACAGTTTGGGTATTTGGCAGAATACATGCTTCCAGCCGGGTATGCTTACCCTTCTTGTACATCACAGGCAGAAAACAGGGAACCAGGACTTCATGGCAGTTGCTCCTCGGTTGTGGAAGAAACTATCTCCTCCCGCTATCCACTTGGCCCCCATGTTGGCCTTTAAGAAGTCATTAGAAACCTACTTGTTTTAGCAGGGCTTTCAAAAATTCCAAATGTGGAGATTGCTGAAGACTTTTAGCCTTTGATGTGATCCACTACCACCATTTTAATGTCTTTTGTATTTGATAATGTAGTTTAAAAATGTGTTGTTTATTTTATGTCTATTTTTGAATTTTTGCTATGTCTTATGGTGTTACTGTTTAATTTTTGTATTGTTAACTGCCCAGAATGACCTTGAGCCAGACTGGCAGTATAGAAAATGCATGCATGCATGCATGCATGCATACATACATACATACATACATACATACATACATACATACATACATACATACATACATACATACATACATACATAGCCATAGAGGGATTCTCGGCTAGAACAAGGCTAATGGAATAGCTCCCTCAGTGTCCACAGAGGCATTTAGAATGGATTGATGCAAATCTTTCCTGCTTACTCAAACCTCAATTTGCTGGTTTTGCTACAAAAGATACATTCAAAGGTTCAAACACCACTATATCCATGAAATACTGGATGCCAATAGTATTAAATGCCCATGGAAGTTGCAGATGAATTGGTGAATAATTTGCTGGACAGTATTGCTAGGGAGAAGCTGAACTGTTTTTGATTAAGGCTATGCTTTCAACACTTCTATAGTGTTTTGTCAAAGTGTATTAGAACATGATGAAAGAGTAATTTATTCTTTGTAAATCACACTTTCCCCCCCACAAACACTTTTTTGAGCTATAGCTCTCAGAAATCTTATGCTACAGAAAGCTCTCATGGGGAGGTGTTTCCATCTTCCTTTTCTGTCGGCAAATAGTGTGATCACACAAACATGGCATAAATTAGAGTGGTCTTAACCAACCAGATAGGCGGGATATAAATAAAATAAATAAATAATTCTTTAATTAGTGGAAAAATTATTAACTGTAATTTGTTGAATTTAACGTATTACCAAGTTCTGACCCATGACAATGGATGAAGAATGACTGCAGAAGTGGGATTTTCACCGACCCACCCCGTCCTTTGTCCATCTAACGGGTCTACTCATACCAGGGGGGAGTGAAATCAATGTGGAGGACATATCAGGGATCTCCTACCAACTCTCCTCAGACTAAAGAAGCTACTTGGATGAATAGCGAAACGTTTCAATCTACTAAGAAAGACGTCCAGTTGCCAAGACTCAATATCCAGATACCAAGTTCTGACATGGATAATATGGATGCATTCTGAATTCTGTGGACTTTTGCCTCCTTGATGTGTGAAGAAGCAACTATCCACACAATCTTCACCTCTTCTGCAGCCAAGTGTGGGCTATGTTCTCTGTGTAAATGTTCATTTGTTTCTTCTGGAAAGAAAAACCCACAGAATTGATCAGATTTCCGTTCCAGATTTTAAAAACTCACCCAATACTGTACATACTTTCACTAAATAGTGAAGGAAGTTTAAATGTTACTTATGTTGTGCCTCTGAAGGGAGGCAGTTTAACCTTTGCTACTACCCTGCAGGGAAAATCACTGTGATTTTGCATACGTTGGGAATGGGGATGGATGAGTTAAAATGTGAGTGGGAGGAGTACACTTCACCTTTCAGACACACTTTATGCTGCAATCCATTTTATATCCACTTACCCCAAGAAGGAATATGTCCCAGTGAACTCAATGGTACTTATTCTGAACAGAGATGTATTGCAACATTTTTTTTTAACTTTTTCATAAGAAAGTAAGTTTATGTCAAGGGTGGGAAGTCTTCTGAGATAGTAAGGCTTCAGAGATAGTAAGACTCAATGAGCTGGGAGTAAAGATAAATTTTCTGAATAACTTCAAACTGCTTTATATTACAAGAAAGGAAATTCTAACTAAACATTATGGAGAACTTTCTGACAGTAACAGTTGTTTGACAGTGGATTGGACTACCCTGGAATATGGTGAAATCTCCTCTGCCAGCAATTGTTTGGAAAGCCGTTTGTCAGGGCGTTAGCTATGGATTCTTGCACTGGCAAAGGTTGGGGCTAGATAATATCTAGGATCCCTTCCAGCTCTACTGTTGAGTGATTTTATGGAAAACCTTCTGGCTGGAGATGGGCATGAACCAGTCTGTTCCAGTTTGTCCCAGTTCATAAAGTTGGCAGAACAGGTACTACTACTCCCCTCCCTGCCTCCTCAGCTGATTCAGCCACTCACCAGGCCCAGCTTACTTGCTTTTTCCACCTCCTCAATTAATCTCCCAGTCAAGAGCGAAAACACAGATTTCTATGCCCTGCTCTTTTGTCTGAGCCAAGAGGGTGGGGCAGAGAAGTCTGAGCTATTACTGGGACTTGAAGATCGGTCAAGGAGGTGCAGGAAGCTACCACAATGGGCCTGGTGAGTGGCTGATTGAGTCAGAGGAGGCGGGGGGAGGAACAGCAGTACCTGTGCTGCCGCCTTTACAAACTGGGACAAACTGTGACGAACCGGTTCATGCCCATCTCTACTTCTGACTGCTGAAACAAAGGGTAGAGTTCAGTGTTCAGTGTACTGAAAACAGTGGTGCCTCACAAGACGATTGCTTCGCATGATGACGAATTCGCTTTACGATGAGGTTTTCGGAGCGATCTTGCGCTTCGTTTAACGATGTTTCCTATGGGTGATTTTCGCTTTACGATGTTAGGGACCTTGCCTCACAAGACGGTTAAATTTTAGGTCCCTGTTTTTCGCTTTACGATGTTTTTGATAGCTTGGTCTTGCTTCGCTATACGTGTCTTAATGGTCTCTGTTTCATTAGACGGCTGTCTTCGCTTGGGAACCGTGTTTCGCTTAATAATGTTTCCTATGGCAATTTTCGCTTTACGATGACAATCCATTCCCATTGGAATGGATTATCAGGTTTTCAATGCATTTCAATGGGAAAACGTGTTTTGCAAGATGATGTTTTCGCTTAACAGCGATTTTCGCGGAACGAATTAACATCGTCTTGTAAGGCACCACTGTATTTGGACAGATCTTAAAAGAAAAGCTAGGAAGGAGATACTTTGTTATCTAAATGTGTGACCACACAGAAATTTGTCGCAGATTAATGTGAATGTCTGTACTGCACTCTGGCATTTCAGTAAGTGTCACTGTCTAGTCACTCCCTAAGTTATCAATCGACACAGCTGAGGAAGAGATCTTGAAGTAGCCAGTTTTTCCCAGCAGGCTGTCCTTCGACATGTTATGCACCGCTCTCTGCAGTTCAGCACAGGCATGGTTTTCAAGCATTGCAGCAGAACATCTTTATTCAGTACAGGTCACAATGTTGTAACTGTGAAAAAACTCTTGTCTGATGAGCTCTTTGAAAAAATAGTTCATATGGGTCAGAAAAGGGCTATATTTTAGAAGCAATTATCTGCAGTGTTGATTTTGTAGTTCTCAGTATACACACAATTGCCTGAAATTCTGTTGAAAACCAAATTTTATAAGATCATATGATGTGTATCTCTGAACTTTAAAAAAAACGAACCTCTTTTACGACAAAGGTTTCCCTGAAGACCATCAAGTGTTGCTATGAAGGCTTCTGGAAAGTAATCAAATTCAAGTTACTTTTCTTTCCATAGATAGATAATATTTTCCTTTGTAGGAGAAAAGATGTCTCATATTCTGCTTCTTCTAACAAAGGACTAATTATGTTGAAATGTTATCTTAAATTTAAATTCTATTTTTGTATATTTTTCTGAATGCAAAAAGCCTTAGACTATTTTCCCTTTTGTTTATTAAGCCTCTGCCTCCTTGTCATGACTCAAAGGAATCTATGCAGGTGTACAAACAGCATTGCCAAATAGCAGAAGAATACTATGAAGTCAAAAAGGAAATTGCACTGCTTGAAGAAAGAAAGTAAGTAGCCTGTTTTCTCCTGCCTCCCAAATATCAGTTTGTCACATACAAAGGAAAAAAAACTCTATGTAGATTTACAAAAAAAAGTTAATCGAGGATTAATTTTTGCTTTCCAAATAATGTCACTCCCTTCTCCCCCCATACTTATAAAGTGTGTTTCTTATCATTCTTGCATGCTTATTATTTCCTATTTACTTATAAGCAGCATTTATATCTCATTTTCCTACCAGTGAGTGTGCATGAAAAGTGTACATGGCTCTTTTCCCCATGTTATTCTCAAGACGACCCTATGAGATAGACTAGGCTGAGAAAGAATGACTGGCCCAAAGCCTCCCAGTGAATTTCATGGACCGGTGCATCATGACCTCTCCCAATTTGAACAGACCCTTGTCCAGCAGGCCGAGGCAAAGAGGAAGCCACAAAAGCAGCAAAATCAGGGAGCTGAACAGGGGACAGATTGGATTTGTCTTCAGTGTGGAAGGGATTGTCACTCTCGAATTGGCCTCCTCAGCCACACTAGACGCTGTTCCAAGTCCTCCATACAGAGCACGTTACCATAGTCTTTCGAGACTGAAGGATGCCTAATGTAATGTAAAGGAGATTAGAATGTAGATCTCTCAGTCCAGTCACAACATGCTAACCAGACACCCTATGAGCATCCTTGGCTGTGTTGCAAGGCGAGAGGCAGGTGTTCTGTTTTTAGGAATCTGGATAAATGTTTGGATTCTGGGAAGTAAACAGTACATCTGAAAACAGATTAAAACTGAATAGCCACAGAGGTTTTCTAAAACAACAACAACAAAAAAGGGAGACATCCATTGGTGATTGTCTTATGACCTTCAGAGTATGGAAAGCTGGAGGGGTCATTAAGAAAATTATTATCCTACAGTATCAAAATTAAAATCATGGTTTGGTTTTAACTTACACTGGCCAAAATCCTATTGTTAAGCATATTGAATCATATTAGAGTACGCATGTTCAATCCATGGAGCTCATGAAGTTGACTCACCAAATCCCCATTGATTCAATTGGCCTACTGTAGCACAGTTTACTAAGCAATAGGATTTTGACCATTATCTGAATAGAATAACTCCTTTAGTTCTAATACATACTAAATTTTTTACTTAAATGCCCCTTGTGCATTAATTATGCTTCCTTTGCTCAATACCCAAATTCTTAGTAAATATCACAAACTTGAGGATACTTGCCATTGATAGGCTGTAGCCTTCTGCATTTGCAAACGTTTGGAATTTGGGCAAAGTCCTGATTTTTCAACCATGTTCTAAATTATACCCAGACAAAAGACCTTTAAATCTATTTCCATTTCTGTTTCCTTAAAAACTGGGATTTCAACTTTGACAATTATATACTGCTGGTATCTTCATAGAGTTCACTTCCATTTTGGATTCTGTAATGGTCCTTTGCTCTGGGCCTGTTTCAGATTGGCCCCTCGTACATAATCAGATTAGAGGATTAAAAAGGACACATACTTGGCAAATATTTGTATGGCTTCAATATAAATATATTTGAAACAATTACTGCATTTAAACAGAAATTCAACCAGAGCCTGGAAAAGCTATTTCTTTGGACCACAGCCGTCTGACTCCCCAAGCCCACCATAGTGGCAGAGGGACACTGGAACTAATGATTCAAAGAAAGTGATTTCTCCACACCCTGCATCCGATATACTGCACCACGTTGGGGGAAAATGTGACCATGCAATCTCTATGCTCATCAGATAGCAACTGTTGATGGGCAGCTGTGACCCCTGCCACCCCATCTGCGTTCTTATTTGTCCTTAAAGCAAGCCTGGAGTGGACTTCCATTTATCCAGGCAATCCTTCAAACAGGGATATCAACATTGCCCTTCAAGTCACTTCCATTGCAGTTGTCAATGGGTATCCCCCCATTTAAACTCAGGTAATCTAAGAAGCAGGATGGTTTACCTTCCCTGGTTCCCCCCTAATAACCCAGTCTTCGTCCCACTTCTGTCATTTCCTGACTTCTGGAACGCACCAGATTGGGGAAGCTACTCGGACAGCTGGGGGAATGTCAAAAGAGGGTTAAAAAGCTCACTTTTCCTCAGAGCAAAGGAATTTACTCATTGAGAAGAAACAGTTCTCTAATTTAACATTCATAACCTCTGTCTGCTTAGGAATGTCAAATGGAAAGAATGAGAGGTTACATATGGAGAAAGATTGTTTTCTTGGTTTAAAAAGAGTTGCTGTTCACAAATGTTTTGAACTTATTTTGTTGTTTAATGTTTTAGTTATGCATGTCCCTTTTAAAAAATTACATGTTTGCATTTTTCCTGTGGTAAATCTGTCAACATTTATTATGTGTTGTTGTTTTATTATCTGATATACTAACTTACAAAATACAGAACTTGGACTTCTTGCAAAATACAAAGCAGTTATTGCAGAAGTTATTGTGTAAAATACAAGAATATATGTTTAGAATGTTGAACACTATGTTACTGCATGATATAAACAGAATGTTAAACAAGAAAATAGACTGAAAGGAACTTATAGAACTTTTGAAAATGGGATTTATTAGTTTAAAAAAATGGTTCTTGACTTAAAATGTATTTTTCATGTCATAAAAGTTACGACTTTATAATAGTTAGTTTATCTTAAACTGCCTTTGCAAATCAGCAAACTGCCATGCCCAGTTGAATATTTCAGAATAAGTGTATTCAGCAAAATTACATCTTAATGAAATTTTGGTCCTTTTCATTCTCTGTGAGCATAATGTAAAGTAATTTTGATTGAAGGATTTGTGGTTACAGTGTGCTATCCCATGCATTGTCATATTACATATAACAATGTAGTATAATTTAAGGAGTTAGATTATTGCACCTCCAGAAGTTAAAGAAAATTATCTTTACATTTCAGATGATTTCAGCTGAGGTAACAGGAACCTCTTTACATAAAACATTTATATGTCAGGGTGGGAAACCTTTTCACTTCTGAAAGCTTTACATGGCAATGGGTTGTGGGCCATGGACTGGACACCTAGCCATTCTTCCACATAGCCACTCATGTACGCTCAAATAGATGCAGCCATTTTACAGAAAAGCTAAAGTCACACAAGCTTCATTTATTTTCCCCACACCAATTTAAGTTGAAGAGAGAAGGTGATGTGGTGGGATCATTGAAGCCTTCTTATTTTCTTTTCCTAAATAACCACAACTACATATCATGCTATCATATAATGTAGGCAAGCAGGGGTATTTGGTATAACTTTTTGGTCTAAATTATGTTAACCCAGAAACCTGCTCCCCACACCTGGAACTCTTATCCAAGAGTTGCATGAGGAGATAATCCTAAGGGATAAACATTTGTCACGGGAGATTCCACAGTCTCTTAAGAAGGAAGCTAAATATCAGAAGCATTTGTCTAACCACAAACAGCAGCCTGTCTGCTGGTGACAGTGACGGATTACACCTTTGAATGGGAAGACAGCAGAGAAGTATTTTACTAGCTGAGATTTGGCAGCTTGAGATTCAGACCAGTTGCGTCATTTCTTTCATTTGTTACTGATGAAGGATAGAACCTACTGTCACAGTACTCCCAGCAACAAACAACTGAATTTCTTTTTGGTGATCATAATTAAAGTTCACAAAGGTGTGCATTTGGTTACTGCTTATCTTACGTCAGGTTAAAGTGAATGTTTTGTTTTCATATGGAACTATGTATCTGTTTAGAGTCTTCTCAAGATGTACAATCTTTGTTTTCCTTATTCATCTTGTTTTCTCCATCTCTTGCGCTGTCCAAGGATATGTTCATAACCTAATTAAAATTACACCATGCTTTATCACTGATCAACAGCACATGAAGCAGCTACTATTACTGTGAAGCATGACAGTGTAGGACCTGAGTGGTCACTCTCCAGCAATTCTTGTTATGTCAAGTATTTCGATAGCAGGCACTTATGTACAGCTGGCTCAAAGCATACAGCACCGTGTTCTTTCATTAGAGTTCATGCAAGCACAGCCCTAGATGTCTAACTTTCTTTTCTTTTCTTTAATTAACATTTTATTAATTTTTCAATATATCTACATTCAATTCATGCTTGTTAAACATCATGTTACATGGGTTGCTTGTAATTATTTCTTTCTGCATCTTAGTGTCTTCTTAGCTGTCCCTTCAAAATCTATACATTTTTAAAGCATTACTATCATAATATTGCTCTAATAGTATACAATGTTCTCAAAATCCTCTAATAAAATACCTAATAAAAGCAACTCTAGTTTCAAATTTATATAATTTTAGTGCAATTTGACTGACTTTTTACTTTATACCAATAATAACGAAATAGATTCCTAACACATAGTAAATGTTATCTAAAGCATAAAGCATATATATTTTCTTTATATAATAGTTTAGCCATTTCTATCTCCACGTTTTCTGTCATATCTATATCAATATCATATCTAATACATGTTAATGTGAGTTTTGATCATTATCTGTGACGCCAGATATTGTGGACAAGGCGCTAGCTTGCTGTCGAGCCAACGCCTCCTCTCTTGACCCTTGCCCGGCCTGGCTAATCAAAGCAGCCAGGCCCACAACAAATGAATGGGCCACAGCGATAATTAATGGGTCTTTCTGGGAGGCCAAAGAGAGTCTCAAGGAGATGTCACATTGCGCCCATCTGCTGGACATTTCCTAGGATAGAATATGATTGATGGGAAGATATTTCATAGAATCATAGAATAGTGAAGTCAGAAGGGGCCTCGTAAGGCCACTGAGTCCAACCCTCTGCTCGATGCACGAATACAACTCAAAGGATATCTAGGTGGTTGTCTAAGTTTCTCTTAGCACTCACCAACTCTCAAGGTAATTGGTAATTTCTAAGCCAGTGGTGTCTTACCTGGGAAAGATTGCAGGACATATTAGTAATGGTGAGCTGGTAGTTGTGAAGCCACTTGCACTTGTGTAAGTATGCTAAGCTCTAGTCCAACTCATTTGAAATATGTCAGGTTCAGGAAGATTGTACTGGGGAGTGGTTGCTTCTTTTGAGAAAATCATGCCTTTGCCATTGGGAAAGGTACAATTAATTACAAAGATGAAACTTTCTCGGGACTAGGGGAGGTAACTTTCTGGCTTCAGGGGGCCACATTGGTTAGAATACAACAAACACTAACTAGATCACAAGAAACATACATTTCTTGTGATGTATGTTTTTGGGTCCCCAGGTGTTTTTGGATTAAAGCTCACAGAAGCATTCACCACTAGCTGTGCTGGCCAGGATTTCGGGGAGTTGCAGTCTGATAATATCTGGGGACCCAAGGTTAGGAACCACTGTGGTACACATTCTGGGGGTAAAAACTTTGTTTTATTTTATATTTATCATATTTATGTTTTTAAGAGATAACAGGTGTTATGAACATGATATAGACAAGATATAACACAGACACTTCACAATGAGCCAAACAATATCATATTTGCATTTTGGATTTAATTTACCATTGTACTGGCTTAGTGTATGAAGCAGTGGGTGTTCATTTGTCCTATACAGTATCCCCATTTTTATTCTTAGCATTATCCAATTTTCCTGTTTCATGGGTTCCCTTGCCTTTGCATGTGTTGCTTGCATTTGGACACATCTGATTCTTTGTGTTTTTGACCCCATCCCCCAAATGATATTGTTGATTAGATTAAAAATTCCATAGGTCAGAGAACAGCACTGTTCATGGTTCTCTGGATCAAAAGTAAAGTACCTGTGTTTTCCTTTAGTATTGTCCTGAATCCTCTGAACACAGTATGTTTAAATCTTCACTTTGTTTTCCTTTTACAGAAAGGAACTGATACTGAGGTTAGATCAAGTGGAGAAAGAGAGCATGGATGCTGCCCAACTAACAAAGGAGTATGCAGAACTGACAGAAGAGAACCGGACATTGAAGCTAGCCCAAACGCAATGCGTTGAACAGCTGGAGAAGCTTAGAATACAGTATCAAAAGAGACTGGGATCATCATAATTTTGAATGAGCCTGTCTGGGCCAATAAAAATCCAGGGTCTTTTTCTATGTTGGGCAAGTGTATTTTTTCTTCCACCCCTTCAAAGGTTCTCTCTAATAGGCTAGAACACTTCACTTGCAGAATATGCCAATGTTTAAATTTGGTTTAATGCTTAGCAACTCTTAGGATAATATGGATATTGTGTTTATTATATTATGGATATTTTAATTCAGGTAATGCAATTAGAGATTTGTCTGTTCCCATTACATATTCAGATGATGAAACAGATTTCTTATCTAAACGTATTCATTAACTGTCCTGAAAAGATTCAAGCACATTAGAAGCTAGTATGAATAGTCTTGTGTTTTGAAAGTGGACCATATAAAAGCATATAGTAGGAGCAGCATAAATACAGGAAATACTGCAACACGCCCCATTCTTTTCTAAATCTGAACTAGTTTCAAAGCAAATTGCTCCACTTCTCTAGCAATATATGCCCAGGAGAAATCAAACCACTGAAGCAATATTTGAAGGTTAGTAACATGGCACCTGAATCACTTTTTTGAAGTAACAGTGGCTGTACAGACTTTACTTGAAAGAGTCCTATTGTGTGCCTGCACACACCTATGTAGAATTGCACTATAAATTGGCTATTGTGATTGTGCAACAATAATATAAGGCAGTACAGCCAATGGTGAAGGCTTCTGGGAGTTGTAGTCCTGGGTTACCCAAGGCTGAAAACCATCGATATAGGGGAAGAGGAATCTTTCCTCTTGGAAATAAGCCTTGTTGATTGTAATGGGCAACTAATTGAAAATGAACTTGTTTAGAATTATAGCCTGGCATAGTAATCCTTTCAATCATTCAATAGCATAAGCTCTTTCTCAGTATAAGTGTGCTCAGAATCAAAATGTTAGATGCAACTCAAAACAAACTGAGTTGAAATCATGGCCCTTCCTGGACATGATTAGTTAGTGTGTGCAGACTTATATGTGCAATTTCATGCAGTAAGCTTGCTATGAGAATGCTAGTACTATGGAAATACTAGCTTTTCACATAGGATCTCAGCTATGATTTTTTAAGTGAATAGCTGCTATATTGTATATTGTATGAACATCAGAGAGCTGATCTCTGTTCTCCCAGCTGGCTTGGTGCATGGTATGCTAGCTGAAGATTGTACACTCCAACTAGAAAATGTTTCTTGCAATTGTTGTGAGAATCAGCCTCTATTACTAACAAAATTTATGTTCAGGCCAATCTGGATGAGTTTAGATAAGATTTGTGACCAGATTTCTGGCAGTTACCTTTATTTCTTAGATGTATTCTCAGTGCCCCTGAAATTTTTATGGTGCTGGGGAAGGCATGGGTTTATCCAAATTTAAACTTGTTGCCCCTTACACTATAACCTGTCATACCCCAGTAGTTGAAATTTTACAAGTGCTCAAATCTGACAGTAGTTTTCCTAATGGGGCAAACAATTGTTTCATGTGTTTACCCTTCTAAATTTCCTGATTTAGGAAAGACTGAAATACCCTCTCTAATTTTTCACCCCAATTCTTTAAGGGGAAAAAAGATCAAATTTTATGAAATGCTGTTGCAGATTCTAGTTTCCCTGCCAGGGGAAAAATCTGCTAATATTAATCACTGGGGCTTGTGCAGGGTACCTTTTTAATCTTCTGTAGGATGGACAAGGTGCGTGTGTGTGTGTGTGTGTGTGTGTGTGTGTGTGTGTGTGTGTGTGTGTGTGTGTCTGTGTGTGTCTGTGTGTGTGTGTGCGCGCGCACGCACGCACGCATGTGTTGAAAGGGAGAACATTCACAGCATGATCGAAAATCTTGTTCTTTGGCTGTGTTTAATATTAAATTGCCTGTATGCAGCATATATGAAGGCTCGTGTGTGTGTGTGTGTGTCTGTGTACATTTACATGTAGTATTCTGGGGTATAGGAGTTCCTTGGCAATTATATGTATCCGCATCACAGCAACTTGGTTTTATGTCAAATGTAAGTTCTGAGCACACATAACTTTTAAATTTCCCTGATGTCAGCAAGGCTTATTTCTACATATCAGAGATTAAGTGATCAGAGGTAGAGATGGGCACAGAGTGCTACAAAGTGCACTTCTTACAAAGCACTTTGTAGGAAGCTGGCCTGTCTCCCACCCCCTGGCCAGCTGGGCCACTCACCCTGCTTCATGCACTGCTGAGGCCCTTCCCCTCTGGTGGCGCTCCAATCTGGGCAGGAGCTTAGCCGGTCCATCCCCGCTTCCTGATATAGATGACCACTCCAATGAGGAGGCAGGATGGGGATTCTTCTTGCGCAGCCAATGAGTGGTCAGCTGCTGGAGGAGGTGGGGACAGGACAGGTGAGCTCCTGCCTGAATTGGAGCGCCAGAGAAGAAGGACATGTGAAGCAGGGTGAGTGGCCTGTCCAGCCAGAAGTTTGGGCACCTATGGTACCATGGTACCATGCTAACAGCTTTGTATGAAGCACTTTGTTGTGCTTTGCGCCCATCTCTAATCAGAGGTGTTAAAATTGTTAAAAGGGCAAAAGATTTATACAATCTGAAGAGAAACCAGAGTATGAAATGGTTCATGCAAGAAACTGAAAAATAATGTGGTGATACTAGAGTAGTAAATAATTAAGATAATATGACTGTCAGCTGAAATTCCACTTCTAAATACAATCCTTCAACAAGACTTTTGTATCGGGATTTCTTTTAGGGTAGTGAATTTAGGGTTTTTTTGATTTATGAATAGGAGAGTGCTACCTATATCCATATTTTAATGAATCTCCTAGGAGAAACAGCTGAGCAAAAAAGACTAAGAACAATCATGCTGTGTTTCCCCCCTTCGTCCACTTTGTTTTCCTGAATCAGTTGACAATTCTTTGTTATACTTCCATTTCTATCACACAGTATTTTTTTCATTAAAAGATAATTTAAAAAGTAGTTCTGTTCCTGAATTTCTTTTATTTACTTAAAACTTTAGACTGCTGTTAATGGCTCTAAGCTGGCTTAAATGCATAATTCACTTAAGGCTGTAACAAAGAATTTTCTTTTGTTCTTGGAGCAACATGGGCCCCAATATGAAGTCCTTCTTGAAATCAGTGGAATATTCAGTGTGATTTACTTGAATCCCACTGAACTTTTTTTGTGTTTCAGATGTTTCGGATTAAATTATCCTATACTAGTCACCACCATTATTGGAGGGGGCTGATGGAAGTTGTAGGTGGAATTCTTCGTCCTTCAATTGCAGCTTACGTTAAAACAGCCTTTTACATAATGTGGTGCTAATATTCTTAACATAATCCAAACTACATTTTATGAAGTAAATAATATTTTTAAAAAATCCTTAGTAGATGGTTGTTGTAGGTTTTTCAGACTGTTTGGCCGTGTTCTGGAGTTTTTCTTCCTAATGTTTTGTCAGTCTCTGTGGGTAGCATCTTCAGAGGACAGGAGCTAGAACTCTGCCTAGAGTTCTAACAGAGTTCTAACTCCTGTCCTCTAAAGATGCCGGCTACAGAGACTGGTGAAACGTTAGGAAGAAAAACCTCCAGAATACGGCCAAACACCCCGAAAAACCTACAACAGCCATCGGATCCTGGCCGTGAAAGCCTTTGGGAATACCTTAGTAGATGGTTTTATGCAAAACCAAATTCCATGTTTTCATATTTTTCTCTCTGTTTTATTGGTGGAGTTTTTCCCTCTTTTCTTCTTGGTTTTTTTTACTGAACTAATCATTGGGCTTCATTGTACCTGTCAATAAATTTCTCAGCTACTTCTCATCCCACAAACCAGTTTTGCATGTGATATCAAAGGTGTTTATGGAGTACAAAGATATACAGCTACACAAGTTCAGTAATCCTAATGAGAAAATAAATATCTTATATATTCCCATAATTCTACAAAAAGGAAACCAGTATATACAAGAAGGGCTTGCCCAGTTGACAGTATTCCTATATATACTACAAAATGATAATTTGATTTATAACCACTATCATGATTTCTTCTAATTAAGAGCTGGAAATTATGGATCTGGTTTAGTTGTAAGAAATGTCTATTATATATCTCCCCCTCTGAACAGTGACTACATCTGCTTATGATACCAATGTTATTAACTGAGCAGTGATAAGTGAGGTAAATTACAACCAGTTTGAGAAGACTTATTATCATCATAGTAAAAAACATTATCCTTCTCCTCCTCATTACTCAAGGAGAGGGCTTGAAACAACTTCTAGGATTTATATGAGCTATAAATATTGTTCAAATTAGGTATATTTCATAGAGTTTTAAAAATATGCTGTTTTACTACATAGTGCAGAGCATTTGTCCTTGAAAATGCTGCTAAAAATGAGTTTTGGGCTCCATCCAGTGTTACCTTTTATTACTCAAGCTTTGAAAACACATGTTGGGAAGTGGCCAGAAAATGATTGTAACACTTCTATTTCTGAAATGAGAATGGATCTATCTTGGGTGTATATACCACACATATAGGCTTGGACACCAAAACAGGTTACCTTAAAAAGATCCACAAAGGAAATGTTGACCTCCTTTTCCTCCAACAGCCAGCCCTCTCAGAATCCTTTTTAAGTATTCAGGAGGGACCTCCTGAACTCTGTGTGAGTTGGAAAGCAAAGAAGGATGAAAGTTTTGCTACTCTTCCAAGTAGCTTCTTCAATCTGAGGAGAGTTGGTAGGAGACCCCTGATATATCCTCCATAGTATTTTGACTCCCCCCGATTGGAACAGGTGATTTGATTCTCATCAGCCATTGCAACACAAACTAGGGGTCATAAGGAAGTTAAACCATAGAGCAAGAAACATGCCCACCTCCACAGAAGACAAGAAGAAGGAAGACAAACATGTTCTCATTTTGGACCTAGAACAGTGGTTCTTAACCTTAGGTTACTCAGGTGTTTTTGGACTGCAACTCCCAGAAGCCTTCACCACCAACTGTGCTGGCTGGGATTTCTGGGAGTTGCAGTTCAAAAACACCTGAGTAACCCAAGGTTAAGAACTACTGATAGAAGACAAGTGGTTTGAGACAGGGGTGAAGAAGCCTTAGGTACAATCTGTCTCCTATTTATCATGCTGCTCTTTCATCCATCCCCAGAAAGATCAGAACCACACAGCAGAAAGACCACTGTTAATGACTGTTAACAACCCATGATAATGGGTGGAGAAGGATTGCAAAAGTGGGATTTTCACTCACCCCTAGTCCTTTCTCCGTGAGCCATTCAGACCAGGGGGAAGTGAAACCAATGTGGAGGATTTGTCAGGGACCTCCTACCAGCTCTCCTCAGACTGAAAAAGCTACTTGGGTGAGTAGCAAAACATTTCAACCTAATATGAAAGAAGTCCAGTTGCCATTAGTCAACTTCCAGATGCACAGTTTTTAAACTGAGTTTTCAAATAGCTTAAAAATATATTAACAGTTTTCCTCAGAAGACACACTGACCTGAAAACCATGTTGACTGCTATATCAGTTTAAACTGATTTCGAAAACAACAACCCATCTCCCACTTTATTTCATTAATGTAAGCACGTCCTCAGTTTCAAATTTAAACAATCTGTGGTATACTCCGTGCTTCACCTAGATTGTTTTGTTATGGGTCAGGCCACTATATAAACAGGTAAGTAAGCAAGCAAAGTTTACTTATCTTAGGACCCAGACCTTGGACTGCAATAAAGGTCTAGCAAATATTGAAAAATGAATTTTCAGTGTACAATAAGGTTTATTGAAAATGTATAACCTGTTTTTCATTTAATTCAGTTCTCAGTGTGGGTAACAAGAATTAATTAAATTAATACAATATTCAAAATATCTATTGGAGTTTTGTTTGCAATCCCACATGCTGTCCACAGTTTTTGTGACTAAGAAGGCCTTTTCTGGGCAGGGATGACTATCTGTCCAGCACTAACCAATAAATCCTTCCAGACTTTGAATTCAAACATAACCCCACCTCTCTGTTGAGTGTTTTTTTCCTTCTCTTTCGTGTTTTGGTGGCAGTTGTTTGTTTGTTGTTTATCTGTTCAGTTGGTTACTAAGTACATGAGCAGTGAAGAAAGCAGCATACACAAGTCTATAATTTCAAGCAAATGTAAGTAAAGAAATATTTTGTTTTCTTTCATCTTCAAATGACTCATAGTGAGTTATTGCAAGTTTAAGTGCCAGTTAATGAGAATGGTGTGAACTCTGTGGCACTTGTAGCTATTCTCCTCTGTGAGCCTCTGTACTTCTGCAGCATAATGAAAGGGAATTTTACCAGAAATTTAAAACTGCAACAATATCCGCTAGCCATCAGATTGTACCTACATTGGGTCAATGATATTTCAGGCAATATTTATGTCTGATTTATAGCACTTACACCATGTCATCCATTTACCTGAAGGGTTCAGGTGGATGAGCTTGCGAGGTGGCAGATGTCAATAGGTCAAACATTTTAACTTACAAAGAATAATATTATCTGCTTTTATCTTCTTTCCATCATGCGTCTTTGGAAATTTAAAAAATATTTTTCTCAAAAGAGCTGCAATCGCATGTTCTGTTTTTAACTGTATGATTGCATCAGTTTTTTATTCAAAATTATTAAACATGCCAGACTAATGTAGATAAGATTTCAGCCCTAAGAAGCCAGCGTACACATATTATGTGTCTCAGAGATACCATGTCATTGAAAGCCCTTTCTAGTTAATGCTGCCAGAGTAGACATACTGGCAGAGCTGTTTTCTAGCTTGATTTCCCTTCCACAAGGCCTATCTCCATGCCCATCCCCACCATGCAACAGGAAAGAATTGAATTAGATGTGCCGTGGGGCTGCATGTTAAGGCTGTGTTGAAGCTGAGGGGAATTTCAATCTCTCGGGTTGAGATCCTCTATTTCTCTACCCATTGCCACCCACCCCCACCAAAGAGTCTCCTTCACCTCCTTCCAAAGGCAGAACGGTGTTTGAGGGCGAGGAGCCACTACTATAATCTCAATTGTGACTGAAGAGGGCAAAGGAAGGGATCCAAGGACACATCTCTCCTTCTGAGGCTGGCACATTGTTAGCAACCATAAAAGTCCACAGAGAGGGAGATCTGCTCCTTCCTACGGC
The DNA here is from genome assembly GCF_051106095.1 of Pogona vitticeps. Lineage (NCBI taxonomy): Eukaryota > Metazoa > Chordata > Lepidosauria > Squamata > Agamidae > Pogona > Pogona vitticeps. The sequence goes on along the minus strand of NC_135785.1, from coordinate 205,774,623 downwards.
TCCTGTAATGTATTCCTAGCACCAGAAGAGTGTGGCTGTAAGCATTTATGCTATATTAAGCCATATAACAGTACACATTAAAATATGCCACACCTCTGACTTTTACAAGTTATGTTTGCTCTTCTAAAAGTAGGAAATGATCAATATTGTCTTAAATATTGTAGGCAGGAAGAGTATGAGTCATGCAGTGTTGAAATTGCTACAGATATGACTACAGCATTTTGTAAAACTGGAATTTATGTGGCAGTGTTGAGAGAAAGGCAGCAATATTTTGATATTTCATTGTTTGCCAAGAAATATGCACAGTGTTGAATCTTTTCAGCTGAACACCTTAGACTAAACACATGAAGCTACTGTTATCAAAAGAAAAAAAATGAACCTTACCTAGCTATGTTCAGCTAATGATATGGCAAAGAAGCTTTTGAGATGTCCACTACAGCGTCAACATGAGCTCCTGCTTCTATGTTGGCTAAAATTTCTGGCATTCATGCTACAAGAGGTGCCATGGATTGACTGGCAAGGAAGCAAGGAGGAGCCTTAACAAACTACAGTGGACCCTCAACTTACAGCCAGCTCCACTTACAGACTTTTCGAGTTACAGACTTCTCTGGCCGCAAAATTTAGATTCGACTTGCAGCCGGAGAATTGACCTATAGACCAGGGGGAAAAAAGCAAAATGGAACAAAAACGGTCGGTTACGGATTAATTAGTTTTCAATGCAATGTAGGTCAGTGGAGACTTGACCTACAGACTTTTCAACCTGCAGCCACCGTTCCAATACGGATTAATTCACTAAGTTGAGGGTCCACTGTATACAGTAGGCATGGGATTTTCAGATTTTTTTTTCACTACAGCTGTGAGAATTCAGCAAAAATTTCAATAGCTAGGATTCTGGTAGCTTTATTTTTTTTTTTAAAAATCCAAGTTCTCAGAGCAGTTTTAGGGTACTGTTCCTTGCCCAGGTTCTCCTCGTAGCAATGACCATTAGACATGGAAAAGTACATGGGTGGAGATTTCAGAGTTTCATGGGACCTGTAAAGCATTAGAAGATGTCAGTATCTCTGTTCATTAATCTCTGCAAAGGATGCCTTTCTAAAAAACAAACAGTCCCCTAATGCTGGAAACTGCAATAAAATGTTGCAGCATGGAGTGGTGCTGTTCAGAATTCCAGCCATTCTTTCAATTATCCAACCAGCCAACTATCAACCTAATCAATATCCCCACTTGAAGACAGTATCCCCCCCCCCATGTCACTCTAAACTGACAGTATGCTAGTGCTATTTGGCATGCACAGTCCACACTGTAATTTATTGTAGGTTTTCTGCCCTTGGTTTTTTCCCCTAGATTTTTTTTAACTCCTGTAAATCTTAGGGCTACCCCAACCTCCACCCCCTTATGTGCACATTGGACTGTGGTAATCAGAAAACTGAGACTGCAGTTAAGAGTCATTAACTTTACAGAAGGTCTTCTATTCTTTTGCTGATATGGACTAATTAAGTTGCCTGCTTTTTGGGACTCTCCTTAAGATAGAGAGGGGTTGGCTATAGAAATTATTGTTCTGAGCTCCTGTGCTTTTACAGTTACACTAATGAAGGCAGGATCAAAGGGTTAAAGCCGTTGGCACCTCCAGAGTCCTGATCTAGAGAGACTGAATATGCCCATTTACTTGGTATTTACAAGGGAAATGTATATACAAACATTGTGCAGTCACAGATCCTGTAAATGGTGTGGTGTCTGGTTGGTTCCAAGAAAGATGCCTGGAGACGAAGCTGCAAGTACAAATGTGGGTCTGGACAGTGGATTGTTCCTCTACGATCTTAACATCAAGAAGGATCCAGTAATCTTACAAAATAAATTATCTTACGTCTTTTGAGAAATAACGAGTAACAAAAACTAGGGAGGTATTCGGGTAATAGCCCTTGTTACTCAATGTAAATATAACCAATGTTAAAAGTTCCCAGAACTTTTGTGGCTTACACAATCATCTGCCATGCAAAGATTACTGTGGTGGTGAAACTTAAAACACTGCATGAAACTCAGAGTTAAACATTTCCAATTTTCACTGAATTCAGGGGCACTTGAAATCAACAGGACTTTTAAAAATTCCACTTTGGCTGTATTATTATTAGACTTACTGTTTACATACCAACAGAGTGATCCTGTGTATGCCTACTCACAAGAAAGTCTCACTAAATTCAGTGAGGCTTACTTCTAGGTAAATTAGATGAGGATTAGAGCTAAAGACATTTCATATTGGATAGATTCACTGTTTGGAATTATCCATCTTTGATCCATCTTTCCCACTAGAAACACCAGTCAGCTTTGCAGTATATTGACTTAAACTGCGGTGCTCAGAACTAGACAGTGTCCCAAGTGCCATCTAACCCAACTCATCTGATCCACAAGCTTTTATTCATGAGCTGTCTGGACTCTGAGTACAGCTATAAACTGTGACATAATTGCGTGTTACAGCTTTGTTTGTCTCTGAAAGAAAACAAAAACAAGGGAAGGAATTCAAAATCTTTTAAAGAATGGTTTGATCTTTATGCATTTGTCGACCTCTGAAATCAATGTAGTTAGTCACAACTGAAACCACATTAATTTCAACCAGTCCCTTAAGCATGACTAAAGGAGGATCCAATCCAGTTTTCATGAGGTTTTTAATTATTATTATTATTGATTGACGTGTCTTCCTTATCAGAAATGCTACAGAAAAGATTTTGAAACTTCTCTCATACTTTTGGAACTATGATTAAAATCTTGGTCTCTTAAAGCTGTAAAAGACTGTATTCCTCAGTCTGGGGTATTAAAAAACACATGGCTAAGAAAGTTAAGTACTTTTAAGTGGAGTGACTTATAAATATACTAAATATGCAATGAGCTCAGACATCCCATGATATGTGCAGCTGAACAAACAAAATGACTATTCTGGTCTGATCTTTTGAGCTTTTCATCTCTTGACGTGCTTTTCTATTTTAAGTGTAATCATTATTTAATATCAGTCCAGAGCAAGCAATGTTTTAAAGAAAGTTGAATATCATACAATTATAATATAACAGAATAAAACCATTCCTTGTGCAATAAAATCTGTTATAATTCTACATTTTCAAGTGAAGAGGGTATCCCTATTTGGCCATGGAAACATATATGGGGCGGTGGACGGTGGAACTGGTAAAGCCACTCCTTAAACATCTCACTTACCTTGAAAGCCCTATTAAATTATCTACAAGTCTGTACTGACTTGAATACTCATAACACACACAATTATTAGATATCAGAACACAAAACTTAGGTTTTTTTTAAAAAAACAAAAAAAATATCCTTTTTTTCCAGATATATTTTACTGCAGTAATCTGATTTATTTAGAAAGGAGCTAAGAAATACTTAGGCCCAAATCCAATTGTTAATCCCAGCTACAGCAGACCATAAAATTAAAAAAAAAAAACAATTTACATACATGTTGACTTCAGTGGTTTCCTTGGGCCTACTCTAATTAGGACTAACAATGCAATTAAGATGACATTTGACATTTTTTACTAAGAGTGTGTGAATCCTGTCAGAGCTGATTTATATCCAATTATTTGCTACACAAATTGAGACTGAACTGCCCTGATCTGACATCTGACTAGGAGGCAAGATTGTTTTTTTTAACTGATTTCTCCATTCGTTTCTGTAGATATTTGCATGCTTCCATATTGGGAGGGGGGAATCCACAGTATGGAAAATAAGGAGCTATGACCTGGAATGGGGAGCCCTACACAATGCCATCAGTTTGGGGAATGTGCTGGATGAAAAAACTCCCACCAGCAGATTCTCTCTCTCCCTTCCCCACCACTAGGAACCATACACTGAGGATTTTGAAGATGTCTCCTTAAGTGTACCTTCAGTAGCGCAGCTTTTTTAAGCATGCTGTCTAGACAGGGACAATTTGCATTTGCATCTCTGGTGATACAAATGCAAAGTGTGGTACCACAGATGCCATTGAATTCTGTTCCCTCCCCCCCCCCAAGAACCAGCCAGTCCACGCATTTCCATTGTCATCAACGTTGTGCCAATCAGTAGCCCAACTGGAGCACCCACCTCCCCATGCAGCCAACCACTTCAGCAAGGAGGCAGGATGAAGAGTCTCCTCACTTAGTTGTTGAGTGGTCAGCTGTGCGGGGAGGCAGGGAAGCACTGGTCAAGATACTTCCACAATTGGCACAATGTTGATGATGTTGGGTATGTGTGCCATGCAGCAACTGATGAGTGGACCAGCAAAGTTCTGGAGGGAGGGAACATACCTCTGTGGCACCAGTGGTGCTGTGCTTCATATTCATATCCTCAGGGATATGAATACAAAGTGACCATGTTTAGTGCCCACTCACTGCTGAGTCCAAATTAGAGTTCTGCATACTTGACATCCACCTCTTCTGGAACATAGACAGCAAGAAACCAACAGCAAGAAAGAGGCCCACTAGGTCAATAGCACAGAGGATTGGCCTGCCCAAAACAGTAAAAGAAATGAAAAGAATGGGAGAAAACATTTGTTGGGGCTGGTAAAGATGATCCTTTGTGTCCCCAAATGGTCAGCTGGCTTGCACAAATATGATCACTCTATGCTTGGCCCAAACCAGAGTGCTGCATGTTTGGCATCCACCCACTCAGGAATGCACAGTCATTCTTAGAGCAAGAAAAAAAATAGTTCTGCAAATAAACGCCACAAGAATGTAGAAAATGAGTGGGGGGGGGGGAAGAAAGATAATCCTTTGCACTACTTCGACTTATCCACTCAATGCTCACCCAAGACAGTAGTCATCCATAGTGAGTGTGTGTAACATATTCTCACACCTTCTGAAAATAATGAAACCTCAATGTAATCATAATAATTTTTGAATTGCAGAGCTGGAATGGACCCTATGGATCATCAACTCCAGACCCTGTCAAGGAGGCAACGTGGGATATCAAACTCCCAACCTCTGGCTCCACAGCCAGATGCCTAAACCACTGAGCTATCCATCAGTTAGCTAACTGGGGGGGAAATCCAGAACATTCTAAAATATAGCTAGTCTAATAAATGATGTACACACACATGCACACATACACCAGCATACACACGCCTTCCCATGCCTGGATATGAAACTGAAGTTCAGTTGGATGAAGTCCGATAAGGTCAATCTAAGCCCTACACAGAGTTCAGTGACTGAATATTTTGGCTTCCATTGGGACTTCAAGCTGTCGATTTCCTTCTGATTCGATGCTTTCTTGCTTCACTACAGCAACTGGGGCTAAGTATTTTTTGTTAAATTTAACCCCAGAACCACCAGAGTAGACATTAGTGATTTGCAGAAGTGTCCTAACCACCGAGGGTTTCTTGAACCATCCTGTATCTGCTCTGGGAACATACAAATATCCCTGCTCCATGTCATTAGGCACTTTTTTCTATATCTGTCACAACATACTTTCCTTCTACTGTATTTCAATTCTACAGGTAGTACAAAAGCATTACAGTTGTAATAGAGCTCTTATAACAATGATTTCCAGCTAACAGAATGCATCCCTTAGTGACATATGGATGTTACGAAGATCAATTGCTTTCTATCAAGACATCAGAGAAGTGTCTGACCTTAAATGCATCATCAATGTGAAATCCAGCTAAAAGTAGCAGACCATTAACGGTAACATTTCTTACAGCCAGTTTCCCACCAATAAAGAGAACTCTGAAAAACATAAGCGTCTGCAGTCAGCATTTTCTATTTTTGTGCTGCCTCATTTCCTCTCCAGTTGGCATCTACCAAAATTAAGATAAACAAGCAGAATTTTTCAACGCTTATAAAAATATGTTTCAATAGATATTCATTGAACTAGATAAGAAAAAAGAGCATTTATCCCATTATACATTTATATTTACAAATCCTACAGCAGTCCAAAGGCTATTTGTACACAAAATATACATGTGTTCCTATGTGGTAAACCACCAGTCCTATGCAATGAGGCATGCCCTTCTCTTGAATGTCTAGTGGTATTGCAGTTCTTGTAGAATAATCAAAGAGGAACAGATTTCACTAAAATTAGATTCCATTTCCAAAATTACAACATCTCAAAACACAGACAATTTTTATATTATCTGTTTCATTTATAATACATTGATTCAGCAATTTAAACTGGAAATACTGTACAGCAGGTAAGCAGTTACAGAGTATAGTGAAAGAAGAAATGCACTGGTGAAATGGTGACAGGATAGGGGAAGAAGACATTGATGCTACATCTCGGGCTTCTCCTGGCCTTGACTATGCTTGATCAATGAGAGAAATTTATAGCCGTTCCAGGCCTGACCTGGCACAGTTTTTCCTTTTATTCACGGGGAATGCTGAAAGAGTGAAATTCCCACCTCCATAGCAATGACCATCATCCCTACCTTGTAATGACAGATATGACTTAGGCTAATGCAAAATTACAGCACACAACCCACCAGTATATAAACCCCACATAGTAAGATCATAGTTCAAAACATGGGATACATAGCTTGGAGCTGTATCTCTTTGGTTCTCACACAAATTCAGGTCTCAGATCAGTCCTCACACCTCAGGTGAAAACTAACAGCACTATATCACCTCATGATAAATACTCCATGGTCTGCCACCTCCCTCTTCCATCACATTCTGGAACTACAGCAGACTATAAGATCTGCTTCCCTCCCACACTCTCACATCCTAGCCTCTCCCCAAAGCTTTCTCTTAACATCTCCGCTGATAAACAATATTCCCGAAAACATGTGTATTTTCACATGCCCCTGAAAACTTTTTCTGCATTTTAATTGGCCTGTAAAGGCATTGTCTTCATAGGGAATTTGAAATTTATTTTCTGCAAACACAACTCTCAGTGCTTTTACTTGAAACAATAATAAATCATTCACAATTATGTTTTCAAGGATGAGAACTATTTATTGTATGTATCATAACAGCACAGTCATGATGAAACTAGGGCTCTTTGGGTGTGGTTTTAGCTACTGATCTTTATCTTTCTGAAAGTTCACAGTCTTCAAAATTACACTCACTTTGCTGTATCATTCTACAATCAGGTCATTATGCATGTTGTGCATCTTTCCAGGAAAACCACATGTATCATTCAATAACAACCTGAGTGAGAAGGGTAAAAAGGTGGCTTCTTACAGATATTTGTTGCAATGAATGTAATAGTTAATCTTCTTTATCAAGATATTGGAGATTTTCCAGTCCACACATTTTCTAGACAACATAATGTCCTGCTCTTTTTTGGGCAGAAGAATACCTTGGATGATAATTTCACAGATCCACAACGTAGACTGAGGCCCTCTGCTTTAAATGGAAATGTTCATGCTCTTTAGATTGGACCCTTTCTCAGATGAAAGACACACAGATCTTGCTACTTTTTGTCCCTTGACCTGCTTCCTCAAGAGAACACATTTTACCAACTTTTAAAGAACGATACAGTACTAACTGCTAGGCCATCGCCTGGCAAGCTGCAAAGCCCTGTTAATCAACTTTAAAGCCTCATTACACCTTGGGGGCCATGTTTCTAAAGAACTGCCTATTCCCTCCTGTGAAAGTTTCTAGTCTCTATTACTGGTACTTAAGATCAACTCGAATGCCCTTTTTTCATGTCCATGCCACTGTTAAGAAAAGTTACTTTTTAATTACAGTTCCCAGAACGCTGAAGCCAGAATGGTTCCCCTTCAAAAGTTAGTTGCATTGTTATCAGAAAAAGAAGCTGAAGCCAGAATGGTTCCCCTTCAAAAGTTAGTTGCATTGTTATCAGAAAAAGAAGCTTTTTTGCTTGTGAAACTCTCTCTCTCTCTCTCTCTCTCTCTCTCTCTCGGAGCTTGGTACTACCTTTTTGTTACTTTGGTGCCAGGCAAAGAACATTTTTCTTTTATACTGATCTTCGTTCACTTATAAAATAACTTCTCTTTTATCATTTGAACTGATTTTAGTTTGCTACTTTTATTTTTATTGTTATGCTTATTTACAAAACCATGTTTTTATATGATTGATGTTATTCTGTTTTATTATTACTGTTATAATAATAATAATATTCTTGAGTGTGATGATACTGCAGAGCAGGTGTACATTTGAAATAGTCTTAAGAAAAAAAAGAAATGTTTTGCAGTCTTCAATATTTTAAGTTGCCATCTGAATTATTCTCTCTGAAATAACAGTATCTCAACCAGCAGGGCATCTGTCCTCTGTGGAAAAGAATAGGTGAGAGTGAGGCAGCTAGTCTGGCTTTGCTTTAAGTGGCTGGCATTGCTTGTATTCACTGATGTTTACTGTTATTATGAGCTGCTTGGAAGCTCTCAAGTGGAACAGAAGGTCCCAATTTATCAAATAAATAAACAAATACATAAAATATCCTCAGGCAAAAAAATGGGAAAAAATAGTAGAGCTTCTGAGAGAAAAATATTGACACCATTTCTCTCTACACAACTCCTTGTAGAGTGTAGAAAAAACTAGACCTTGTTCATCATAACACAAGGGTAAGTATTTGCCTCCACCATAAACACATTAAGTTACTTATTGATCCCATTAATTTCAGGGTTACAATTTAACATCTCCTGCGGATATGGCTGAATTTCTTGGCACTGTAGCATTGGAGCTCCCTCCACTGGCAGTTCATTTCTCAATAGGAAATGGAATTTGGAATTTTTTCCTTATTTCCTTTGATTATCTCGTAATGGCCTTATATGTATGGTTTTTTTCATTGCTGGAAGTAGAAAAAATCTTCAGCAGTAAAAAAAAAAGAATTTGCTTCTATAAAAAAAAAAAGACAAATAGCCTGGTTGAAATTGTAGTCAAGGGGTGTGCAGAGGCTAAAGGGTAGCTAAAAACCTACGGTGTCCAAGTTACCTCCATTAGATCAGCAATGGTTTTCTGAGTCCTACCTTAGCAATAATAACCCCTACAAAGCTTTCATCCCACTACGTTGATGAAAAAAGAATGCATGGGAAAAAATAGGAATAAATTTCAGTGTGAAGGGACATGCAAGCTGGATTCTGGTACTGATCACAAACTGGGCTAATATTTCCTTGGAGGTATCATGTAGTTTATTTCTTAGTGCATTATCTGTGCAATTGGCCCAATTACTTTGCATCTGGCTCTAGCTGGTGGGCCTCAAGAGTTGTAGCAGAAAGCAGAATAGAACCCACAAGACTTACATCTGTCCATGTGAGAAAGAGTAAGGTGGTCACTGTATGTGCATAGATCCATGAGCACAAACTCCCACAACATTCAAGACAGAGGGCTTGTATGGGATAGTTATGTGTTTCCTTTAATTAACAATAGCTTTACACATATTATACTGTGTACATGAGGGGAGGCTCAAAACCGCTTATTTCTACAGCACTGAGGTAAAACATACAAATGCTGTAAAAGATATGTAAAACTAATGTACTGCATAATCAAAAGACTGCAGCATCACACCTCTAATAGCACTGTGTGGAACCTGCCCACAAGAGTGGGCTCTGCACCTCCCTGAGAGTCAAGGCAAGATTCCCAACCCACGGTTCACCTGTGGACTGAGGTAGCAATGGTGGAAATGTGGACGACGCCCTTGAGGCCACAGGTGTAGCCATGGCCAGACTGGAATTTGAGGAGGAGAGACAATCAGGAGAGGAGGACTGTTGGGTTGATGCCATAGACTGGGAGGTGTGTGAGTCGCAGGAGGTACTGCCATTGCCAGAAAAGTTGGTGGCTGTATGGGAAACTGTATGTTGTCGCAATCTCAAGACAGGGTGCTGGGCTGAGCTACTGGTGCCACCTGAGGCAGCTACTCAGGTCTGTTGGGGGCAGGTCAAGAGACAGGAGGCTCGGAGGCTTGAGAACCAGCATCAAGCTCGTCACAGGCAGAGGAAGCAACAGAGGCAAGAGGCCCCATCGCACAGACCTGCCTGTCAACCTACCTACAGATACGTAGACAACCAGCATCCCACCCACGCTGCACCTCGCTCCGTGGGAAAACCTAGCCAGTTCTGGCCAGAGTTTGGCCATGCCTCTCAAGAAACTACCTTACTTACCGGGTGGCAGCAACCAGGAAAACTTTGTGTGGAATCAGTGTGTGAGCAAGGGAAGGGGCTGCTCACACACTGATTCCACACACTCCCAGCTTTCTTCTGGAAAGGAATAAATATTTATCAATTTGTTTCAATTAAAATGTTGGTTTTACAATGTTACATTTGATTACTTTGTGGTGCCACTGATTCTTTGCCTGTTCTGTCCATATATTTTTTTCACTTTTAAATTACGCACAACCAGTGTACTGCTATAATAAAGACAGTTGAGCAGTAACACTATTCACCATAATTACATCTGTTTTTTCTCTGATGAATATAGGCGGCATATTTCCTTGCCAAATCAAGGAAATACAGTAGACGTTATCTCACTTTCTTTTCTTCTCCTTTTGGTAATGGAAGGAATTCAGTAGCAGATATGACTTTTTTGTCATGCCTCCAGAACTGTAAATCTGAAATCCCTGTTCTATAAATTACATCAAATAAAGCTGATTATGTAATCCGCCATGTCAATATTTTGGAAAAGGAAATTTTCCAATCTCCACTTCCACACACCCAAAACAAAGGTTTCAAGACTCCCGTGGAGTTCCTTTCATCATAGGAAAACCTTACTCAGCATAGCTGTGCAGACAAGATTTCAGCCACTAAGAAACAACTGATAAAAGAGCTTTGTAAGTGGAAGACCTATTTTGGAATATTTTGAAACCAGAAATATATAATACATGGCTCCCCGCTGTGTTAAGGATGGATTCCTCGCATTACAGGCACCAGAAAATGGCCACCCTATGGAGGATCTTCGCTGGACGGTGAGGTATTTCGCCCATTTGAATGCATTAACTGGTTTTTAATGCATTCTAATAGGTTTTTTACTTTCGCTTGACGACGATTTCGTTGTACGGCGATTTTGCTGGAATGGATTATCGTTGTCAAGTGAGGCACCACTGTATATATCTGTAACAGATGCACAAGATACAAGCTGAAATTTCTCTGTGATCTATACCAGTGGTCCCCAAGATTTTTGCCTCCATGGACCGGTTTAGCATGGGAAGCGCCGTGCGTGTGTGGGAGGGGCTGTGCATGCATGGGAGGGGTGTGCATGTGTCTGCACGTGCGATGGGCAGAAGATTTGTTTCTGTGGCCCAGTCCTGGCAAGACCACAGACCAGGACAAGTCCACGGACTGGGGGTTGGGGATCCCTGATCTTTTAATCATAATATATAATCATAATCAGAAGCTTGTTAACTGTGATCATTTTCCTATTATGTACTGCAAAAAATGTAATTTGTATTAGTTTTTTTAAAAAACCAAAATATGTTCTTTTTCTGGCTTTTATTTCATTTGCTCAAAATTGCCGTTTATTAAATGTATGGTTTTTTGTTAAGCATAAAAAACCATACATTTAATAAATGGCAATTTTGAGCAAATAAAATAAAAGCCAGAAAAAGAACATATATAGAGAGAGTTCATATAGTAAATAGCTTTAAACGGTCATAGCAAATATCAGTTGTGGTGTAGAGACCCTTCTTTCCCAAAGACTTTGGAACATGTTTTGAGAAAAGTCATCCAGACACTTTCAAATTATTAAGTAGAAATGCAAGGCTTGTGTACTTTGTAAAACATTTTGGATCCAACTAAATTAGTCTATGTTACATCCCTGTGTGCTTGTTTGCTGAGAAAGCAGTTCATACCACTGAACAGCCTATATAACAGCTCACCTCCTTCTGGATTGGCTTTGTTTTCCTTTTAATAGTAGTAACTATTTTGTTTTGGGGGAGAACATGTCAGAGTATTGAGAATTTTATAGGCCTGAACAGGTCCAGACTGTAATATTAATGAACTGCCATGGTGATCACCTGTGCAAGTGCTGAGTCACAGTGACTAAGAAGAAGATGATGCAACATCTGGGGATGATGCAACACCCATGAAAAGGAGATGATGCAACACATGAAGTGATTGGACAGAGGCATCAGCTCAACTGTATATAAGTGAACATTGTGAATAGGAATGTATCCTCTCCTTCTTTTCTCTATGCTACTATCCTCTATGCACTTTGCCTCTATTTTTGCTGCCACGCTGAAGGTCTGCTGCTTTGTATATCTTTACAGTGGTGCCCTGCATAGCGAGGTTAATCCGTTCCGGATTAACCATCGCTATGGGGAAACATCGCTATACGGAACAGAAAACACTATAGAAATGCATTAAAGTTAGATTAATGCGTTCCTATGGCTCTAAAACTCACCGTTGTGCGAAGTTTCCCCATAGTGCCGCCATTTTTGCGCCCTTGGTAAGCGAGGGCAGGGCGCGAAAACAATGCAGGTGGCCATTTTGGGTGTTCCGGCGGCCATTTTGGAACCGCCGAACAGCTGATTCCCCGACATTGCAATGCGAAGATCGGTAAGCGAAACGCTTACTGATCGTCGCGATGCGAGTTTTGCCCATTGGAACAATCGGTATGCGATTGCATTAGCAATCCCAAAAAAGGGATCGCTATGCGAATTCGTCGTTAAACAGTGCGCTCGTTATGCGAGGCACCACTGTATATATTTTTGTTAATACACGTGTCTTTTTGTAGAAGAAGAGCATGTGTGTGTGTTTTTCTTCAATCAGAACTCTGCACATTAACAGCAAGAAGCAGACAGAACAGGAAGAGAGTTATATTTCAAATACATAGCCTGCAACATTTTCAAACCCGAGCTCCATCCTTAAAATATATCAGTGCATATATTGAAAAGTCTCTGCATCTGATAAAGTGTTAGGAAAAGTGCCTGAATAAGTATGGTGGCTATGGGGAGAAGTGGCTTAGCAACAGTTCTACAATATTGGTTTAGAGACAATATGCTACTATATCTTGGAGAATATATATAGCAGACCTGGTCCTATTCAGTAAGGTGCTTGTGGCAAGCAGGAACTGCTGAGGGAGATAGAATGGAGTAAGGTGCATGGGCCATATGATCTCCTGGTTACCTCCCAATGCTTCAGGTAACAAATACTGTACTGCCTTGTCAGCACTGCTAGAACAAACTGCAGCTACCACTGTGAGCATTTATATATATAACAGGGAAGGGAAGGAGGCATAATCTTGCTTTTTGCCTCAGATAACAAAATATTTGGGGCCAGTCCCAGTTCAGCAGCTGAAAACCACATTAGGTTAGGTAATGACCCAACTAAGATCATGTCCACTGGTAAGGGGAAGATATGAAGGCAGTGACAGATTTTACTTTCTTTGGCTCCATGATCACTGCAGATGGTGACAGCAGCCACAAAATTAAAAGACGCCTGCTTCTTGGGAGGAAAGCGATGACAAACCTCGACAGCATCTTAAAAAGCAGAGACATTACCTTGCTGACAAAGGTCAGCATAGTCAAAGCTATGGTTTTTCCAATAGCAATGTATGGAAGTGAGAGCTGGACCATAAAGAAGGCTGACCACCGAAGAACTGATGCTTTTGAATTGTGGTGCTGGAGGAGACTCTTGAGAGAGAGAACAAACCTATCCATTTTGAAGGAAATCAACCCTGAGTGCTCACTGGAAGGGCAGATCCTGAAGCTGAGGCTCCAATATTTTGGCCATCTCATGAGAAGACTCCTTGGAAAAGACCTTGATGTTGGGAAAGTGTGAAGGCAGGAGGAGAAGGGGACGACAGAGGATGAGATGGTTGGACAGTGTCATCGAAGCTACCAACATGAATTTGACCCAGTTCTGTGAGGCAGTGGAAGACAGGAGGGCCCGGCATGCTCTGGTCTCAAGAGTCTTCTCCAGCACCACAATTCAAAAGCACCAATTCTTTGACGGTCAGCCTTCTTTATGATCCAGCTCTCACTTCCATACATCACTACTAGAAAAACCATAGCTTTGACTATGCAGGACCTTTAATATTGACAATGAAGAAACTGAAATAACAAAGCATTCTATATACGTTGATTCAGTCATCAATCCAAAGGAAGATTACAGGCAAGAAATCAGAAGACAGAGCCTTGGAAGAGCAGCAATGAATAAATTAGAAAAGATCATTAAGTGTATGGATATGTGTTACTGGAGACCAAGACCAAGGTCATCTACACTCTTTCTGATCATCATGTATGAACGCGAGAGGTAGACAGTAAAGAAAGCTGATAAAAAATTTTTTCATCTGAAACATGGCACTGGAGGAGAGCTTTGCGGATGCCTTGGGAGTCCCAGAAAGAGGAACACGGGGGTCCTAGTTCAAATTAAGCCTGAACTATCTCTGGAAGCAAAAAAGGCTCCAGAGATCGCTTAGACACATCATAACGAGGCAAGATTCCCCGGAGAAGGCAATACTGCTGGGAGAGGTTGAAAGCAGTACGAAAAGAGGTAGACCAAAAAGGAAATGTGTTGAGTTGACTCCTTAGGAACTGAGCAGGATTGCTGAGGCCAGGGCACTCGCTCATTCATCGGGCCGCCCTAAATCGGAGGCGAGTCGAGGGCACAATAACAACAACGAAGCCCCACAAGCGCCTATTTGCTCCCAAGTGTGATGAGAAAGACTCTTGCAAGCCTAGTTTGTAAATTTCCCCCATTTTCAGCTCATCCCTTTTGGCGGAAGCGTCCGGAACGGGGCCACCCGCCGCTGTCCCATGAACCTTTCGAAGCTCAGGTTAAAACCTTCACTTTTGCACCTTTTCTCCGAGCACGAAGGAAAGGATGGCTGTAAAGGGGGGGGGGGGCGAAGAGAGAAGCCAGCGGCGGCAGCAGCAGCACGCATGCGCGCCTGAGGGGGAAGGCGGTGCGCTTCGGCGCGTGGGGGGAGGGGAGGGGGGAAAGAGAAGCGAGCGGACGTCAGCTGGGATTGGCGTCCAATCGGCGAGGAGCGGGTGGCGGAGGCCGCGATGTTGTCACCTGACTGCGATCGGTCCGGGCAGCGTTGGCAGAATCGACGGCCGAGCGGGCCCTGGAGGCGCGGGGTGTGAGCGGCTGGGGCGCCTCGGAAGGGCTGCGGCGGGACCAGAAGAGGGTAAGCGGAGCGGAGCGGGGAGAGTGTGTTTCGCGCGGGGAGAGGACGGGGGTGGCGGAGAGGGAAACCGGAGCTGACTTGGAGAGCGCAGGCGCAGATCTCTCCCGGGAGTCCTCTTCTCCCCCCCTCCCGCTTCTACTCATCCCCCCTCCTGTGACGGGGGAGGGGACGGTCCGATTGTCCCTTTTTTTAAAGGCAGATTAAGTGTCGGGTGGGGTGGAGGCGTTATAGTAGAAAGGTTGCCCCGGGAGGGCTTAAGCAAGAGGGAAACCGGAGTCGTGGCGGTGGAGCCAAGGCTTCGGAAACGCCTTCCCAGCAACAATAACGGCTCGTGGGAGGGATTCCCTCCGGGCCACTGTGTCAGCATTTGGGGAGGGGGGCAAAGACTGTCTGGGTTGTGACTCGGGCGCCTCCTCGCCCTTGGAGAGTTTTCCCGTGTTGCTAATCGAGATGCAAACCCGTGCATGCCGATGGGAGGGTTGCGACGAGTAAGGGTGCTTCTCTTTCCGATGTGCAGCTGGAGAAACAAAACTTTCCACCCAACCCGAGCTGTCAGCCTATAACCCAAACGTGTTGACCATTGCCTTTAGAACTGTGCCCACTTCCTTTGTAAAAGCCGCATTAAACTTATTTAGATTTGCGTATAATTAAGATTTGGGTTTAATCGCAGGATCCTAAACAGGCCATTAAGGTGCGATGAGCTTGGAGGAACAACTTCCGTGTAAATGTGTTTTAAGTTACAAATGGGCACAAAGTGATTTGGAAAGGCAGGGTGTGAGTATAAACAATTTTCAAAATATAAAAAAGTAGCTAAAGTTTTGTCACTAGACATGTGATGTGCTGTCAAATCACTTCCAAGTAATGGCAACCATAATGGAAGTTTGGAGGCAAACTAGATGTTCAAGGGGTGGGAACTCAGTGCCAGCCTGCAGTGAGTTCCCATGGCCAAATAGGGATTTGAACTCAGGACTCATAAGTCTGGCACTCTTGTCTGTTATAAAATTCATGAGATTTGACTGGTGACAACAATAAATTAAAAGTCCAGGATCTGTGTGAGATTTGGAGGTGTCCTTTTGCTTATACATCATTGAGCTCTCTTTATGACTTTCTTAATAACAGAAATTTATTTATTATATTAAATATATAGCTTAACTGATCGTGAAAAAAATTCAAGATGTTGTGTCCTCTTTTTTCTTGTGCCTTACCATGTTTTTCTTGACAGTGTGACAGAAACATCAAACTCTGCCATGATAGTTAAGTGGCCCAACTGGGTTTCTGATCACAGGGTTTTCCTCCTTCCCTTTGTGGATGAACAGCAGTGCTACCATGCATGTAAAGTTGTCCTATATTATGGTAAATAACAAGATTTTGATACAAAAGAGAAACATTAATTTAAAATCCAGAAAAACTACTACAGATCTGGAAATTCCTTTGTGGCTTTCCTAAGCCTGGATATAATGATCTTTCAAAGGAAGAACAAGTACAGACCTTGGAACACAGATGGTGTTGGCTACTGTGTTATCTTGGTTGAATTTTTGCTTGGCTTGCACTTTCTGGTAATTTTCTTTCTTTCACTGGAAAGACAAAATTCATAGATCCTCAGACCTAAAGAGCTTAGATTGCATTCTATCACACATTGCTTGCAAACAAGTCCCATCAAATGTAGAGGAAAATTCCTTTTATAGACAGAAACTGGAATGGGCAGTTAGTTTTGTGGTTTTCAAAAGTATGGATTTAATAGCATTTGAAGATATGGGGGAGTGCAGCACAAGTGAATCAGTGTTGGTCACCTCCAGAACAACAAGAGTACCCATCCCTTTGCTCGATTAAATGAACCTGGCAATGATCTGGATGGGTTGAATTCACCTAGCAAAGCATTAGATGTGTATGAATAATATGGCCCTATTCCCCTTTCAATGCAGTGTGCTTTGGGTAGAAAGATGTGAAGGAAATCTTCATTGTTTATAAAGAAAACTTGTTGAATATAGTTCTGGAGAAGATCAAATATATCTTCTGGTAGTGATCTTCTAGTTATATTATTGCAGTATTACCTGTGTCTGTGAATCTTCCCATATGAGCAAGAGAAAGTGGAAGACAGCCACTCATGAGAATCTCCACATGTCCAGTGGAGTGGGGGAACATGTGGTGGGGAGTTCAAAAAATTTCAGAATTTGTAAAGTGTAAAAGGCCATGAAGCTGAATCCCCCAGTCCAGAATGCTTTCTTGTTACTATACAGAACCTGTGGTCACTGCAGTCTATATACATTGATGGTTTTAAAAATTAGTTTTAGCCCCTTCGTCTTTCCCTGATGTTGTTTCCACCCTGCAGCTTTCTTTCTTAAAATTATGATCAAATGGATTCTTTACAATTTAAGAAATAATAATTTAGTAGGAACAGAAATAACCTGGTCAGAAATGAGAAGCATTATCACCTGCAAAATTAATCCATGGATAACTCTGTGCATGTTTACATGGCTGTAACTTCCACTGAATTAATCACCCTCTTGTGCCCTCAAATCAGTTCTGACATGGTACTCCTTTTCAGGATTATCCACATAGTGAATACTTAGAAGTGGTTTATTATTCCCTTCTTCTGAGGGCACCCTGGGACTGTGCAGCTTGCAGGAGGCACAGTATAGAATCCCAAGCTCTGGCTCCACGTCCAGATTCCTAAACTACTGAACTATCCTGCTTGCTAGTGAATTCAGTAGGGTTTATTTATTCGTTGTATTTGTGTGCCACTTTTCTTACATTGAACTCAGGACACTGCACATGGTTCCCTTTCCCCCATGTCATGCTTACAATACACCTGTGAGTTAAGCCAGTTTAAGAGATACTGACTTTCCCAAGGTTTCCCGGTGGAGTTCGTGGCACAGGGGAAAGTAGAACACCAATCTCCCAAGTCTGTCACTATAACCACTGGACATTACTTAATGCATTTTTTGCTGTTCTTTTTATTAGATGCCAGGATTGCAGTTAGTTTTTCATGCAAACTATCTTATGAGGAGTTCCTGTTATGATCTTGGATCGCTACCCCAGTTTAACCTAAGTGTAAAAATTTAGTCTTTCATCTCATGTTTATCAGAAGCACGTTTCTATATAATTTCTGCTTTTACAGCTGTAATGTGGGAAAGGCTTACCTCAGATACGTTTGAGACAGACATAGGTGGCTAAGATAGCATGTGTACAATAATCCTGTTAAGTAGATTATGCTGAGAGAAAGAGTGGCTGATGCAAGGTTTCCTATGTATGTTTATATACCATTCCCTAGGTTCTGGCAGTGTTTCTGTATAAATGGTTCTGCTACCATGTTTCCGGTTTATACTAAAAAACAAACCTGCAAAGTAGCTTACGCTCAGAGAGAGTGACTCATGTAATTATTGTGTTCATTCTTGAGTAACTTTTATATGTTTACATATAGCGTACTTTTTAAACATAATTGGACATGTCTGTTATATATTGTAAAAGGAAACCTGCAATTGCATGTTTAGTTATCTGTCTAAAAATATTCCAATTGGTAACAGCAAAAAATTATGAACTGGACTTAAAATTATGTCTAAAATGCTTGCTTCATGTATGAGAGCAAAATGTGAATCTAACTTCAGTGTTACTGATTTGAAATAGATTGCCATATTACCCAAACAATTTGAAATTAAGTAGATTAATATAGAAACATTGTTATTTTAGGAAAAGCATACAAGTAAGTAACAATAACCAGTTCAATACTGGTGAAAGTTCTACAAAGACCGAGTCTTAGTTTTCTGCAAAATGCTGTTTCATCCTATGTCAGCACAACATAATGAATCAGCAAGTCTTAACTATTGCAGGCACTCATCTGCAACATATCTCTTCCTCCATACAAGGAAGAGGGCGGGTGGATTGGGGTTAGATAAGCAACTGACATTTAAAAGCCACCCCTACATTGACAGTTTTCCATAAGATTAACACAGAAACATTACAATTACTAGGGAAAATGCATTGTAAACAATCAAGATCCTAGGTTAAATTTAGTAGGTCAGTTAATATGAAATAGAGTTGTGATTGCATACTAGCATTTCAGTGGTGGATTTTTTCTTTTATTGAGACTTGCAGTAAGGAACAGCTTTCCTTTTGCCAGTACTTTTCTCCTTGGACATAAATACATAAAATGTTGTTAACAATGAATGTTGCACTCCCTGGCCTTTGCATAGATTGTTGTGGCTTTCATGCTTTTGCAATTAGATTTCCTATACTATGAGTCCTGCTGTTCAAAAAGGTAAACATTGTGAAATATGTCTGTGGAAATCAGTGTATACTTAAGTATACTCGGAACAGCTGGTCCCATCCAGTTATTAAATAGTAGCTTCTTTGTATGAGCTGAGTCAGCGTATACATATTAGACATAACTCATCAGAGATTTGGAAGATCTGGGTGCTAAGTCCAAATAGCCATACAAAGGTTTTTGTTTTGTGGCCACAGAATTTCAACAATAAGATCCTACTGACTGTTGCAGATACTGATGCAGGTGGCCAAGGAGACAGTGTTCTGATCTATTTAAATTTACAAGAAAGAGCTATTCCTTAAATTTGGCAGTATATCTATCTGTTAGGGGTTTTATCTGTTCCATATCTTGCCATACTAGATGCTTGCTAAAAGGATATGAACTTTTGTTGGTTCTTTCATTTTACTTTTTTTAAAAAAAAACTTTCTGTAAGATACAGAGAAGTAACAGGATATGTTTTAAAAGTTTAAAACAAAAATATTAATCTGAGAAGTTCCCCCTCTTTTAAATGTTTCTGATTTATTGTTATATTTATCCTGAGTTTTGGTCATGGCCATTAAACATCAGAGGTCTCACTCTGCTTATGTATTATTTTTAACTGTCTGTTTTATGTTAAATGTTTTTGTAAATCTGTGCTGTGGAACAGAGCAAGATTAAAAAAAACTTCAGATAAAATGCAGCCAATCTCATTAGCATTTCGGGTTCAGTGGAAGCAGGCAAGATAGTTTTTGTTCCTTGTACATGGGGCTTCTCAGCACCCCAATAGTTTGAAGTCTGAGATTCTTAGCAACCAGAAAGTGTCTGTGTCCATGATCTGCTCCTTATGTCCTTGATAAAGGATGGTATCCTGAGCTATTTAGTGATAAATCTGTGGGAGTAAGGGGGAGACTAAGCTAATTGAACAGGGAAAAGCAGAGAGAGAACAACACTTTTGTGCCATCAAAATATGCCTGGAGGAGAACAGCATTTGGTTGAAAGCCATAATTTGTGTTGGAGTGGAAAGCTACAGATATACTGCAAATACATTGCACATGAGCACTGTTTGATCATTTCCCCCTTAATTCAAGTGGTCTTCCTATATTAACACATTATATCAGTTTACTCCAGGTGTCAGATTTTTCAAATCAATGTTTGGCATTCCCATAGGAAGTAGGATTTTAAAACAATGTTTATAAAGTTGGCAACAACTAGCTTTATGAATTTGTAGGAATATGCTCTTTATATTTATATCTCTGTGCCACTTCAAAATTAATACCTCCTCATTTAAACAACTTTCATCCTTAAAAAATCTGTTAAGGTTCAAGTTACAGCCCTACAAATCTACTTCAGCAACAAGATTGCACAATTTGACCTCTGTCAGCAAAAATCGTTTAACCAGACATACGGAAGAAATTTCTCAGCTTGAGTAAAATTCAACTTTGGCTTCAGGGGCATGGAGAAAGCAGCAGATCTGTCTTTTAAACAGATTATTTTGACGGAACAGGTGATAGGAAAACACTGGCTACATTCCATAATGAGCTTCAGCAAAGCAGTGAGTTGAAATATTGCTTTGCTTGCTATTACAGGACTGATGTACTGGATGAAATCTGCAAGATGGTGAATATAAAGATACATTCTGACAAAACTGCAAAGTATGGTTCCTAGGTATGGGATTATGAAAATTGATATAACTGATAGAGATGGTTAAAAGCTTTTCAGATGTTGAGTGCTCAAGAATATCAGAAGATTACACACATTAAATAGTAGCAAAGATTTTTATTAATATAGTAGTGTTTTTTTCTCTCGACTCTGAATGGAAGGAAATACCTCCTAGCTGTGTAGAAAATATTGTCCTATATAAAAGAAAGGAAAACGACAACAACAACAAAACCAGCAAATGAGTAATCCTGTTTAATTGGGGATTTGTCAGTTTTGTTTTGAAAACTGATCCTTTTTCTCTAGCAATTAATTCATTTCAATTTCTTGTGCTTCCAAAATTCAAAGGCTATCTAGTAAGTACACCATTAAACCATTTTCAGCTGAACACTTCCTATCATAAAGCTCTTGCATATAGTTAGTACAGTATGCTGATGGACACAGAAGGAGCCTCCCTTAAACATGTGATAACTGTGAACATATTCAGGAGTTCCCTGGGCAACAGCAGGATCTGTCGGCTGATCCTTTTGCTCCAGAAACACCATTGGTTTGCTTCTGACGTGAATGAAGAAGTACACTTCTCCCTTGAATTGCATGGATTTGAGCAGGACTATTTTGTTTATACATGGATTTTTCCTGAATAGGTATGATCGATTGATCGATCAATCAACAAATACTATACTGCTGTTCATCTCGAGGAAGTAGACTGAGAAAAGTGGATCTCGGACTTACCAAGGTCCTGTTTTTGGCAATGTGGTGGTCCCCAGTCCAAATGCAGCGTCCTGGCCAGCCCCTCTCCTAGCCAGGCAGGGGTCTGGGGTATGCCAGAAGCCCGACACAGGTCAGGGGAAGTCACAGCAGGTTGCTGCTCCATGGGGGGTGGGGGAGATATTGTGCCTCTGTTTTCTCCTTCTGATAGAGTCTTTTTCTGTCCTTTAGCTGCATGTATGTGTGTGTGTGAATCAGCTGTTTATGCTTTGTAATTACATTTTTAGGGGCATAAGAGTTATACATGGATTTTGAACTATATAGGGGGCGTCCAATGCCCCTAACCCCAGTATTTTGTAAGTGAGAAGTGTACAGTAGTCTGGTTTGGAGTACAGCATAGTCTACAAAACCAGAGGATGGTACACTATAATCTTAGATTTGTAAACTTTTGGAGAGCCATGTTCTGCTGGGATTGAACAAAAGTTTGAGAATAACAAAATTATGCACCTTTATTATATGCACATTATCATACAACTACATTGACTTTTCTACATTGACACATACTATGTGAAAACATTACAGTTAAACAGATGGAGACTTCTGCCAATGAATAATAATTTGTATGGCTTAAAGTAGCAGCACTGGCTTTGACTTTTCCCACCTATGCAGTCTTCAGTCACTTCCCATAAGAGCAGTTTGACTCTGAACTCTAAAATGGTTCTCCACCAATTTGTTGTTGTTTTGTACCATCATGTTGCTTCCAGCGTATGGTGAAATTATGATTTAGTGATGTCCAAAGAATCCTATGGTCAACAATGCTTCTCAGGGTTATGGGAATATCTTTAAAATAAATATATCTTCAAAATAAAATATATGGTTGAAGATGACTATACGGTGAAAATTCCCTCATGAATTCCTAAACAGTCTAGAAATGAGCTCTTTAATTCTTTTTGAAAAATATGGCTCGGGTTTTGACATTGCCTCCATAGAAGGGGAACCGTTCAGTGTCAAATAGTTACTTGGAATATTTCTGCGTCAAATTTGCTTTTAAGTTTTGTGAAACAGAAAATACGAGCAAAGGTGCATGTTTGGGTTATTATGAGGCATGCAGTGGAATAAAAGAGATAAGGTAAGAGGCACAACTAGATTGAGCCAGTACTTCAAATTGTGTCCAGACAATGAGACACAGTATAGCCAGTATAGATTCTAAAGCAATTTTGTTTTCAAACTGTTGATGACCTTACTGTATTAGATGCTACTATCTTTTGTACTAGCTGAAATTTGAGAATGGTGTTCTAAAACAGCCCACACAGAGCATATTACTGAAGTTCTCTTATCAGACGAAGTATGATTGCCAAATTCTTTATCAGTAACACATCTCAAATTAACTTGAGTGATAGAAAACTAATAATCAGGAACCTTTTGCTACTCAGTTCATCAGAAAATCTGTCATAAGTCAGAATAAAGCTCTATGTAGAATATGGGTAGATGAATTTTTATCTGTATCTTTGTGGTTTACAACTTCCCTTTTTCAGTTTCTTTAGGTTTTCTCTGTACATTTTTAGCCTCATGCACAGTTATGCATTGTCATTATAAAGTGTTTTGTGTTTGGCTTTTTATTAAACAGAGTAAGTCTACAAGTGTATTAGATACTTTAAGTAGGAGCAGATTTTGCCTGAGGTCCAGTGTAAAACTGTTACAAGTAAAGATTTGTGATCTAAAAGCCAGTTGAATTGTCACTGCAGCACCAAGACCTGAATGCCCATTCTCTCCCCTCCTCTGGCACACCTAGTAGGCATCCAAAGGGGTTCTCAGTCCTCCAGAGTGTTTTTTTTAAGTGCATAGAGAGTTCGCAGTGGCAGAGGAGAAGCACCCCTCCAGATTTTGCTGACGGAAACAATTCTGTTAATAAATATGCTGCAGTTCGAACTGGAGCCTGGGCTTCCATTCCTTGCCTCTTCTAGCAGTTGACCAATCAGATGAGGAACTGGCCTGAATCAATTTGTGCCCATCTCTAATCCATAATGGAATGATGTTTGTAAGTCGAAATGTTCAGAAATCAAATCAGCATTTCCCATAGGAATTGAAAACGATTAATCCGTTTCAGCTGTTTTTTGTTCTTATGTAGAGATGCCATTTGTAAGTCGAAGCATTGATTCCCATAGGAATGAATGCAAAAGCAGTTAATCCGTCCTCTACCACTAGGGGGAATTTTTTAAACCTAAGATGACCTAAGGTTAAAAAAACGGCAGGAAAGGAGGGAGGGAGGGAACAAACAACTTTTAAACAAAACACCTTTAAAATCAAGCAGCTTTAAACCAAACCAAACACCTTTTAAACCAATTCTTACATTTTAAAATTACAGTGCCAGGCAGTCAAAAGTCCATTTCCCACTTTTTCCGTGGTTTTTTGTTCATAAATCAAAGCTCCATTTGCAAGTCAAAGCAAAATTTTGTGAACGGAGCTGTTCGTAAGTTGAATTGTTCATATGTAGGGGCGTTCGTAAGTCGAGGTGCCACTCTGTGTGTGTTTGTGTGTGTGTGTGTGTGTGTACACACACACACACACACACACACACACACACACACACACACACACACACACACACACACACACACAAAAAGTTCATGTTGTTGATCTCTTGTTTAAGTGTTGTAATATACATATGGGGATTTGTACAATGCCACAGATGGTCAGCCTGTGATTTCAAACTAGGATGTTTCTGTTCTTAGAAACTGATCTGTGAAATAACCCCTTCCTCTCTTTCTGTTTTGGCACTGCCTAAGTAAGTAGCATTAGCAATTTTTGTGGGAAACATAATGATCCTTTCCTTCCCTGTTTTTTTTTTTTTTTTGAGTGCCTTTATATAGCATGAGTGTCCTATTTTCTTTTGTCTACATAGTTTATAGCTTGCACCTTTGACATAAACTTGCACCTCCAGCTGGCTAACAAAACAGTAGGAGAGAAGAGTGCAATAAAGAGAACAGATTGTACAATAAAGCATGCAAGCCCATTAAGATAGCAAAGTTAAAACCGTGTTCAGTTAACAATGCTAATATGAGCTATCCTTAATAGCCTAGGAAAACAGTATATCTATTTGGCATCTCAGCAATGGTAAGGAGGGATCCCACATGGGAATTTTATGCTACTCCCTTCTGTAGATGACTGGCAGAGGATGTGAAAGGCATCTGCTATTGACTGATTTCCTTTGGACAACCTTGTTCAGTGATGGCCATATGTTCTACAAAGTTTTTTGATGATAAATTCTACTATGTTGTACTAAATTGTATTATTAACTGTATTCAGAAGTGTTGCAGAATTAGTCTCTTCAACAGAAATAATCAGGGCTAGTGTGCAAAACTTGATATAAATGTTCAAGAAATGGACCGAGATCCCAAATAGGCTATAATAATTGTATTGGTTTTGAAGATTTCCATTTTTAAAGCAGTTTATAAATAAATAAAATCTATTTCAGGTGTGAAGACTAGAAGCATGTTTTCTTCTGAGACCTTCGTCAACATTTGTGTTACAGAATGCCTTTAAGCGAACGGAATAGTGTGGTTTTTGCTTATGAATCTTCAGTACACAGTGCCAATGTTCTGCTTAGCCTTGATGAACAAAGGAAACAAGATCTTTTTTGTGATGTTACCATCTTAGTAGAAGATCAACGATTTCGGGCCCATCGCTCTATGCTTGCAGCCTGCAGCCTCTATTTCCGCTCAAGAATTGTGGGTCAGTTAGAACAAGATCTTATCATTACTTTGCCTGAAGAGGTAAGTGCTTGAGCTGTTCCTATGTGAGGTACAATATCTATTTGTTCTTCTTGTTACATTTTATTCACACTCAGAGTAATATAGGTGCTATAGCTAGAGGCATTCCATACTAATAATATTAAATAAAAATAACTACCTTTTGGGCAAGAATATAAAGTGGATCGGAACACATACAGAGAGTAAGAGAAACAGCTTTGTCTTTAACAAAGAGAAGGAACCAAAATGAACAGCAAATGGAAAAAATTAAAAATGGTATGGGGATACCCCTCCTTCAGCCCACCTATCAGATCTGTAGTATTTCCAGTTATTATTTCTTGTAACATTCATTCAGAACTAAAGAAGACAGATACTCCTACAAATTTATTCAAGCTTTTCTGTCAACCCATATACATCCTTTAATCTACTAGTATCCTGCCTGAGAATTCTTATTCCCCAAGATCAAAGACATTCTCACCCATGGGTGGTTTGCCTGTAGTTTGTTGAAGAATGACTGTTACAGAAAAACATGCAGTTGCAAGTAGAGGTTTCTCAGTATGTCAAGAATGATTAAATGGCCCAAATTCTCTTGCCTAGTAATGCTGGCATAACACAAACTGCACAACCTTTGGAGAATTGCTTCACGTTAATAATTCACTATATAAATACAATTTCTGTTGCATACTAACCTGTCTGCCTCATTGTTTGAACTGAAAATGTCTGTGATGATTCCTGAACTTGAGGTAATCTGCTTCCAAAAATTACTATGCAAGAGGATTTTGGCCTTTGAATTTTTTTTACTTCTGGTGTTATTTTGATGGGGGTAGGATTTGCACAGAATAGAAGAGTTTCCAATAACCTCCTGCATTTAAGATTAAAACTGTGTAGGTGTTTCTCCATACGAGATAAAGGTAATAGGAAAAATAGAAATGCAGTGTCTTGCTTTATCTTTCCCCCTTGCTCTGATTACACCTTGCATACCTATCGCTGCTTATGTAAATTCACTCTGAGCTCACAGGGTTGTCCCCTTAGTTTATAAATTAACTGCAAATAAAACAGCAGAGATATATCTATGGGTCTTTGTTAGTCCTCCAGGCTTTCATTTAAATTCAGTATATATGGCATTGCTAAATATGTCTTGAGGATCAGAGGAGATAAGTAAGAGCCAGAGTGAAACCTCAGTGATTCTCAAACCACTGTGTAGTCAATTCTCTAGAATAACCACAGTTACGTTAATTCTGAAACTGGCAAGAAGAACTTCTTGTGCTATGTAAACATTCTGCATGTACTTCCTCTAAATTCTGCTCCTTGAAATTTCATTTTTGTCACTTTTTCATATTACTTTCCTTTGACCATTAAAGGAAAAAAGTTATAATGTGTAATTATGCAGAATTCTTACAATAAATTTTAAAATGTATAGCACAGGCCACTGTGATGTATTTTGCCTCACAATATTCCTCCAGTTCCTTCACTCACGTATTCATGGGTTATGTAGCAATCAGAGTTCTTTTTGTTCATGTTTACATTCTAGCTCTTTTTCCCACAAGAATCATAACCCACGCAAAGCAGTGGCAGCGCTTCAGTCAAGCACCGGTATAATAGTGCTAGAAGAAACTTGTGACTTTCTTGCTATATATCTCGTGGCCCATCTGGGACACTTCCTGTGTCTTCCCTTTACTATGTGTCGTGCTGTCTTCTTTCTTTGATATACTCTGCCGTCAGTAGAGAGAGAACATAGGCGTCTATCTCTGGAAAAGCTACACTCCAGTAGAATGCTTCACATAGTGTGTACATCTTAAGATCCATTAATTCAGCATGCATTTACTTACAAATCTTATCAAAACCTATTAGGCTTACCTAGGATTGATTTGAAACTGCTAAAATGGAAGCAAAGCAAGCCTTGGAGTAGTCAGTACCTAGATGGGTGGTTACCTGGGAATACCATGTACGCTATCTTGTTTTCTGTTTAAGAAAGATACACTATAAATGTAATAAATGCAGAACTATTATAATTTGGGTACACTTGCAAGCCAGTTAGTGAAATCATTGTTGAGGGCTTTGAAATCTCACTTCTGTGACAAAAAAGCTGAAATCCACTAGCTTTGTCATATATGCAGAGAGCAAATGGCATAACATTCAATGGCTTCTAATTGGCAATTAATGAGTTATTGCTAGGATTGTCGGACATCCATGTACTCACTGGCTTGACAGGTGCTCAAGGATCCCTGTGGGGACTTGATCATTGCAGGCTAGAAGTGAATGAATCCTATGCTGTTTGCCTTCCACATTTGAGCGAGAAAACATAAATAATATTTTACCTGGCAATCATAGCAGTCCCACTAGATCTTTCCCAGCTTACCAAGCCTCCCTTTGAACCACTGGCTACAAGGTTCTCCCTTCTATCTCTCAAGGTCGCACTCTTGGTAGTGCTCACATCATCAGCACATCAGGCCGCAGAGCTTACAGCTCTTCAATGTGTCTCACCCTACATCATTTTCTCCTGCAATAAGGTCACTCACCACACTGACATTACCTTCCTCCCCAAGGTACCGTCTCATTTTTGCATGTCTCAACCTATTATAATACCTACCTTCTGTCTGTTTCAGCAGAACAACCTGGAACGATCCCTCCACTACTTGGATGTCCACAGAGTGCTGACCTTCTACCTAGACAGAACAAAAGACTTTAGACAAATGACCAAGCTTTTCATTTCCTATCAAGGCCCCCCAAAAAAGACAACCTATTTCCTCCCAATGCTTCTCCAAATGAATTTCCCTAGCTGTGGCCGTGGCCTATGAACTTGACGATGAGGGCCCCCCGCCCTTTACAGGAATTCTGCAGCCACTCTACCAGAGGAATCTCTTCCTCTACTGCCTTTATGCATCATGTAGACATTCAAGACATCTGTCAGGCAGCCACATGGTTCCAACCTGTAACCTTTGTCACACAATATAGACGAGATCTCAAGGCTCAGAGAGATTCTGCTTTTGCTAGGGCTGTTCTGTCATCACTCCTGGTGTAATCCCCACCTCCAAAACTCTAGCTTGCTAATCACCCCTATGTGTGCATATATGGACACCACGACAAAGAAGGCTTGGTTATTTATGTAACTATGGTTCTTCGAGTGGTGATCCATGTATCTACACATCCCTCCCATCTCCCCTCTTGTTTTGCCCTTCCAATTTTTTCTAGTGGCGAACAATTGGGACTGAGGAAAGGAGGGCCATGCACACGAGATATAGGCAGAGGGGCACTTCATTTTTGAGGCTCTGGAACATTCCGAAGTGAGATCTGTGCAGGCACAGAACCCCTATGTGTGAATACATGGACCATCAAGAACCATAGTTATGTAAGTCACCAAATCTTGACCTGCCTATCACAGTACTGCTTGTGTTAATTTTGAAGTAAAGTTCCTACTTAAAACCAAAACAAACTCATTCGGAAATCCTGATTTACCATTGGTGTTTACTAAGGCATTAGCCACTGTCTTGGATTCTGTATCACTGTTCATTCCTCTTTTTGAAACTGACAGTGAATAAACGGATGCTTTTATATCTCTGAGTGGCATTTTGTACTGATCCTTTCCATCTACGTTATTCATTAATATTTCTCCTTTATCTGTTTTCTCTATCTCATCATCATGAGTCAGAGGTTTATTACTGATTTCTCTACACTCTAAGTTACTTACTTTGCAGTCTTTATTGTTCTGTTCATGAGGGTAAACATCTGTTTCCCTTTATAACACTTCTTGGTCTTTATAACCATTTTTCCTTTTCTATGTATTGGATTCAGCACTACTGTCTATTGATTTTTGCCTTTGGTTTTCTCTCAAATCTGTTACTCACCACTGCCCTAGCCTTCTTAAACATCTCAGAAGCACAGCTTTTCTCTTTTAATTTATTTCTATTTTTGTTTATATTTAACCTTTCCCTTTTTTGTTGCTGGGTAGAATAAGTGATGGTTCTTGTCTCTCTCTCTCACACACACATACAAGTCTTTTAATTTGGGGTGCAGATTGCTCAGGAGTTGCTGTGCATTCTCTAGGTTATGAGGCAGTACTGTGACCCTGGATCCCTCATCTCCCAGTTTAAAAAAAAATTATAAAAACACCAGTTGGTCGGGAAATTGAGTGCCCAGCTCACCGGGACAGCAGTGTGTAGCCTGCATCATTGTAAACCATCCAGAGAGTGCTTTAAGCACTATGGGGCGGTGTATAAGCGACATGATTTACATTGATTTTTAAAATTAAACACATTTTTCTATTGATGAAAATCCACTGCAGCAAATTTTACATTACATAACCACTACATTTAAAAACACGATACATTGCAGAATATTCCCTTCAGTGCCACCCCCCACAGGATACCAGCAAGTCTGAACATTGGCCCTTACACTACTTCTGCTATATAGGTTGCAATGTTCAGGATCATACTCACCTTTCTCTCCCTCCCACCACACTCTGTAACCTTCTTCTCAACATCTGTGTTTCAGATTAGAGTATTAGGATATCCTATTAATAGAAATGGATTCACAGGTACTGAGTTAGCACATTTCAGGCATTCCTTATTGTGTTTGGCACACAAACAGTAAGTGTAGCCTTGTCCCTTCCATTCCTAGTGGCATTATCTTTTTGTACATGAAGGTGGAGAGCCTTCTGTATTCATGGGGATTTGCTGGGAATTAGTAACTGGACATCTTAGAGTTGTAACTTACATGGAGAGCCCCATAGGTGCAGGAGGCTCTCTCAGTCACTCTCCACACCCTCCACGTATGTGACGGCAGTCGAAGAAATGTCAGAAGAGAGCTAGAGTGCTAGCCCTCCTTGCAAATTTGCTGAATATGATCAGGAAAATCCAGTAAAGCACTTTTGTACTGAACCATTTCTAGATCAAAAATATTTCTATGAAATGCAGTAAAATAAAAAAAATTGTAACTAATTGCTGTTTCTCAGTTGACATTGTTCTTTCTAGTTTTTGCCTGACTATGGAATGCAAGAAGCTTGACAGAATTTATAGTGTGGCAAAGAGAGTTAAACAATATTCTTTGCAACAGGATTCTTTGTAACCAAAGAATGTTGTCACATATTTCATTTTCAAATGAAATATCTGACACTGACTGATCTTCTTACATTATTTAGTTTTTAGTTTATAGTAGTTTTTACACTGTAGTTGATGTTTGTCTTTGTGGCTATTGTCTAGCCCTTTTGATGTATGATAAATTCTTTGTCACAAAAAATACTGTGTATAAGCCTAGATTTTTTTTGAAAAAGCAAGTAATAGTTAATTAAAAGTAGTTTTAATTATTATTATTAGTATCTGACAACATTGCTAGACGGGGAGAATTTAATTTCATGTGTGTGTTTTCCTATATAGCATTTTGGGGGCAGAAATTTGACATATATTCTTTTCTGCTGTTCTTTTTCCTCATGTCCCAACAGGTTACATTGAAAGGATTTGCTCCTTTGCTTCAATTTGCGTATACTTCTAAACTTATTTTGGATAAAGACAATGTGGCTGACGTTTGCAAGTGTGCTGAGTTTTTGGGAATACATGACATCGAGGAATCTTGCTTTCATTTTCTCAAATTCAAGTTTCTGGACCTTAACCCAGGGTGGCGGGAATGTCCCAAAAAGAAATGTTGTCAATCACACTGGCAGAAAGAGAAGCGTAAAATAGGTATGCCAATTGATGAGGATTCCGAAGCAAATGATGGGAATGGTTTGCCAAACGAATGCGTTCAGAACCCTCAGCCGAAGGCCTGTGAAGACCAGCAACATGTAGAAGTGTCTTTTTTGCAGGACCATACTAATCAGGCATGTGAGTCTGTATCAGAAAGGGGTTTTGCCCCTGGTTTAGATTCCCAGTGCCCCAAATATAGGAAGTTCCAGAAAGCTATAGGGAGTGATAAAGTCCCTATTGTGGAGACCAGTTCCAGTATTAAAGATATCCAGGTAACATCTTCTGCATCCCTTCATCCGACGGACTCAAATACCAGTGGTGCTGTACAAAAATCTCTTGAATGTGTAACCGTGCATCCAGTTCCAAGATACTCAGATGCTCCGTCAGTAATGGAAGAACCTGGAAAAGAAGAGTTATTGAAAGAGTCAGTTTCTGTACTTCAGAGCATTGAATGTTCTACAGAGAAGATGGATTGTTCTTTTGACACCCATAATTCTTCTATTTCTGCTTATCCCCCTTCATTCTTAAATGCATATGATCAGTATTGTAACTTGACTTTGAGTGGTATGCAGAGCAATACAGATGGGGCTGAAAAAATGGCCATTGTTACCGGAGCTGGAGATTGCAATCCAGTCAGTGAAATTGCCGAGGAGGGCCCACCTTTGAAATCTCAGTTGTGTGACAGAGGAAACATGAGCTGTGCTTCACCCAGCAGTCGTAGCAGTGTGGAGAGGGAGATAGCAGAACAACTAGCAAAAGGATTTTGGAGTGATGTTTATAACACAGACACTGCATGTCAAGTAAACCTGTCTCCAGCTTCACCTAAAGAATTTTTAGAGCAAGGTTGTGCAGAAAAGAAAACCGAGTGTCCTTGGTTAGGTATCCGGATCAGTGACAGTCCTGAGCATGGTCCTCCACGAACTTTTACAACTTTGAGCTCTGTTGTGTGCCCCTTCATCAGTAACCTAAGCAACGAGAACAGTACTGATACCAACAGTGGGGACTGTGTTCCAGAGCCCCAACCAGAACAATATCCCTATACCTGTGTGATTAATTTGGAAGGAGATTCTGAAACAGATACAGAGGGAGACAGTGAATCCTGTTCTGCCAGAGAACAAGAATGCGAGGTGAGAATATGCTGTGTATCCTTTTAGTTTCTTTAAATTGCATGTCTCTTCCTGAAAACGTTAAAGAAAGCTTAAGACTTCTTTTAATGAAAGCTTTAGTGGAATGACAGCTGGCTTTAAATAATACTCTGTACTTATAAACACACTGGGAATTAAACTCTGTTCAAACCAGTTTCACTTCCATTGGGCAACATCTTGTTGCTTAGTATGATTTTAGAAAAAGTAGCCATGTTAGTCTATGCTGGCATTGCAGGCCCATTAAATCAATGGGGATTTGGCGAGTCAGCTCCTCCACAAGTACCATTGATTCAAATAGGCCTGCTCGAACTGCAGCTTACTTTGGCATGGTAAATTGCAGTCAGAGCAAGCCCACTTGAATCAATGGAGCTTAAAAAGGAGTTAACTCACAGAATTCCTGTTGATTCAGTGTGCCTTGTCTAGTGCAATTTACTGTGCTAAGCAACTGGATTTTGGCCTTTGTCTAATTGTATTTATGTTCAGTATGTTGTTAAAAGTAAGATAAAAAATGGAGTGTGAAGGAAGAAACACTTTAATCCTAATCTAAATTCTCCATCAGTTTGTGTACTCAGTTTTTCAAAAGTACTTTCTCAAAAGGGCACCTCTGAAAGCGGTGCGGGGGAGGGGGTTGGTGGGGGCAGCCTGTCTGTTTTTTTATTCGTCCTCATGTCTAGTCACAACTCATATGTATATACAGAAATTCCTCATTCTGGACTTCAGTGTATAAAATGTCATTCCTTTCATTATTGCTGCTTTGCATACTGTTTAAGTTGTTTACTACTTTACTGCGTAAATTACTCTATCTGATATAAATTTCAAGGTGACTAGACATTGTTGAAACTTTTAAGGTGTTGATGTACAATATACAGATGTTAAAAGACAAAAGTTGAGGTTTGTTATTTTGGTCCTTATGAGTCTTAAAATGAATTGGATGTGCAGAATTTATGTTCCTGGGCTGGAATTTTCATTAGCCATAGGCAGTGTTGACAGATGGTGGGATCTGCAGCCAAACGAATTGCCCACCTTACTGGTTGTACTGGGTCATGGATCCTTTTTTCAAAACACACTTCGATGTGCCAGTTCCTTTGTTGTTTAAAATTGAGTCTGAATTTTGTATCTGCTTTCCAGATGAATCTACCATTGAATCCACAGAAGTTAATTTCACTTTCTAGGAATGACTTTCAGTCATTTCTGAAAATGCACAAATTGACACCAGAAGAGCTGGATTGTATCCATGATATTAGAAGGCGAAGTAAAAATAGAATTGCTGCCCAGCGTTGTCGTAAGCGAAAGCTTGACTGCATCCAGAACCTTGAATCTGAAATAGAGAAACTGGTAGGTATTCAGATTTTAAAAAAATATTTTCAAATAAGTCCCGAATTTAGATAATTTTAGCTATAACCCTAGTTCCTTTAACAGCTAAGTACCAGAAAAGAACCTCTCCTTTTTGCCCTCAAATCACTTTTTGCTGAGAAGTTCAACAAAGCTAAACCTGCGAGGTCAAGATTCTGCAATACTGTCATCTCAAAAGATGTAAGTTTTGGACTGGGTTTTGGCTGTCGGCATGTACAGTTTTTGTTGGGCTTGGTTTGGTTGAAAGACAAATAATGTTAGGAAAAAGAATTGCCCAAATGTATTACATTTAATATTGGGTAGTCCCTTTCATCACTGGGAGTGAATGGGGGAATGAGGGTAGGAAGACTTTCATTAACAAAAATTGCTAAGGGTGGTACATACAGTTTCTTTTAAAGTCATTTCAGCTGATGACATGACCAGCCTTACGTGTTGTAACTTATGCGAAGAGGATTTCAGTCATTGTATATCTGTAATATGCATAACATACTTTTTACTATGTTGATTGCTACAGCTTGCGTGCTAAAAACAAAATGGAGGATGCTAATTGAACATTTACATGATTCTGTAATTCATGGAAAAGGAATAATCAAAAGGGGGAGCAGTAATCTGATGCGTCATTGAATTTGAATGGCTGAATATATGAATTTGAGTTTCAAACAGTGACCAAAAGGATTATCTTGTTCTGAATCAGTATTACAGACTAAGTCACTTAGTAAAAACGCAAAAAGGTGGGAAAGGTCTCATAATCCTTTTGCACTGTAATATGTATCTCAGCTCTCATTGCATATCTTAGATACAACTTACTCCTTTTAGTTATGACAAACATACATGGAGCAAACAGGAAATCACTGATGTTTCTTCTGGAGTACTGACGCATTACAAGAAAAGTTGATTATGGTTGTACATAACATTGGTTTGTTCTTAGGTCTTAGAGATCGCGTTAGTCCCATTCTTTTTGTTTCTTGGAATATTGCACAAATAAGTGCTTTGCAGACCAAATCATGGTTCACACCTCAGAATGCTGCTCATTAATGCAAGATCCAGTTGGCATTACTCGGTCTCTAGATCCGCTGGGATCACACCAGTCCCAAACATGACAATAAGAATAGAAAGCAGAACAACCAGGACTGGGTTAAATTCACTTCCAGTTTAATAAAAGCTCTGTTGGGGGAAGAGGCACAAGAGAAGTCTTATGTATTGTTTCAGTGGAAATTTGCTGCTGCTGGAGACTTCCAGGAGAAGAAATTGATGTTTTGGGGAAATGATTTCTTTTTTTAAATGAAGGTGGTGTGGAATCTTGGAGGGCCTTGTGGACTATGAAACTGGTCTTGGGTACTGCATGCAACCTGTAAGCTGCACAATTTCCACCACTGCATTCACTTTTTAAAATCAGGGATGAGCAGTTCCTGTGGGGTCAGGAGCCGCTTTTTAAGTTGACCAACTAATTGTTCAAGGATTGTATGCCCAAAGGGTTTATAGGTTAAGTTTAAGAGGTGGGACTTAGTTAATATTTTAAAAGAGATGAAAAGTAAGCAAAAATAGATAAAGGCTAACTGAAATACGTAAAAGATATAAAAATAAGTAAAATATGTTAAAATAGATGGATGTTTCAGTTGTGTATATACCACCACAACTGGACATCCTATTATATAGTATATTGCCTTAAGTTTAATTTGTTTAAATTTTTATTTTAGTTGTACTCCCAAGATGTAGAATAGAGGTTTATTTAGCTCAGAGTATGGTTGAATTAGAGTTTAGCTCTCTGACTATATGGAAACAATGTGTGTTGTCACCAGAATATGATTGAAATAGAATCCATGAGCTATACTTTGCCCACTTAGGTTTAGATTGTGGTGACGCTCCTGGCTTTGTTCATGCATCTGGTTATACCAGTTGTTTGAACAGATGTTTTCTTTTTCTTTTTCTATTTACAACTGGACATCCATTCCAGCTTTATAGCAGATAAAAGAAGGGTAAGGAAAGTGACCGTGATTTTAACCTGTATTGTATAAGATACTGTGTCAACATATTGGTACTGACCGAATATAACCTGATGATTATCCCACCTGAATTTTCTGATGGATCTTGGCAATTTTGTCAGTTTGACACTAGCTCTTTGTTATAGTCTCTGTGAGGTACACATTTGTTAGTGCGTGAACACATGGAAAATTCTAGCAGAGTAACTTCAAGGTCCTTGTGGCAAAATGACTCACACAGACACAAATCAGCTTCTACCACCACCAGGATATTTGCATATATACAGAATGACAGCATGATACTATGAGTTCATCAGAATAGCAGGAATACATCTCTGCACAGTCCACATATATACACTTATGCATCTGGCTGTGTCCAATCAGCACAGATGTTGCATATCTTTGAGCCAGTCCTCCTGAGTCACAGTGACTCAGCATTTTGACACACCTGAACATCATGGCTGCTCATTAGTATATTTGTTCTGCTCAGGTCTGTAAATTTTATACTCTGACAACATTGGGGTTCCCTTTGCTCCTACATAATCTCTTCAGAACCTTCTACAGCCTAGGGAGAGGGAAAAACCTTCCCCCAAACCCTTACTAAATATGCTCCATACCAGCCAAAATTACTACCATTCCCGGTTTACTGTCACTGAGGCTATTGCTTCCAGAGTGAATGTTTTTGCTTTCACCCTATTACATACTTTTTCTGACATTTTGTTATCTCTAAATATTTTCTGCCTCTTTTTCCTGTACTTCAGGCCCATTTAGAAAGTGCACGTCATGTTCAAATAAAATCCTACTTTCGGACGGATGCTTCCAGTGCCTTTACTGCCCGGAAAAGGGTCATATGACCCAATTTTGTCAAATTTGTAAAACTTTAGTGACGAGTTGGGTGTAAGACCTGCCAAACACAGTTTAATTTTTTTCCATTGCGAAAGGCCTCTAAAGGTTGTTGATAATATTGCTGACCCTACCTCACAACTGAAGTCCTCAATCTCCATTTGTAAGACCCTGTCAAAGCAAATAATAATAGACAGTATCCAGCACAAGCCTTCCTTGGCACAGTCAATTCAGAACTTAGCTCAGCCATCCTCAAGGAAGGAGACAGCTGCTTTGAAACTGACTCCAGCCACTTCAATGAGGACTGCATCAGAACAAAACCAATGAGTCAATCTCTGAAAAAGAAGGAGGGAACCAGGTGAAACTGACACATCTAAGGCTAAGAAGCCTAAGGAAAAAAGATAAAGATAAGCAGTGGTTCACAACTTTTTCCCACTTCTGTACCCCCTTGGCAGCAATTTCCACAAACTGTACCGCTAATGTTCGAAAAAAAATGTCTGCAATTAATATAGTTCACATTTATATGTTGTAACTGTAAATAAACGGTCCGGTAACGGGATTAAAAAGCAATGAAATGAGGTGAACAGGCAGTGCATATATATCTGCAAGGGGTCACTTGGTCCCAGTCTAACATTTGTGAAGCACTAGATGTACCTACTAGGCTTGATGCTTCCTTCTCTCACCTCTGCTATCATGACTCCTCCATCGGGCAAGTGAGCTTGCTAGTTGCCCAGTGTATGATTCATAGAGATCATAATGAAGAAGAACAGGTTACTTACCTGTAACTATAGTTCTTTAAGTGGTCATCTATTCATTCACACATCTGTCCCTGCTTGCCCGCAGTCCATCACACTTTATATCTCTTTTGTTGCTCAGTGACAGATTGTAAGGAACTGAGCAGCTCTTGGCTGCTATGGAACATGCATAGTAAGGGTTGGGTGGAAGGTGGTTTGTTTGTGGTTGGTTTTTTTTTGCTTGTTTTGTTTTTTGCTGTTGCTGGACTTTGGAAGGGTCCGAAGAGTTTCTACAGGAGCAGAGGGAATTCACAGATGACCACTTAAATAACTACAGTTACAGAGAATCGACCTGTCCTTCCTTACCACAGGAATGGGGTTATCAAGATGTTAATTAACAGGTCCTTGCTAGAATAAGATGTATATATGTCAGATAGACTTGAATGTCACAGGAATGTTAACAGGTTTTTATGGAACAGAGATCAGAGTCTGTCATGGAAAACTATTTTGTACCCATAATATATTGCAGAAGGCTGTATGTTGCACTACATGTAGTGTGCTAAGAAGCCTTGATCACAGTTAGGACCTCAGAGAAGCTGAGGAATTTTTTATTCATGCAGTTTCTACTATCCTTCTTGAGTCACCATTTGTAACTCCTTGTTTTTACAGCAGGCACTTTGAGGTCATAACATATTATCATGGGAGGCCAAAGGTGGGGAGACTGCTATCAAAGGATGCCATAAATGTTGTCCACAATGGCTGATAGCACTTCTCTAGGGTATGAAGTGAAGGTATTTTCTTGCCTTACTGCTTAAGGTCCTTTAAGATCTGAAAATTGAACTGCACTGGAATAGCCTTGCAGAAATGCAGTCTATTACATCTCTGTACTTCCACAGCAAAATTCCTGCCTAAATAATTCTAGTGTTTTTCCTATATATGGTTTTTTGTATGGTTTAAATATAGTTTCATTTGTAGAAGTATACTCATCATACTGTTTTAAGCCTTTATTACAATTTTTTAAATTGCTGCACACGCAGTTATATGTAATTTGATATGAAAAATTAAAATAACATTAGCAAGTACGGAACTCACAACCACTTTGTTTTCTTGCAGCAAAGTGAAAAAGAAAACCTACTGAAAGAGAAAGATCACATCTTATCAACACTGGCTGAGACAAAACAGAATTTGACAGGACTTTGTCAACAAGTCTGCAAAGAAGCAGCACTGAGTCATGAGCAAATACAGATTCTTGCAAAATATTCTGCCTCTGATTGTCCGCTCTCATTTTTGATCCCTGAGAGGAAACAGCCAGCAACTTCTGATGGCATATCTACAGTGCTATTATGTGCTGAAATACCAGCCGGTCTTTCTGTGGTATCAACTAATGAGCAGAGTTCTGGTTATCAGCATATAAAAGAAGCATGTAATACAGGGTACGATCAAGCGCAAGAGCCGTGCCCAGTTCCTGTAAGAATATCTGATAAAACATTGTGTTTGGAGCAGTGTGTGCAAAGTGGTAGTGGTATCACAGATTTTTGTCAACAGATGACGGACAAATGCACTACAGATGAATAATCTTTTTGTCAAACTCATCCTTACAGGACTGAAGCATTGGTCCTAAAGTAGAAAGGTAGAATTTTCCATATGGTATAACTGCATTTGTATTTAATCTACTATCCTCATTCAAATCTGGATGTAATTGTGGGCCTTTCTCTAATGACATATAGGAAGATGTCATCCTAAATTTGTAGCATGCCTTATTACAAAAAAAGGGAATTTCTGCAGCTTAGATAATTTTGGCTGCCAGTGCCATGAAAAGTAAAAAACCCTTTTTTGTCTTTTAAATTCTCTCAAAATTTACAAGCTAGGAGAGTTAAAAATAAATTCGGTAATAAAACAAAAGCTCAAACAAACAAACAAAACACCTTGTATTTGGAAGCATTGAGTCATACCCATTCTTAACATCTTATTACCCTTCCACTGTTCCCATACATTTCCATTTCTGCTTAATATACCATAGTTGGTTATACTTCCTACTTCAGATCTGGTGAGTGGTTGTTGAAAGGAGAATTAAAATGGTCAAAGATTCTGGAAGGATTTTAACTTTTATATTAATAGTGGGACCAGTTCAGATACCTTTGAAAAATATTGTTTTACATGGATGCCTTTATGATTAAAGCTAATTGTAACTATTCAGTTTCAGATTTCAATGGCTAGTACTTTGTTTATGAAAAAAAAAGCCGCTTTGGATTCTTTGGTAGTTTTGTCTATTAAAATAAGCAAATAGAGCATTTTACTGTAGGCTTTTCTGCAACATATTAATTACAGAAAATCCATATAAATTCTTTAATTGCATAATTCCTCTTTAATAACAGAAGCTTTACCTGCTGAACCTCAAAACACTTTTGCTGGTTTACAAAACGTAAAAGCCAATGGAATTCTTCATTTCCTACCTCAGCTCAGACATCAATTTTTGTATCTGTGTTTGGAAAATGATCATCTGTAATTTTCTGTAATTACTGTATGCCTTGCAGAATTCTTGAATGGCAAATCTGCCATCTCCTCTAACATACTGAAGCAGTGATTATGTTATCGGTGATTTATTCTGTAGAAGAGCAAATTTGCATAAAACATAGTGTAAACATACATAGTGAACGTTTGGCCAGATACATCATCTGAACAGTACTTCTAACAACCAGCATGTATTTAAAAAAACTACACTACCTCATAGAGTGATTTTCAAGATCATTCTAAGCTGCAGTGATATTCACAAATACTTGTCACGAATTAGCGTTATAAATGACAGCTTAAAATATTTTACTTCATTGTGGAAGTTCATGGTTTCTTTTGCTTGTGTTCATTTCTCTTGTGATAATTTAGGAGAGCATTCTTAATACATATTGTCCAGAATTCTGTTAATTACATACACTGGTATAAGTCAAATGGCATAAATCTCAGTAATACATATCTGCTTGTTAA
Organism: Pogona vitticeps; assembly: GCF_051106095.1. NCBI lineage: Eukaryota > Metazoa > Chordata > Lepidosauria > Squamata > Agamidae > Pogona > Pogona vitticeps. The sequence goes on along the minus strand of NC_135785.1, from coordinate 205,734,563 downwards.
GGAATCATTGTTTGTATTCTTTGTTGTGTGCCATGTCACATGGGTGGCATGCAATAAGAAATGCAAACATCAGCAAGTTAATTAGCAGCAATTCACCACTAAGGCTCCATGCTATTTGACTTACGCTGACATACATAAATAATAGGATTTGGGCCATTTAGATGGTATTTTTGGTGTTGTGTACATCTATTAAGGGCATGAACTCTTTTTCCTAGAAGTCATATGGTCTGACTTTTCTACCCTGTTCTTTTCTGACAATTCAGTTATCAGTGCCAAATCTATTAAAACATGCAAATGTCTATGCTAGCGCTAAGGAAGATACAGTATGACCTTGCAGATGCAGTTGGACTCTAGTTCTTCCTATATGCCCTGGCCAGCCTGACTAGTGGTGATGGTTAATGGGGCTAATAGTTTTGTAACATCTGGTTCCCACCTCTGCTCTATATCCTGAAAAAGTAGCTTAATTTTCTTTTGAAAGAATTGTGATACAGACATAATTGCATATGGGAGAACTATTGGTAGAATTGCTAGGGTCAAAACATTTGAAATTGTCCGCAGGGACCTGGATTTTCTATCTATGGCAGAGATGGAGAACATGTCGTCCTCCAAATGTTTGACTGCTGTTCCTTATCTCTCACTGCTGGCTGTTCTCTCTAGGATGTAAGAGTTACATCTGAAGGAAAGGATGTTCATCTTTCCTCTTCTTTGGACTTGACTAATGCAGAGGTTGAAACAGAGAATCTGGCTTAAGTTTCTGTGTCCCAAAAGTCAGTTGATAAGACATCTGGAAGAATGGATCATTGCCTGCCAGAGTAGTGAAAAAGAGCATCCATTGCATTCTTGCAATTGTTTAGCAACTTTAATGCCTATGAATTAGAGTCCTATGTTAAATTCACAGTCTTGCAGGAATTGTTGAATTTGTTGTATCCAGGTGGGGAGCGGGGAGGGGGGATTGAGGCAGCTTAATCAGCTACCTCTAGGAAAGTTTGTACAGTGGTATTTTGATTGCATGCAAACACTGAAAAGCTAAATCATCAGCTTGCAAGTTTTAGGAATGGATATCAACGGCAATTTTAATGTACAAAAATCTCAGGTAAATCATACATTCTCCAGTTTTAGCCAAGAACATTCATTTTTGAACATGTACAATATTAGTATCAATGCATGTTAAAAGTAGTTTTAAAGATCTGGGGCAGAATGTTAGAAATTCTCTAACAATAAAACAGCATAAAGATTGTAAAAAAGCAAAAAAACCCTGCATTAATTACAGTTGATTTTTTAAAATCTTTCATAGTCCAGTGTTTTCTAATGCAATAAAAGCCACTATTCTTTCTAAAAAGGTCTTCATTTTTGTAAACATTTGGCATTGTAGAACTGATGCATACCAACTGATTTCATTTAGTACTACTAAAGCTGAACTCTGGAAATAACATTATTTATACAGTTTATATAATATATTCAAACAGCAGACATTAATGATTGGAATAAAATGCCTAAAACTTTACTTTCAAGCAGCATGTGTCTTGTTCTTTATTATCATCCACAAATAAACATTTGTTTATCTGGAAGCATCAGACTTCCATAGTCTAGAAATATTTTAAAGAGCAAAGAACTTGTTTCAATCTCTTTATTTTCATGGTTTTTGCTGAGTCCTGAAAGAGAGCCTCTAAAACAAAAATGCTTTGTATTAATGAAAGAGAAAGACATTCAAGTTTTGTTTATTTTCATGTTTTGCTCTTTCATTAATATTTCTTTCATTCCTTGTTTGTCAAATCATCAAGGAAATATCTCATCCAATAATATTGTAAGGGCTTTGATATGTTCCTTGTGGTGTGTGAGCTTCTGATACCTTCCATCCTATGCTGCCTAGCTACCAGCCTCTGTGCCACACTCTATTTTGGATACTCTGCTGTTTTTGCCCTACAGATAGCTAATGTGTCTACGGACCTCAAATTCTTTGGGGAGGCTCTGTTTGTGACCCATCTGCATTTTCATTTACAAATAGTGACAGCTGAACTAATTACAGTAACATTGTATGTCTTTGGACCATTATAATCATTTGAATATCATTAAAAGCTGGTTATTGGAAATGATGAAGCGTGTTACATGTCCACCGCTGAGGAAGATACAACGCCCCCCCCCAGCATTTAGAATTAATTGCATGATCAATCTGATTCTTTTAGCTGACAAAACCATCTGAAGAATAATTTATATTGTTGCTCCTTAATTTTGTATGAGATGTAGTGGAAGAGAATTTATTCCATTGTGCATTCCACACCCTTTTAGTAATATGTGTGTTATGTTCCATCAAGTCGGAACTTACTTATAGGAACCCTAATAGGTTTTTCAAGGTGAGATACTTCAAGGCGTGGTTTTACCAGTTCCACCCCACCCCAAGTGAGTTTCCATGGCCAAGCAAGGATTCAACCCCTTTAACTGTATTTTGTTCAAATGTTATCCCTTTCTATAACGAAATGGTGCTAATTCCAAACTAATGCTGCCTTGTCATAGCGAAGGGGCTTGAGTAATTCAGAGAAGCTATGGGCTATGCTGTGCAGGGACACCCAAGATGGACAGGACATAGTGGAGAGTTCTGACTAAACGTGATCCACCTGGAGCAGGAACTGGCAAGCCACTCCAGTATCTTTCCCAAGAAAACTCCATGAACAGAGACAAAAGGCTAAAAGATAGGATGCTAGAAGATAAGCCCCTCAGGTCAGAAGGCGTCCAACATCCTACTGAGGAAGAGTGGAGGACAAGTACAAGTAGCTCAAGAGCTAATGAAGTGGTTGGACCAAAGCCGAAAGGACGCTCAGCTGCAGATGCGCCTGGAAGTGAAAGGAAAGATCAATGCTACAAAGAAAAATGCTGCATAGGAACCTGGAATGTAAGATCTATGAATCCTGGTAAGCTGGATGTGATCAAAGGGGCGATGGCAAGAATAAACATTGACATCCTGGGCGTTAGTGAACTAAATTGGAGGGCAATGGGTAAATTCAGTTCAGACAATTTTCATATCTACTATTGCGGGCAAGAATCCCATAGAAGAAATTGAGTAACCCTCATAGTCAAAAAAGAGTGAGAAAAAGCTGTACTGCAGGGGTGGGCAATTAATTTCTATAGGGGGGCCACATGAAAAATCTGAATTGTGTTCTGGGCCAAACCAACTTTACTTAAAAATAAAATGAAACAGTGATGTTATGATTGTTTTTATTTTAAACTTATTAATCTTCACAAATACTAAAGAGGTTTTTTGCCATATGTTAAAGATATGCAACTGATCAACTTTAGACAAAAAGCTATAAATGGTATTGATGCATCCAATCCCAAAGAAGTGCAGTGCCAAAGAATGCTCCAACTACCATACAATTGCACCCATTTCACACACTAGCAAGATTATGCTCAAAATCCTACAAGATAGACTTCAGCAGTATGTGAACTGAGAACTCCCAGAAGTACAAGCTGGATTTCGAAGGGGCAGAGGAACTAGAGACCAAATTGCTAATATGCACTAGATTACTTCTGCTTCATTGACTACACAAAAACCTGTGTGGACCACAACAAACTATGGCAAGTTCTTAAAGAAATGGGAGTGCCTGACCACCTTATCTCTCTCCCGAGAAATCTATGTGGGACAAGAAGCAACAGTTAGAACTGGATATGGAACAACTGATTGGTTCAAAATTGGGCAAGGAGTATGACAAGGCTATAGTCTCCCTGCTTATTTAACTTATATGCAGAATACATCATGCAAAAGGCAAGACTGGATGAATCCCAAACTGGAATTAAGATTGTCGGAAGAAATATCAATAACTTCAGATGATATGCAGATGATACCACTCTGATGGCAGAAAGTGAGGAGGAATTAAAGAACCTCTTAGTGAGGATGAAAGAGGAGAGTGCAAAAAATGGTCTGAAGCTCAACATCAAAAAAACTAAGATCATGGCCACTGGTCCCATCACCTCCTGGCAAATAGAAAGGGAAGATATGGAGGCAGTGGCAGACTTTACCTTCTTGGGCTCCATGATCACTGCAGATGGTGATAGCAGCCACAAAATTAAAAGACGCCTGCTTCTTGGGAGGAAAGAGATGACAAACCTAGACAGCATCTTAAAAAGCAGAGACATCACCTTGCCGACAAAGGTCCGCATAGTCAAAGCTATGGTTTTTCCAGTAGCAATGTATGGAAGTGAGAGCTGGACCATAAAGAAGGCTGACCACCGAAGAATTGATGCTTTTGAATTGTGGTGCTGGAAGAGACTCTTGAGAGTCCCCTGAACTGCAAAGAGAACAAACCTATCCATTTTGAAGGAAATCAACCCTGAGTGCTCACTGGAAGGACAGATCCTGAAGCTGAGGCTCCAATACTTTGGCCGTCTTATGAGAAGAGAAGACTCCCTGGAAAATACCCTTATGTCGGGAAGTGTGAGTGCAAGAGGAGAACGGGACGACAGGGGACAAAATGGTTGGAGAGTGTTATCGAAGCTACGAACATGAATTTGACACAAGTCTGTGAGGCAGAGGAAGACAGGAGGGCCTGGCATGACTGGGTCCATGGGGTCACGAAAAGTCAGACATGACTTAATGACTAAACAACAACATCAGAACTGGCAGGAAGGTGGCCTATAAAAATCAATGAATATGATAGACAGATTGTGTCAGGTCAGCAGCTGCACATTCTGTTTTATTCTTGTAGTCACAAATGAACCACAGTTGAACTCAGTTTTAAAAGGAGAGACTGCTACTTGCTTGGAATATTTTTCTCTCCCCACCTTTTTTTTAACAGCGTAGGGGCAGAATCTTATTGACTGCTAGTGTAGTTTCACCCAGCCTCCATTAAGCAGGTAAAGACTGTGAAGATGAACCATCAAAGCCAACAGAGCATTTGCTTCTGCAAGGAAATGCTGGATACTTCCTTGTGCATATTCCTGAACAGTCATGTCACATGTGCAAGGGACCATTGCATGACTGGAATAAATGCACAGGGTGCTGCTCTAGCCATCTAGAAGCTGCAATAAACCACAGACTGGCAGAGAGTGAGAAGGACGATATTAGCTGGGTGCTTCACAACCAAAGTATTACATCTAAGTACTTCATAATGACATCTGTGTATGTGTGTGATGATCTAAGCAGGGGAGTCCTCCAGCAAGGATTGAGTCTGAGGAACTAGACATTCCAAAGCCTGATGACCTGCTTGACCCTGGAGATACTGGACCCTCAGGCACTCAGGATCCTGAGCTTATGTGCGATGGGGTGGGGGGTTCAGGAACTGGGCCTGACAAGCAGGTAGGATAAACCCCTGGTCCTCAGGAGGGAAGAAGGCTGAAGGCATGAGCCTGGCTTGAAGCCCAAACATGGAGTGCTTGGATGCAGAGGACTCCTCATGAGTAAGTGGCATCCTCATGAGTAGGCTTTTATTTCAGGGAGGCACAGCAGCCCAACCCTGCATCTGGACCCTGCAGCTGTGTGGGGCCCCAATAGCACAGCTAGAAAACAGTGGGCTCTTCAAGCTGCTGGAAGTAACTTGCCCGGCAGTCTCTGCCTTGTTCCTGTGTGCCTGAATCCCTTGCTCCTAACCTCTCCTTTTTGACTATTTGGACTAGTGCTTAGACTACGGTTTTGGATTGCCGAGTCTGCGTGCGTGTTTTGGTGAGCTCCGTACAGTAGTTGCTTCACCTTTTCTTTGGTCTTGGATTTATTAGCCATCAGTGTCACGTGTCTCACCCAGTGTGGAACAGGACACTCTGCCACCTGTGCCTGCATTTACCTCCTCACCCACATACACATGCCCTTGACTTTAAATGATGGACATTTACACAAAGGCTATCTTTAGTTTGTCTTATCTTCAGTCTCTTCTCCCTTTGAACAATAGATGGCAGCAGACACTTGTAAATTGGCTGCCGGGTAAGGCAAGCACACATTTAATGCTCCTAACAAAATTCAGAGGAGAAAAGAATTCCTTCCCAAGCAACAAATAGTTATAAAATTAGCAAATAAGTAGGTTTCATGTATAAGCAACACCTTAATTAATATAATAATTTAATATCAGAATTTAGTAGTCCTAGTGTGTGATTTGTCAGTCTTTTGAAGTGGGCAAAGTGATAGACTAGGATTCAGGAGACCTGGATTTGACTCCCCACTTGGTCATGGAAAGTCACTTGAGGTGGCTAGTAAAACTATTTTTTTTAATATCTCGTTTATCTTGAAAGCCCTATTAGGGTCACTGTTAGTTGGTTCTGACTTCATGACACATTACACTGAATAGCTCAGTGGTTTAGGTATCTGGCTGAGGAGCCAGAGACTGGGAGTTCAGTTCCCCACCGTTCACCCCTGGCAGGGGCTGGACACACAGTGATCCATAGGGTCCCTTCCGGCTCTGCAGTTGTAAGGTTATATTTAAGATAAAAGACACACATACTACTGTGCTTTCTTATTAATCCAACTTTTTTAAAAAAAAATACATTGCATAAGAATATGCGTGTTGTCTTCAACGACTTAGATGTGTTCTGTATGTCAGACCAGCCATTTGTAGCACGGAGATTCCAATCCCCAATAAAGAAAACAACTGCTTTCGTACTGGCTGTATCACTCGCTCAGTGAGTCAGGTATCTGGCTGCAGAGCCAGAGATTGATTATTTGATTCTAGGGGGAGAGCCAGTCTGTGTAGCCTTGGGGAAAGTGCCACAGTCCCAAGGTGCCCCAAGAAACAGGGAATGGTAAAACCTCTCCTCTGTTTAGAAAACTCTTTGACAGCATCTAATTATTATTGTTTCATTATTTTTTGGAAAAGGAGTTAGATTTTAAAAAAAGGGAACTATGACAGTAACTAACAAGGTTTTATTATCTTGAAACTGTAACGGCAACTAACTACTTCTCAAAAGCAACACAAAATACATGGTTTCCCCATTTGCTCTTAGCCTAGAGCAGGAGTGGAAAACCTGTGGCACTTCAGATATTGCTGGGCTCCAGTTCTCAACAGTCCTAAACAGAATGACTAGTGGCAAAGAATGATGGGAGCTGTAGTGCTACAGCAACTGGAAGGCCACAGGATCCCTCTCTTTAACCTAGAATTTAAAAAGAAGCAGATTCTTTAGACTTTAGTTAACAATATAGAAGAGGATTTTCCCTCACACTTGAGGGAACACTTTATATCACCTGCCACTGCCTAACAGGTGGGCTGGTGCTGCTATGTTGTGTGGATGGGAGTATCTCAAAGGCTCAAGGTAAAGAATGGATCAGATGACTTTGACCTACATTCTAGCATAATCTTTTGGGTTTCTGGGGTAAGTAAAGATGTTGTAAGCTAAACAATTTGCTCACAGCTCCTGAACAATGAAGCAGGAACAGTTCTGCAGTTTTCCAGGATCATTTTGAATGGCCTCATACTACTCCAGAGTATACTATTAAGTATTTTTTTTCCTCCTGGAGGTGAAAGTTACAAGCAGTAGTTTTCCTATAGCACAGGCTCTGCCAGGACTTTGTTGAAAATGAATAGTAAACCAAGAGGAAGAAGAAAGCATCTAGGCATTGTACAAATTAGAACAGGCAGGTGTTACCCATAGACATACAAGGTAATGAATTGCCAGCTAGGGTCAAAAGAGATTATAAAAGACCTGGATCCAGACAAGGAGAACAGGCCCTGTGAGAAAATGTCTTGTTTGTCCTCACAATTTTTGACTTTTCACTTGCAACTTTACATAGAATCCCTGTGTGCCACATTGCAGAACCATCTCTTCCTGTCTCTGTTAGATGGTGTATGTTATTCCACATGAAAAAAGTGCTATGTTACTGTTGAAATTACACTTTTAAAAAAGTAATTATTTACCTTTCTTGGAAGTAGTTACAGTTGTCACAATTTAGCTAATTTTTAAATATTTTAACACAAGAAGCCACTGGTTTCTAGCACAAGACATATTTTCCTTCTGTCCATCTCATTTTGGCCTCGAGATTCATAACAGAGCATGAGATGAAGCATCAGCTGCCACTTGAAGCATTTGATATTCGTTCTCCAGTATTTAGTGAGGCTGTTATTACCATGTGCGACCAAGTCAGAACTAACTTACAGCGAACCTAATAGGGCATTCAGTGTAAATGAGATACTTAAGGAGCAGTATTACCAGTTCCACACACCTAGTGTGTTGGAGTCACGAACACTAGTGAACTTCCATGGCTGAGCAGGGATTCCAACCCAGGCCTCCTGAGTCCTAGTCCATCACTATTGACTACACCATACTGGGTTTTGCTTAGTGACACTACACTCCCATAATCACAGAAGTAACTTCAAATCGAGTTACACTGCCAAAGAAATTATGGTATTTCTCAAGTTGCAATTGCACTACAAGCACTTTATATCTTTACGTATTTGTTATCAAGAAAATTGATCACAGGTTGGAACTGATCTTCCAAGTTGTGGAGATTTCTTGTTTGGGATTTTTGAAAGCCCAACCAATGTACATTACTGTATTATGTTTTTAAAAGATATTTATCTGAGGAAACAAACTTTAGTTTATGCTCCTCCATCTGCTATCGAGCAAATAATTACAGTGGTGTCTTCTTTTAAAGAATAACCAAGAGTGATCTTAATTTTGATTGCATTAGAAGCACAATAATGAAGTTAAGCAAGAAACCTAGAGTTCATTACAAAGAGTTCATTCATTTCAGATGAAACAAAACATAATATAAACAATTCTTCAAGCACAGATACTATGTGTAGGTGGGCGATCTTTATTTAGAAGCAAGTGTTGGCATATTTATTTATTTATTTATTTATTTATTTATTTATTTATTTATTTATTTATTTATTTATTTAATTATTTAATTATTTATTTAATTTCTATCCCACCCATCTAGACCAAAGGTCCATTGTGGGACTCCTGCAATAGAGATTCAACCATGTTCTCGGGCTTCTAGTATAAATGGTCACATATTTTGACAATGAACATACACTTATTGTTTCAGGATAGCTGAGGTAGGGAGTCAATTTATTCATTAAACTGCTTAGATTTATAATTCTACCTTTCTGCTAAAATTGCCCCCCAAAGCAGCTGTATGCAATTTCACAGGGAGACTCCTCTGTTTCAGTGCTGCAAGGCTGTACGGTGTAAATCTAGTTTCAAGAGGAAGAACCAGAAGGAGACTGAGGATCTTGAGATTGTCCATCCCAGTTATCATCTCGACAGTAGCCTAGGCAGGCACGCAGATGATCTGGTTACTATCTTCCTTAATAAGGTGAACTATATTGTATTTGTACTAAAATAATTTATTTCTAAATTAGCCTTCAGCATATTAATACCCACAAATTGGGTACCCGTCTTGTCATCTTTCTATGTAATGCTTCCTCCCCCTAACTGGCCACCCAAAACTAAGGCCTACTTTCAGTTATTGCATCTCTAACAACCACAAGAATTCTCATGTTGCCTTCTGCAAGGCAAGATGCTTTCCTGCAAATGTTTTAGCTCAATGCAGTACCAGTGCATGCAATTTTCCATAGGGTTCAGGGTTGCTTTCACAAATTTAGGACCTCCAGATTTACATTTAAATTACTGTTTGAAAGCAGATCTACCTCCCCTGACAACAAATTGCCAATGTGTGAGTTATGGTGGCCACATGTCTTCTTTTAGAGAGGGCAATTCCCCATGTGAAGGGCTGCTACAGGATATTCATTGTTTTGAAGATGTCATGCATTTGAAGGGTTGTCTAGTCCACATCTGTCTCATTTAAGGATAAAAAGTTATAAGGAAGTGAGATCAGTGTCCACAAGATTGCTCCTCCACAGTTAGCAATGCCTGAACTGTAGACTAGCAGGCACACCTTTTAGGGTGAGATTTTGATATTAATATGTATTAAATATAAATATTGTACAGTTAAATGTAAAATCGCTCATTTTACCTGAGTCATTGTACTGATTGTATTCAAGTGTAGTTACCAAGGTTTGAGACTTAATATTGTTCAGCAGTGGTACATGAAACTTTGTGTAACTGAAAATGATATAATGTATGTATTTTCTGATTGGTCCCAGAACTGTACATAAGCCATGTGTAAAGGAGACATTTTATCTCCTGTAAGTCAGATCATTTCCCCCCCTCTGCTATGTATTGTATCACGTCATGTTATGCTGCCAGATGAATGTCTATTCTCTATGTATATATGTAAATAGACTAAGCTGATATTTTACTCTCAGTGTCATCGTCTCTATGAAAACTAGTATCTCCTTACTCCGCTAATGTTATGAGAATACACGGTTAACCAAAATTCTCAACACACCTGTCACCTGGACTGCATTGCCCAATACAATGAGATGTACTGCAATTCTGTTTAAACTATAAAAATCAATTGCCAGCCTGTATGCAAGCTGTACAGTCCCAGGATGACCCCAGAAGAAGGGAATGGTAAACCACTTCTGAGTATTCTCTACTTGGAAAATCCTGAAAATGGTTAGCATTAGTAAGAACTGACTTGAGGCCATGTTGTTGTTGCTGTTACTTGTCCTGCCCAAGGATGTGTAAGTGGCCAATTTATTAGAGACCAGATCATTATCAGGATCCTAGCATCTGGATTTTATAAGGCTTTTACTCCAGCTGACACCACGACCCTGATCTGTATTGGCTACAAACATTCATTCGCTTTAGTGGATCTTTGTGATCATCTGTAAGAAATGAATCAGCAGACAATGGTCATTTTGGGTTAACTAGCCAGTATAAAGCAGCCCAATATATGCAGACTTTCATTTGTATGGGTCTGCTTGGGGTTTCAAGTATTCAAGAGAAGTCCTTTTGGCATTTTTGGTGGGAACGTGTTAAAAAGCCATCAGTGGTGGCACCTCACCTTTGTTACCCCTCCCAGGAAATCCCAGTTGGCTTCCTCTCTTCCTTTCTTGTGTCAGCAAATGCATGTCTTTCTATTTAGAATAGCCATCAGCATGACAATTTGTTTCGCTTTTCTGCTTCTGGTTTTTCATTAGCTGCTCTTTTAAATTTGTTCTTTAGTTTTTACCTGCTCTTATATTTATTAAATTTTTAATTGTAGCATTATTTCACCTTATACATCTGTTTTTCTACATTATTTGTACAGTACCTTTGTTAGGTATCTTGAGTCATGAGTCTGTGTGATTACAGTTACTAGAATGCTGGTCTGGGGCTCAGGAGGTCCATGCTTCTAGGCCCCCATGACTGATGAAATATGATGGGCAATTCCCTCACAGTGTGCCCTACCTCAGAATGTGGAAAGAAGAGACACATATGCCACCTTGAGCTTGTTGAAAGAAAGTAGGGAAACAGATGCAACTAATAAATGGCCACCTCAAAGTGTGCAAGATGCTACCAATGGTCTATGGAAGACAATATTAAGGCATTGCTTTGGGCTTTAAAGCAAAATCACACTCCACCACTAACCTTCAGTTAAGATTCAGACAACTGAAACTGCAGTCCTGCAGAAATATTTGACAACAGTCCCACCTGAATTCAATGGGACCTATTTCTGAGAAGAATATAGCTATCTAACTTCTTATCTAGTCCCCTGAAGCCTTTATTGCAAAAATCCCAGTAATTCTCATTGTTCTCTGCTCTCTGGCTTAAGCCATTCTCCCTCTGCAAATACTGATTTTCAAGGAATATATCATTTACAATCTAAATGTTGGCTGCCTTTCAGCTGATAGCAAATGTTTATTACTAGGTGTAAAACTCTGTAAGTAGACATTTATTATATATTATTATAAGTGCAACACTGATGAAGCTAAGCAATGAAACTAGACAGCACATCAATTCCATTGTAGTTGCAGGCTCATTGTACTGGCCAGAAATATATCATGCTGTTCTACATATCTTCTCAAGTAAGCATTTTTGAATCCACTGGCCTTATTCTCAGATAAATGTGCATAGAATCACACACACACCCTTTATGATTTATCATCTTATCCATATTTGCATATGCTGGAGTATAAGAAACGTGTATTCATTAAATTCTCAAATATCACTTCAGAATCCTAGTCCTTAAGAACTCACTATGGGCAGTCATCCTTTTGATATAAATGGAAATAGTATTTGACAATTAACTCTTTCACCACAGAGTAGTGTTAGTATTTTAAAATTACAGGCTAGTAAATTGTTTCTGAAAAAACAGGAAGATATCAACATGTAGTGTTCCTACACCCTATAGGGAGCTGACATTTTCAGTTACAATAAGTACAACCTGATTGAAAAAGGCATTTATGTAAATATAAATGAGTGAATCTGCTAGAAATTTTCCTGTAAAATCCTAGCTAACTGTATACAATTGTGGAAGTTGTAAATAGCACGAAATGAAACAGATGAGCACTAAGAAAGAGGGGAGGGAAGGAGTCTTATAATGTGACTCACAGAACAGACGGTGGCTAGTATAACAGGTTCATTAAAATCCCACTGAATTTTGTTTGTTTTTATGAGCCATTAGCTAAAAATCCATTTAGGTCTGAAGCCTATCCTTTGGCTGAGTCACTTTAGGCTTTTTTGTTTTCTGCCCAGGGAATACTAGAAGGACACATTTCTTCAACCTATACTTGAGATCAAGTAAGTTACTTAGGTCCACGTACTGTAAGTGACTAGGAATGGCCCCATGCATTTCTTTAAACACGTGAGAGCGGCTGGCTTTGCATGGATTAATGAAACACCTTTTAGTTGCCAAAGAAATTTAACCTGTTATAAACTTTCCTTAGCTCTACATTTTGCACATTGGCTAGCTTTTGTTTCATGAGAGGTCAGTGAAAGGTCAACCATGGGCTTCATTTGCAACTCTGATTGCTGTGGTCTGGAGTTTTGAAGGAACTGCATGCATGGAGGGAAATACTGTAATAACAGTGAATCTACTGTATATTTCCCCTAACACATTTTTTTCTAGAGGTGTAGTGCTAACATTTGAAGTGCAAGCTCTCATCAGGACAATTCCCATAGCTACACACCCCTAATCAGAAGCAAACATGATAATCCATAAACAGGCAAACATGATAATCTATGAGTCTGTGCATGAGTGTTGTATTAAATGTTGTGTATCAAATTTTTCCAGTAGTTTCTCTTCCCAGCTCCAGCTATTATGAGAACTGCAGCTAAGCTCACAGGGAACATGGAGATCTGGAACAGAGGACATCATTGTCACTGCTAATCAGAAAGTTCTTGTGATTCAAACTTGTGACCCTTATTATAGCTGCACCACTGGTTAATTCCCTGCCTGTTCACATAGCTAATCAGAGTGACTAGGGGCTCAACAGGGACTGTGCATGTTGTTGCTATGCTCATGTTCTAAGAGAAGCCACTTTTCCTGGGCTTCTAGTCACACATATTAAACTTCCATATCAGAAATACAGACAATCACTATGCAGATGGGCTTTTTCTCAGCAGGGAACCATATGGTGGAATATTTCCATGATCTGTGGTATATATTTATTATTTATTGATTTGATTTCTATAGTGACTCTTCTTGCTTCCTGTTCAGCTTAGGGGTTTTCTCTTTTACCACCCAATCTCTCCCCTGATACTGTTTGGCTCCTTGTATGTGCCCTTTCTTTCCACCCTGTGACTCTCTTGTCCTCTTCCTCCATAAAGCAGAAGTCCAGAAACGTGTTTTTTTTTTTTTCAGGTCCCAAAATGCAGAGAGCTTGTAAATTAAATGAATGCAAATCTGTGCCATTTATGCATCACTAATCTTAGTCATGACATTCAGGGTTGTCCTCACAACAGAATCCCCAATGCTCACATTATCAGGCTTTCATCCAGAGGCTATATGAATTGGATAACTTGTCTTCCAACAGTTTTCTTGGCCAGTTTGTATCCATAGGGATGCCTGTAAGGAACTAGTGAAGAGAAACAGAAAGCCCTGTGAGCCACGTCTAGAAACAACATTCTCTATTGAGTAACATCTTTCTTAGATCATGAAACCTACAAAGCACTTATCTGGAACTCTTCAGCAGGCATAGCTGGTACACAATTTGAGAGTAGGGAAGGAAGCAGGTAGCCCTCCAAGCTGAGGTTGATAGAACATCCATTGTTCCTGAAAAAAGATCTGCGACAAGTCAAGTTGGAGTTCACAAATTCAGTTTAAGACAAAAGGGTTCACATATGGATTTCCAATCTCCCCATGCTATGCAGACGAAAAGCCTGACCTCATGGATCTGTTCATTGCCTTGAGCAAGATATACAGGCCTCTTCGTTGGCACAACAGTAAGTCTGATTAGAAATAAAACAGACAACTCTGATGTAGGATGGAAAAATTTACCTCAGCCAAATTAAATAAGCATTTTATTCTTACTGCAGAATTAAATGCATATGATCATTTTTAATGTTTTGTGGTATATGCTTATTCTATTAAAATGAAGTAGAGTTGTCAGATTGTGGTATATTGTTTTCTCATCAAAAGACCATTTAATGGGCTTAAAGTATGAGAGACATTAAATGGTTGTCTTGCCCTGCCAACTCTTGTGAACATAACTGATCCCTGTGCAATAAGCCATGGGTTTATGTAAATAATGAATGTCCTTTGTTTTTGATGTGTTCTGTTTCAAATAACATTAAATGAGCAGTGCACTAAGTTCTGCCTATGATCCACAGAAAGGAAAAGCAAGCAAGCAGACTGGGTATTTTCCCTGAAGAGTGTGGTATAAATCCTTGTATTAAATAAATTCTTAGGTTCATTAAATACACAAATACATTGTTACTTACTCTATTCCCATAATTCTTCCATTTCTTTGTTTGGATCCTCAGGGGAATATATTGGCAGAAGTAAAAGCTGAACCAGTGCTGTTTACTGTTGAAAAGAAATATGGAATAGTGGTGGTTAGAAGGACTGACTTCCTCCAGGTGCCTTTTTCTGCTGGAGTAGGTTGGCCAATTATACTACACTATAGAGGCGATTTCTCTTGTTTAAAGATGTCTTCTTTTTTTAGTGATCCTCAGCCTTGGTCTTCCTAGGCCCAAATCCTGTTGGTTTTGTTAGAGGGATCACATAAGCTGCTATGGCCAATTGTGGCTGGTTGGTAAGATGCAGGGGTGCATGACATGCACATGGCATGCACATGACAAGGTGGCCCAACCCAATCCTGCCACCTTGTCAATATTGCATATGATAATTAATATGTATAGATGTGCATGTGGAGACAAACTGTTGATGTATTTTAAATAGAAACATAAGCTTAGTATGGAAGGCTGTGATCTGTCTGCCTGCTTAATCTATTGTCCATATATTGATGGGCAACTTCCTCTGATCTCCCTTCTGATGATCCTCTATTTTTGAACTCATCTTAGATGAAACAGCCATTCGGATAGTGCTTCTTATCGTTTTAGTATTCCTGATATGTAGGGTTTCAACTCCTCTGCCCATTGGTCATACTGGTCGGAACATCTGAGAACTGAAGTTTAAATATCTAGGTTTAATTCTATTGGTCTCGAGGAGGAATTATGTAAGATGCTGTGGATAATTGTGGATAATTATGGTAATTTCTGCCTTCCTTTGTCCTCTTTTTGGATCATGCAGTGAGTGATGGGAGGAGTCATTCTTTTAATAATGAGATACCACCAACACTAATGTGTTTCTTATTGGAAGTAACAACTAACAAATTACTTTTGAACGTTCTAAGCTCTGAAAGAGAGTAATGTACATTTTGGGCAAGGGCAAAAGCTGGATTGGGATCTACATGGATGTTTTGTAATAGTTCAGCAAAAGTTTCTCAGTCTCAATATTTTAGAAAATGCAGTAAAATCCAAAATGCATTCTGTGTCACGGTCAATCTTGTGTCAGTCCTTCATCTCTCCGTCACACTGTTCTTCATCTAAAAATATTTGGTTTTGATTAAGTCTTTGTGCAGGTAGCCTAACCAATTACAGGTGTAGGAAGCCCTGATATGCAGCAACAATGTTTGTATAGGGCAGAGATGGACCCTAATTTGAAGGGAGCCCCTCATCCTGAAATAGTGGGTTGAATTATACCTCCTAATCATATCTTTTTCTACTCATTCCAGTCTATGCGTCATAACTGTAGATGTTCATGACCATCTGTTGTGGGCCGGTAGATACATGTGCATGGCCAAAAATGCATATTTGAACAATATTCAATCAATGGGAAAATACATGAAAATCCATATTAAGAAAAATGCTTCAAAATGTATACTTTGGAAGAAGCACATACCAAAATATTTAAAATTATGTGCAAGAAGTGGGGGGAACCACCCAGTGGATGCGAATCTTGGATGAGATAAGAATGCTGCTAGGATTGCAAGGAATGCAATGAAAATGAAGCTGATGGTTTTTTATATCCCTAGTGGCCATACAAACCCAAATCCTCTTTGGGTGCTGAGATACAATTCTGTAGTTCTCTGGATAACAGTAATAATGAGACTTTCTTTTAAAAACTGTATATTGCCAATTTGGCTCATGACAGCAGGTGAAGACTGACTTTTAAAAAAAGATATATTGGAATCATGAGCAGACGGGACTTAGAAGCATAATGTCATATAATGCAGGCAGTATATCCATTACTGCATAGAACGCTGAATAAATCTGTCATAGGGATGTTTAAATGTCTTGTTCTCAGACTGAGAGGAAAGGAATCTGTCATCATAACTTTTAAACAGCCAGATGGTCAATGTTTGTCCATGTTTATGTTTTTTGTCTGTTGCTGCCATTACTACTGTACATTAACATTGTCCTGAAACACCTCTGAGATTTCTTTCAGAAATCAAATAGTCTATTCAGCAGCTGGTTATATGGGAAGCCTTGTGTTTCCATGACTTGTGGACAGTAGACTTTGGGGGCTTGGCACAAGAAATTATTGTTTTTTCTGAATGAGTGTGGTAGATCTTGTGTGATGCCTGGCACAATTTTTGTATGGTGCAGCTTACTTTGGTCTTGAAGAGATCATACTTATTTTATTAAAATATTTATATTCTGCCCTATATCTAAAGGTCTCAAAAAGGGGGTAGAGACAATAAAAAAATCAAATAATTATTTAAAACAGGGGTGAGGATCATGTGGCCTATCAGCCACATGGTACATAGTAGGGGCGTCCTTTCAGCACCCCAAAACCATACCATGAACCCTAGGTCTACAAATGCAAAAAACAAAATGGAATTTTGTTTCTGTATTTTTATTGGATAAAAATGGCGGGTTTCTGCTGCTGGATGTTTTAATGGGGCGGAGGGACCTGGAAGTCCCTGTCTGCTTGCTTCCTGTTTACATTTTTAGTTGCCAAATATAGACATTTTTCAACCCAGTGAGGTCTGTGGTGGGGGATGGGAGAAAGAAAAAAGCCCCCACAAGCCTCCTGGGATTGCCTTCCTTATGGAAAACAACCAGATAAAACTGTGTGCAGAAATCTACAAACCAACAAATCAGCACAAAGTTGTAGTCACAGGGTTTGTCACTGGAAGGACAATGACCAAACCAGGCAAACATCTGCCTCCAGCCCTTTGCGACACTGTTAATGTGGTTGCAATTGTCTCACCTTGTATGCAGACTAAATTTTACCTCAACTTCTCTGGTAAGAGGTTTGCCACATTTCTGTGAGCCCCCCCTCCCCCAATCTCCAGCCAAAAATGAACCACATGTTTCCATATAGGGCAATGGGGGAGGTAGGAAATGCTAAATGACTAGAAGCCTTTTTGTCTAAGAGGATTGAAGGAGACATTGCACATCGCACCACCAGAGGTGGGTTTTGAGGCCTACATCTCTGATTTGAGAGTGCAGCCGCTCCTTTGAAATGTGTAATAATAATAATAATAATAATAATAATAATAATAATAATAATAATAATAATAATAATAATAATAATAATAATAATAATAATGATAATAATGATAATAATGATAATAATAATAATAATAATAATAATAATAATAATAATAATAATAATAATAATAATAATAATAATAATAATAATAATAATAATAATAATAATAATAATAATAATAATAATAATAATAATAATAATAAAAAAGCCTGGGCTGTAATTTTTGGAAATTTTCTAGTTTTTTTCCAGAGCATACACATGGTCCTCAGGTGTCCAGCTGATGAAAACCCGTATGGCCTGAAAGCTAGCTTATTTTGTGATTATTATTATTATTATTATTTAGTGGTCTTATAAGCGTATCATCTATCCTTGCTGTTATGTCAGATTAGGGTTTCTCTCAACACACATCACTTTTATTACACATCATGTCATTATATCTGTGCTTTGTTACCACTCAGTCATTGCGTTCTTCAATGCCCTTCCACAAATGGAATCAATCCCTCCATTAACAGAAAAGTCGTTAGTTTAATGGAAACCTCCCTTATGGAAAAAAGAAGGAAGGGGACATGTGTTTCATTGATTTCCCTTTTCCCACTGTACCTGCCCACATACAGTGGTGCCTCGCAAGACAAATGCCTCCCAGGACAAAAAACTAGCAAGACAAATGGTTTTGGCAATAAGGTTGATGACTCGCAAGACAAATGTTCCTATGGTCGTGCTTCTCAAGATGAATGTTTTCCATTTTTTGTTCCTTCCTCATGTTTGCTGATTTTTAAATGTTTTTCTATGATGTTTAAAAAGTTAAAGTTTTTTTATTGAAATTTTTTAAATGATCTGCACAATATGTATGGCTTTAAAGAGCACTTAATAAACCCTTTGTAAACCAAATTTGACTTTGTTCTGACTTTTTTTGCCCATAGGAATGCATTAATTAGATTTCAATGCATTCCTATGGGAAGACAACATTAACCGCGGAACGAATTAAATTTGTCTTACGAGGCACCACTGTATTGTTCTGGGTGTCCTGCCAAGCTTTTCCAGAGAGTGCTTCTAATGTCTGGAGCAAATCTGGGAGAGAATGGGGAGGGGAGGCTCCAGTGAATTGGCAAAAATCATACCCTCTTCCCTTCAAATAAAAAACATTTGGATCCAGCAGGTCCTCTGCTTAACCAAATTAAGAAGCAGGAGGCCTTCCCAGAGTCCTTTGAGAGGAGACTATTACTGTTCTGTTTATTTAAGCCTACATAATAGATTTGCTTTTGCCACTGAGGTTTCTGGAGGCAAAGAGTTTTTACCATGAAGAACTGGAAAATATATCTTCTTGTTTTTGGACAGTTCCTTTTGTGTGGGATAGTCCATTTTAACCATTCATGTGATGGATGAATTATTTATAGTCTAGCAGACGGGTTTTACATAAGCACCATATTGGGAAGTGTTGCTTTTTTTTCCTAGTAAAATTTGGCAAGTCATGTCGAGAAAACCCAGCTTAAACCTTCAGTGCTCTTTGACTTTGAAGACACAGAGACACTTGAAATAACACTTCAAAGTTGATGAATTTCTAAAAATGGGGCAGGTTTTTTCCTCAAATGATAAAAATACACACAAACTCTTACTCAGTCTTCTAGATGAATTTAATTTTTTTTCCTGTGGAGAAAAGAAAGATACACAATCAAACATACCTGATGAAAGAAAACCTGACGTTAACATGCACTTCCACTTTCCTGTAATCCTTTCCTGAAATTTATAAAGTTGCTTCTTCTAAACAAGAAGAAGGAAAAGCAAAGCAGCTGTATGTACCGGAGGCAGGTCAGGGGGCTCTAATCTTCTATTTTATGCATACAAGATTAATGGTCTGCTTTGAGTTTTGATTAAGAATTTAAAGTTAAGAGATTAAATACCAGCAAGCCAAATTAAAGAGGCTTAAATCCAATCTCGGAATTCATCAACATACCGAACTTTTAAGCTGTCATTACAACATAGGATTAGTGCAAAGCTTTCCTGAATCTTGATTTGATGTCCTTTAGTCCTGAGAGCTACTGCCCTGCAGCCAAGTTCCATTTACCTAGAGAATGAATCTACTATTTAAATCTCCAGCATTTCTTTTGCTGACCTGCCATCCAAAGGGAGATCTTTCTGCACTGGGTCTCCAAAAATGTTATGAAGAGCCCGGCTGTTTTACAGAGGAAGGAGAAGGAACAAGTCATTCACATTGTTATGTAATGCATCCCTGGTATAAATTCACTTGCCTTGATTAATCAAAAGATCTGTCAAGCTACAGGGAAGAAGAGATGCAATAAATGAAATGATGATTCATTCTGTGATTAAAGACCGTTATGATGAAGATCTTTGTGGCAATCAGGAAACACTTCAGATAACATTGTCAAAGATCTTTTAAAAAGAGAGAGAGAGAGAGAGAGTAGAAAACCCAATTCCCTCCTGCGTAAAAATTAGGCAGTGGTACATATCAAGTTATCATTTTAGGCACATACTATGAAATACATTTACTGGCTTTTTTGGTCCATTTGGGGGTTTGTCCCACTTTTAAAATATGTGGTAAGTTTCAGCAATTACTGTAGGAATGCTCTGCTTAACTGTGAGTGTAACCACATGTATACATGGCATTAGTCAGCACCTCTGCTCCTGATGATTCCCTAAGTACTTTGTTGTGTATTAAATGACCCATGGCAAAATGTTCCAACTTTAAGCCTAGAATTTCAGGAACATTAGAGTAAAACTAATGCTTCTTGGTCAAAAAGGTTCATTTTGATAATAACATATGCCTGCACACAATAAAATTTAAATTCTTTTAGGTTGAATGCATTAAGATTAAGGGCAGGTCAAGTGAAATCTAAAACAAAGCAATCAAGTTAAATGTAAGAGTTTCTTCCACCTACTTTACATACCTAAGTGCAAAACCAGTGTTTTCAGCATAAAAGTTTTATTTCCTTACCTAATTAATGATTGCTCTCTTCTCACAGAATATTTCAGTAATATAAATGAAGTGTATGTCTCTCTGCAGGTATCATTCTCTACCCTGGTTCCAAACTATAAAACCTAGACTCTGAAACTTTCTGTTATACTTAAAGCAAGGCCAGAAATAGTTTTGTGTGTGTGTGTTTTAAGGATTAATAATAATGTACCATCAAGTCAATTCTGACGTATGGTGACCCTTTTCAGGGTTTTCCAGGTAGAGAATAGTCAGAGGCGGTTTACTATTCCCTCCTTCTCGGACTGTGCAGCCTATCCATGATTACGCAGGCTGGCTGTTGTTTTAGAAGGCACAGTGGGGAATCAAACTCCCAACCTTCTAACCACGGAACTATCCAGCCAGCTCAGTGTTACCTGTACATGTATTTCTCTCTGTGTAGCCCGCAGTATCATCTTGAGTCAGCAGGAGGCATGGTTCCTTACCAACAAAGAGGAGGTTGCTATCAAGGCTGGCATATTTATTTTTCCAGAGCACCTCTTGGCATGTGGAGCAGATGTATGGTGCAAAAACAACATGCTAGATAAAAATGCTACATTTCATGGTATGGTCTCTAATCTCTTAAAATACATAAGGGATAGAAACAAGAGCCTGCTACCTGAATGATATGGAGGGAAAGAAGGACCTTTGAGAAACAAGAAAGAGAGCAGAGGGAAAGGGGATTCCTAAGGGCACAGGAGAAAGGATCGGGCAGATGATTGGGTGAAGAAATAGAAAGAGTTGTGGAGTTCAATAAGGGGAAATAAATATTACCTGGTTGGTAAGGGCAGAGAAAAAGGACCAGTGTAGGTGGGTGGACAAAGAGACAAAAAGACCAGCTAAGTAGGTGAGTGAAGTGGTCAGGAGGAAGGAAGAGCAACTAGTAGGTAAGAAGCAAGTAAGCATCGGGGTGGAATAGGGACTAAGGGACTTTTATATTTTATAAAATCTGCTACTCCTGCTAACTGTAAATGCCAGTCCATCTATTGTACCTCTCTAGGTTTGAATGGGAGAGGGATGATAAAGATGGTAGAGTGAATCTATCCTTACAGAAAGATGAAGTGCAGAGAAGGGCAATGAGAGAAGGAAGTCAAAACAACCTTCCCAAAATGGCTCCACAATTTCCTTGGCTGCAGGTTGCTTCTGTGCACTTCCCTCTAACATAGAAGTTAGTCCTTGGCCTGTGTGTTTGTGCTTGAGAGAGAGAAAGAGAGAGAGAGAGAGAGAGAGAGAGAGAGAATGAATACTTGACTTAGAGCCCACTCAGTCAGTACATGAAGGTGCAGTGAACTACACATAGAATCATGTCCCCCTAGAAATGCTCCCTCCACTTTTCCTGTGGTGTGGAAGTGCATACCATTTTTGTGCCTTTTTAAAAAACTTTATTTCTAAGGTTAAACCTGTTTCTTTTAAGAGTCATTGCATCAATTGTGTGATACACTGGAAACGATATACTTCCAAGTAGTGCACTTGGCACAAAAGGTACAGCTGATTTGCCTTTTGAAGAGCCTGGTTTGCCAGCTACCATGTCTTTATTCAGCTAATGAAGCCAACTGCAAGTCCAACTCTGACGACTAAGCTTTATGCACTTTAAAAGAAAAAAGATTAAAAGTCTAATGGCAGAAACTGCTTTCTTACCTATATTGTAAGCTGCTCTGGGGTGCCTTTTAGACAGGATGAGGAAATTTAAACCACAGAGAATATGAGTTTATTTGTGGTGGAAAGTGGGAATGTAAATGCGAACAATAACAATAGAAATATATTTCATTGTGCTTTATACAGTTCCTAAAAGCATGTCCTCCGTATACTCTTAGAAAAGACTGTGCTAGTAGAAAGTGGTCAAAGATTAGATAAGGTATTATAACTGAGAACTATCCTATCCTATTATGTTCTTTCAAGATAACTGTGGCGAGGGTATGGTACACACATATTTAATTATACAGCAAACTATGTGACAATGATATTCCAATCTTTTTCATATTGTACCTTTTATACATTGCTAAGAAAAGCAGCAATTACAGACATGTGTGTCAGCCTCAAATAATATAAGGTAAGTGTATTTATTACCAATGTTCCTCTACTAAAAACAAATAAAAATGGGCCTGAGATGACATAGCACCAGAAGTGTATATTCCTCCTGCCATAATTGTGAGAATTATTTCTAATACCCTATTGTTTGGGGAAATACATGCTATGCTGCCACACTGAACAGGCTATAGGACTAAAACATCATTGACAGGAGAATAGAATTGTTTTAGGGTTATAACCACGAGAGGGGCAATTATGTGTTGCCAAGTCCTATCATGAACAGCCTCTTACAAATTTAGGCTGTGACTTTAATTTCCTGAGCCAATCTACCTCTAAACTCTCTCTCCCCCCCCCCCCGCCCCGTTTCCCAGCATCATTTTTTTCCACTGAGGCTTATCTTTCTATGTGCCCACAAGATGATAACTTCTGCTTTTAGTAAGCATTCAGGCTTGATTTGATCTAGAACTTACTTAATTGACTTTCTGGTGCTCCATGACAGCTGCAGAGCTCTCCTCCAACACTACATTTCAAATGAATAGCTTTCTTCCTGTTGGCCTTCTTCTGTTGCAGAATTTTTATTTCTAGTTAAAATCCTCTAGCTGCCAGCAGAAGTGCAGGGATTCACAGACCAGAATAGCTTCAAGTTCCCCAGAATAGTCCATCCCCTTTCTTTCATTAACTGGCACTTACAGTCTGAGTAACTCACTCTGAGACATTATTAGTAGAAAGAGGAAAAGGGACAACAGTCTTCCTTTACATCAGACCTGGGCAAAGTGTGGCCCGAGGGCCACATATAGCCCGTGAGCTGCTCCTGTCCAGCCCGCGGACAGTTTTGACCATCAAAACCATTTATAGCTTTTTGTCTAAAGTTGACCAGTTGTTTATCTTTAACATACTGCAAAAAACCTCTTTAGTATTTGTGAAGATTAACAAGTTTAAAATAAAAACAATCATAACATCACTGTTTCATTTTATTTTTAAGTAAAGTAAGTTAGGCCCCTGAACACAGTTCAGATTTTTCATGTGCCCCCCCATAGAAATCAATGGCCCACCCCTGCTTTACATGAACAACTGGTTCCTAGTGGTATACTCTCACAGGAAGTTATAAATGAATCTCTGCCACATACTTTCCCTCCTGGATTGCAGAAGAATGAGGACAAATCTTCTCTTCAACCACCTTAGACTATTCAGTATTTTGTAGTTAATTTGGACTCCATTATAGGCATGGTTTTCCTTCCATGGGACAGATCCTTAAGGTTAGCATAGATAGCTTCTATGTACAACACAAAGCACCCTCTACTGCTCTGTGTATCCTCCAATGGTCCTCCCTCTACAACTGGATGGTTGAGGTTCCTTTCTGCCAGAACTACGGAGGTGGAAGGGTTCCTATGGATCACTGAGTCCAGTCCCTCTCAAGGAGGCACAGCGGGGAACTGAACTCCCAATCTCTGTCTCCAAAGCCAAATACCTAAACCAATGAGCTATCTAGCTTCCATATCAATCGCCACAGATGTATCAACCATTGGTCAGGGTGCCCATTGCCTCAATCTCTGTATCAGAACAAAGTGATCTCAACAAGAGCTTCTCTACATTAATGCAATGGAACTTCCAGCAGACCTGAAGAAGCTCCAGTCGTTTGAACTCCATGTTCATAACAAAGTGATCCAAATAGTGAAAGATAACATAGACACCATGTATGAGTGTACCCATACAGATGAGTATACTTCACTTTACCCAACATCTATGGAGGTGTGTCATGCTTGCCATGTCATACTGGTTGTTGTTCATCTTGCAGGCAAGTAGAGTGTTCTGGTAGACACTCTGAGCTGCTCTACCACACCGATACACAAATAGGAACCTCATCAAAATAGTTTTCATCTTCTCACCACACATGGGATGCTCCATACATCAACATGTTCACTTCCAGGAAAATACAAAAGTGTTGCTGCTTTTGCAGTAGAGCCTATATGGACCATGGTTCTTCAGGTGATGCCTTCTTTGTGCCTTTGAACACCAAGCTTCTGTATCTTTCTACCTCTAAGGCTAATCGTTCACTTATTTCTCAGCAATGCATAAAACCATCCTAGTGGCTCCTTGGTGGCTTCAAAAATCTGTTGCTCACCACCTTCCTGCAATCATGATCTCCAACTGACATTACAACAAAACCTGATTACTCAAAACTGGGGAAGGATATGCACCCTGATCTTCATGCTTTCCATCTTACGTTGTGGGATATACGACCCTTCTGCCACTTCCAACTGAGATTGCCTCCATCTGTCAAACCTCTAGGAAGTCCTCAGGTTCTCTGACACACTAAAATACCCTCACCCCATTAAGGTGTGCATCCAAGAGGAAGCTGTTGGACAATTCTTCCCTTTTTCCATCTGCACCATTTATTTTTATAAATATTTCAGAAAGATGCATTCTAGCAAGAAGTATTATTGAGGATGCCATATTTTTCTCTAAGTGAAGTATTAGAAAGACTGAAACAGTCAGTTTCCCGAAGGAAAACTGTATAACTTATGGCACATAAAGAATACTGTATCCATGGTATTTTTAGAAAGATAGCTAACACAGAACATGTTGCAAAGGAGAGAGTAATAATTGAATTACTGATAATTTCCCCCAGGGAGTTATTTTGCTACCGGCAGTTTTGTAATCATCTTCTTTCCTTCCCGAAGGATTCTTATCAGTGGCTTCATTTATTCATGGACAAGTCAGAGAAAGAAAAGAAATCAGATCTAGGAATAAGTATCCCAAGTATGAATGAATTTTATTCAAATTTTAGCCAAAGGCCATTGAAACATTGAGTCAACACACAAAACCAATGACAAGTCAATACAACAGCAACTTCATAACCATATATAACAAGTTCCAAAATGGCTAGAATTTAAAATATACAGTATATTTTATATATATTATAAAATAGAGAAGAACTCTATTTTTATACTGTCATCCTTTAGTGACATGAGGGGCCTTTGCTAGCCTAAATGGTCTTAGTCACCATACTCTATTCAATGGGGTCTTTATCCATTTGATTAATTCAAACTTGCCTTAGCTTGACGGCTAGCTGGCCGAATTTGGCCACATTTTAAGTTGTTGCCTTATTTCTATCTTCTAGCAAGGTCTGGAGACAGCCCTTCCTGTCACCTCCATCCCTGTCCAAAATAATTGGATTGATGTAGCTTTCCTGGATCTGTTTGTAAATTTTGCAGTCCAAGAGTACATGCTCCAAGGTCTCCATACTTCCTCCCCTGCATACACACAGCTGATTCAAATCTGGAATTTTCTTATATCTGCCCTCCAAGACGGCAGAAGGCAGCATGTCCATACGGATTAGCATAAACGCCCTTCTACTTTCAGGATTTTCAAGTTCACTTACATAAGGCATTGATGTGTTTCCATTGATACCGATGATATCCCTTATATGTGCTTTAACTCTATTCAGATCATGCTGCCTTTCTATGTCTAAGATCCTTTGTTTGAGCAGACTTTTCACTTGGTCGAAACTCATAGACATTAGATACTGATGGGAGAATCCGTAGTACCCCAATTTGTTCTCCAACAGTTCAATCCACGGGGAGACAGAGTCTTTCTTTAATATCAAATGGGCGAATCCAGAGTTAGTGTGGTTTGATTTTAACCAATATGACAGGACAATTATCCAAAATCCAGCCTCTATAGTTACTAGTCCTATTTCCAGATGAACCATTGCATTTGATACATTGGTTGGCAGCAATAGTATGGCTTTTAAAAATTTAGTTTGAAGTTTTTCCTTCGTGGATCTGTTTGCTACAATATTAAAAGGAGCACTGTAGGTCAATTGTGCCAAGGATTTTGCCAGAAATAGTTTGATGGCTGCTGTCACATTTTGCACCCCTTTGGTCCAAAAGTATTTTCGTGTTGCACTAGCATTTTTTGTGCATTGCCATATAATTTCTATTATTTTGGAAGGAAAACCATTCAATGTACAAATGAAACAAATATCAATTATCAGAAGTAATATTTGTTTCATTTGTACATTGAGCATTTTTTTCTTTCCAAAATAATGGAAATTATATGCTGGGAAATGTATAGTCACAATGCACACAAGCATTCTTAGCAGCTTATAGTTATCTCATTGTACACATGTACAATGGTAAATTTCAGCACAAGCAATACATTGTCTCAGTTGCCATGGGATTCTGGTTGCCAACAATAAATGTAAATGTGTCCTATTGGCATTGTTTCCATAATCAGGTATTTCAAGTTCACATGAGTGACTAGTCATTTTTGCAAAATAGCAATGAGTCCATGAGTCTCTTCAGCCTTGAACCAAAAATTCCGTAACTTCATCAGCTTTTGTTTATGATGCCTCAAATACTGAACTGAGCATACATAAATTCCTTTACTGATGTGAATACTGCAAAAAGAATGGAATCCAGCACTGGCCAATAATCCCCATTTCAGTTTTCTTCAGCAGAAATGTAAGATTTTGCCTTTAATGATCAACAGAATATCTGCACAACTTCTGCCAGTGAGATACTGACTTAATATTGGGCCATGCTGGAATCCCTTTGTGTGTGCACCTGACCAGAGCTTGGAAGTCTTGCATGATTCATAACACCTGATAAAGCATTTGGGGCTGATTTCCTGGAAATCAGAGGTTGATGCCTGTTCCCCTGCAGCCCAAAGTGGGATCTGGGCAGTGATGGCCTGAAGATGCTAGGATTACTTTTTGGTTAATGAGTTGTCACTCAAAATGTTCCTTTTTTAGGTGTGATGGTTAACACCAATTTTAATTAGCTATAACTAGTGACAGTTGCTTTCAAAACCAAAACTATTTTCACAGGAACTATTCAAGTTTTATCCCATTCACTTGTGAACATAAGGTGGCAAGGAAAGTTGGTGAGGGTTTTGTTGTTGTTGCTTTGCCTTTTTACAAATGTTTACAAAGTGCAGTATCAAAACTGGCCACTAGACCTTATGAGCATTGCTCCGTATTTTCCTGGGCTCCTGATAAGGAGCCTGCTCCCCAAAGTGTAAAAGATAACTTGTAAGATCAGAGCAACAGTAATGGTAACAGCATCCTACCAGCTGGGAAGTATGAATTATAACATTCTGTGAGCTTTGCACCTGACAGCATAAGAAGTGTTTCCACTTGCTGTGAACCTATTTTCCAATTTGACCAAATGACTGGGGCACAGCTTCTATTTCATTAGATGGCAAGTACTGATTAGATGGCACAGACCTTATGAGAAACTCAACCCATGTAGCTCTGCTTGACATGCATTATCCTGTAGAGAGTGATATTGCTCTACTCAATGCTATTGGCACGCTACCATGAACAACGATCTTTCCATGTACGCTCAGTACTACTGACTGAATGGTCAGTGCCATCATTTTTAACATTATGGCTCACCAGTGAATATACTTCCACCTCCAAAAGTTTATTTTATTGACAAAGAGGACAATGCTGATCACCTGTTTTTGGGGGGCTGGGTTGGAAACATGGTTCTTATTTAGCAACAGGAGTTGTATGTTTAGCTCCGGGTATGATGTACTAGAGATGTAACATTGTCATAAGAATTTTTGCATGTAAGATTGCCCATTGAGAACACATCTGTAAAAATCCTGGATTAGCCATTGTATAGGATGTGGTCAGATTCCCCAATTCAGTTTGCAGACCAGTTTGAGACTTTTGAATATACTGAGTTTAGTTCAGAACAATTCATTCTCTGTCAAATCTGATTTGTCTCTAAGATCTGAATGAATTCGTAGCTTTGTGAAGCTAATCAATTGGAAAACCAAGATGACTATTGTTTTTTGCAGTGAAATCCATCCATCCATCCATCCATCATGTGAAGCATGAGCGATCCAAAAAAGTAGTAAACCTGCCAAATTTCAGGGATTTACAGGTTAGGCATCTTTCAATTTTGCTTTAACCACACACACACCCAAAAACCCTACTAGTTTGTTGTGCCACATCCAATTCTGTTTGTTCTCTAGATCCAAATTAATCTGTGCATTCAGGTTCTCCACAGTTTGGAACCTGTTCATTTCACTTTGATCTGAACCTTACACTAATTGGTTGAAATAAGACCACTTCTAAGTTCATGATTTGCCCCGTTCTGGAACATAACCATAATTTGTACCAGGTGTTTAATATCATGCTCTACTCTGGCCCTTCCACAGATGTGTTAGATCCCAGCATCCCCAGTCAGCTTGGCCAATGACGTATTATGAGGATGATGGCAATATAATACAGCTCCATTGGCTTGTGGAATTCCTGTCTGACAAATGCATTTCCAATTATCACACAGACAGACACGAATGCAATAAACTGCTTACGTTGTTTCTTGAAGATAACATGGATCCCTGAATTTCTCACTACTTCTGCCAGGCACAGCAAAATGGCGTTGCCCTCTGGAATACACTGGCTATCGATCTTCTGAAATTGCCCCTCAAATCAGCAGACAACTGAGATGCTGAATATGATTCTATTGCAATGGAATATAGTATGAAACTATATCTGTGTAAGCAAGGTAAATTTGTCTACAGGTTGTAAGAAATTGTTTTATGGGGCATCCCCTCAGGAAATCTCCAACATAAGGGCTGCACTTATAACCCTGGAGCCCCAATTACACCAGCATGAAGTTCAGAATAGATATATCACAAGCAGCATGAAATATCCAGGGACCTATTGGGACTAATTTGTAGAAGTTCTTGGATATATGAGATCCAGTGGAAAAAAGAATACCAACATTGCATCTGCAGTACTGAAGAGCTTAGGATGCTTCCTTTTTTGGACCACAGGTCCAAGCATCTCTTAGCCAGCAGGGATTCTGGGAGTTGTAGTCCAAATAAATAACTTTTGTAAGCCCTATAATTTCCCCCTCATTAGTATCACTTGAAAGGAAAATCTCAAAAAGACCAAATTAGGGAAAATGGAAAATGAAATGTCTACCATCCCATCATCAACCTTTATGGTATAGGTTATGGGCCCATTTTTAAAATTCTCTCCCACCATGTGTTTTTACTGAAAAAAAACTGCATAACTGGCTGAAGAAAAATATCTGTTTTTTAAGATTCGCAACCGAAATTGCTTAGAGAAAGAGGAAAAATGGATCTTGGTTAAAATGGGGTGAGGGGAAGGGGAAAAGAAAAACTTTGAAAAACAACGAATCCTGAAAAATACTTGTTAGTTATCTGTTTATTTCTCTGGGCTCTAGGTCCATAACTTGTTGCAGAGTTTTGGATTTTTAAAAAAATCCTTTTTTGTTATGCAATAAAAGTACATAGACCGACAGAGGAGAATAGCTTTGAGTTTTCTACATTCTACTCCTTTCTCATTAAGTGGCATTTAAAGTCCCAATAACTCACTTTAAGATGCTTATAGGAGAAAGGAAAAACAATTCTTTACTTACAGTTGCTTAAATTACAAACTTATGCATGCAGCTTTATTTCTTCATATTAGCAAAGGCTGGAAGGAAGAACTGGTTAGTTCTGGATCAACAATCACTCCAGCCCAGAAAAGTCCGTCCCAGTCACACAAACTACAGATAACGTACAAGGTTGTAAATAAACTACAACACTGTGATTGTCTACTGTTTTAAAAAGGAATGGATTATAACAAGGATGAGGAGTGTATGACCCTCGAGGTGCTGGTGGACCACTATTTCCATTAATCCCAGTCAATGGTAAGGAATAATGGTAGTTGCAGTTCAGCAACATCTAGTGGTCACATCTATTCCATTGGGGGGGATTGTTTTAAAATCAGGGACAGGAAGACAACAAAGCAGTTTGAACTCCGCTCTTATCCTTCCAATATTAGTCAGCCAAATCTGGAGTATCTTAAAAGCTCTGAAATCACAGCTCTTTGAAATAAGGCTCAAAATCGCCTTCCTTATCGGTTGCACACAATAACTTTGCAGTGTTATTGTAGTTTTGTTGTATAGTTCTGATTTTGAGCTTTGGGAAGAAGTTGCAAAATCAAGGCCTGCTGCAGGTGTTTATGATCAGCGGAAGCCTGTACACACAAAGCACAAGTTGATGAAATAAAAATAAGTTAAGCAGGGGTGTTTTTTCCCCTCAATCCCCTGACAGCTGTCTAGTTAACAGGAAGGAGAAGGTGAGAATAGATGAAATTAGGAAGTAATTATCAGTGTCCTTTAAAGATCTGTTCTGGGAGTTGGACCAGCGTTGTGTAACTTAGAATGAAAATTCACAATGGTTGCAAATAAAGCTCCAACAGTTTTAGACATTTTACAAGTCCTAGCCAACAAGGGCCAAATGTCAGGCATTAAAGGAATGAAGCTCAAAACATCTGGAGGGCAGCAGATTGGGAAAGGCTAAGCTAGCCGATCAGTAGTAACAGCAGATGTGTGATTGGTCTGGTGTGCCAGAGGTCTTCTTATATTTCTAATTCACTATCCAAAGGGCCTGGAAGACTGGCATTGATCAGTCACCTATTGCTACCACAGCATAAAGCTAAAGTGGTCATGCACAAGGATTAGCAATGCATTCGTTGTCCAGATAATGGGTGTCTAGAACAAGATATGAATGGAATTTTCAGATGGAAGAGACTTGTGTATAGCTGGCAAAGTTACACGGCTAAATATTAAGGTGCACAATGCACCACAGGATAACAGTCAAGTATTTAGTATTCTGTGAATAGGCTTAATGAGCTCTATGTGATTTGAAATACTTAACTAATATGTGCCAATCAGACACAATAATGTAAGGCATGCAGATGCTTTTCCCTCCAAAAGAAATACAGTACATGAAAGGAGAATGGTGATGTGACGTGCAAAATGCTTTTGTTGATTCAAGGGATTAGAAACCATTAGTTTATGCACTTCTGTGCTTGCTTTTCTGCTCACTATATTTCTACCATGACATCCTTCCTTTCCCTTTTGTGGGTGGGGAGTGCACCTGCTTTAAGCAGCAGGAGGCAGTTTTATTTCTTTTCATTTTTTAAAAAAAAATTATCTTGTTTCTAGTAAGATCGCCCAATCACTGTGCATTTTTAAGAAGGGAAAATTGCATATTATTCCACTCTGTACACATGCAGGGGCTGCCAGCTAAAAATAAAAATCTCTGTCCAGAATAACTATATTCTGTGATATAAATAAGTCACATGCATTATTCAAACATGCATAATTCTCAGTAAATTGTCTTCCCAGATTGCACAATTGATCTGGGATTTATATGTGGAAAGTGGGCCAATCATCACTGAATGGGAATGTAAGTGCCTTCTCAAACATGGATAGGATCATAGAGGAAACAGCGACAGTGGTAAATTAAGAATTGCAGGTGCTTGTCATGACAGTCTCCGCGGCTTTATGCTGAAAGAGAGACCTAAAACACAAACGGCTTTTTAAAAGTCTTTTGTAAACTCAGTTGGCTTTAATTGCCTATTGAAGAAAGCCACCTCAAAATACTTTGCATTAGAAGACTTATCTCCTAAGACTAAAAGACCCAGACTGAAATCCTTACTCAGCCATGGGACCTCATTGGGAGATGGCAATTGTAAACTGCTGCTTGAACATCTCATATACCACAAAAACCCATTATGTTGTATATATTCCATTCTCATAAGATGACTTAGAGACGTTTTGGCTGGGAGGGAGCTGGAGTGAATGTCAATCAACTTATTACCAGCCAATAGTTCCCTCTCTACCTCAGATTATTTTTTTTCTCCACCCCCTTTTTCCCTAGTCAGGATTCAGTTAGTGTTCTGTCAGTGTTATTTATTGAATCAGAAGTGAAGAGTCAGACTGAAGTGTTCTGTCAGTTATGTAACGAGTTAGTTAGCTAATAATGAAGCTAATTAGCCAATTAAGCTCAATGATGTAACAAGTTAACATGTCCACACAATATATTTATTTTTATGTAAGTAAACCGAAATGTTTTATCCTTTTTCATTACCAGAGTCTCTGAGTGAATGTACTGTAGTAGTAAGTGCCAGTTGAGGTAAACTAACAGAAAAAGGGTGGTCTGTTGAGGGAGACTCATAGCTCAAACTGCTCTATAGGTTCATAACCAAACCATTTTATCTGCTGCATTATAAGAGGAAGTGTATTATTATTTGAAGCCACACTAAAATTTCCTCACACCAACCCTGCCAACCCCAAGAAGTAGCTTGATGGTATCCAACCAAAACAGTTTCAAAATAATAATCTTATAAACTACAGTTCTACCATAAAGCTATAGGGCAGCAGTGGAAGATCTTTTAGAAAGCATGGACTCAAATCAGCAATAATCTTCTGAAAAATTATTTTGCATGCTCACGGTAATTTTGAGCAGTAGATTAGCCTTTATTATTATTATATTTGTATTTCTCCATTTTTTTAATGGAGAAAGAGAACACAATGCTTGAAAGCATCCTTATAGAAGACTGCTTAGGCAACCAATAATCCTTCTGCATTATTTTAAATAGGACACTTTTAGGAATTACATGTCATTAATAGCTAGTGGTTCAAAAGAAGTAAAATTAATGACTTGGGAACAATAAGAATAGACCATTTTAAAGGAAAAAGGAGGACTCTTGTTGCTTATTTGTGTGCATTCCTTGTTTTAGTACTAACAAAAGTATAACAGTGATTGAAATAAATGAAAGCATTTTAGAAAACCTGTTCAAAGACTCATTAATATTGTTTGTAAAAAGAGCATTGAAAATAGCTTTGTTGATACATAGTATTGTTATTGTACCATATAAAGAATATAAGAAATGTGAACTCTCAATGAGATATTTGTTGGTGACATATATTTTATTACAGGCTACCCTGTTTTCCTGAAAATAAGACTTAACCTGAAAATAAGCCCTAGTGTGATTTTTCATACTAGGGCTTGGAAGGGATGTCCCTTGGAAGAGATGTGGTGGTGCTGTGGGTTAAACCCCAGAAACCTCTGTGCTGCAAGGTCAGATAACCAGCTGTCATAAGATCGAATCTATGTGACTGAATGAGCTCCCATCTCTTGTCCCAGCTCCTGCCAACCTAGCAGTTCAAAAGTATGCAAATGCAAGTAAATAAATAGGTACCACCACGGTGGGAAGGTAATGGCGTTCTGTGTCTATTCGTGCTGGCCAAGCCATGTGACCACGGTAACTGTCTAAAGACAAAACGCTGGCTCTACAGCTTGGAAATGGGGATGAGCACCACACCCTAGAGTCTGACACAACTGGACTAAATGTCAAGGGTAACCTTTACCTTTACCTATGATTTTTCAGGATGCTCGTAATATAAGCCCTACCCAAAAAATAAGACCTAGTTAAGTGAAACCCCACCCTGCACCATTGTGCAGCATTGTGCAGCAACCAGAAGATGACATTAGTGTTACATACAGCTATGACCTCACCTGTCCGTCACTGCTAAAGCTGTGAGTCATCTACCAATGGTGTGACGGAGGGTGGTATATAAGGGGTGGAGCTGTTGTATAAAGGGGAGTGAATGTGTGTGAGAGATAGGGACTGATAGGGCTTGGATAGGGCTTGGATAGGGTTTAGAGAGGAGTTAGGAGATCTGTAATATATTGTGAGAGTCTGTGTATGCTAGTACCTTTATTATAGTGATTGAATTATTATTTAATTATAAGTGATTTACCATTCCTTTTATTTGTACCCAATAAGCCTGAGTTTTTATTTTGAATCATATCTTGGCCTGAAGCTACTTATTTGAGGGAATGGTTGGTGGTAGTGGAAAAGAAGAGTGATTTAGAGTGACGTAGCGACCCCCTTTGTGAGGTAGAGGCAGGCTGTTACAATGACTATAAAATAAAACATCCCCTAAAAACAAACCCTAATGCTTTTTTTGGAGCAAAAATTAATATAAGACCTTGTCTTATTTTCAGGGAAACATGGTAGTACAGTATTTGATTGTTTTGATAACTATTCATCTATGTTTCATCAGTAGATCTAGTCCTCTAATTAGATTTGACAAAGTTCATCACTGAAAACAATGACTCACATGATTATGTTGATGAAAATACTGTTAAAATTGTCTCTGATTTTTCAGTGAAATGTCTAAGAATGGAATCTCAGAGTTTCAGATCCCCATTTTCTTCCATTTTCTGCATTAATATAGTTACTAAACAACCTCTATCAGCTCCTCTAGTTCAGTTCTTAAATTAATTAATTTTTGCCTCAAAATTGAAATGTTCTGTAAATAAATAAACTGCATCTTAAAATTATTCAAATCAATCTACCGCAACATTTCCAAATTTGTCTAACATTACACTATCCACATACTTTATGTACATCCCCTGGGGTGAAACCTGTTACCTCAAGCTAATCTGAAAGATTGCAAAATCCATTTTGGAACTAACTGTAGTCAAGAAAAGTCTGGCCTCAATAACTGCAATGCCCAGCCTGATTAAGAGTCTTGGAGAACTAAAAAGCTAGCCTTTTGTGAGATTTCATTGGTCTAATAAAGATGCTTGTTTGTAATTTAGGATAACATGTTAGCAGACCCATGCTGTCTCTCTATGTAATAATCCTCTTGGCTGTTTTTGCAGGCGGGACCATTGGGTCTTCAGAGGATTTGATCTACAGCACCCATCAGCTGTACTCATCATGGCCAGTGGAGATAATGAGCTTTAGTCCTAAACAACAAATGGCCAAAATTTCCCCCCTTTTCCTATTTTTCACTCCAAGGGGATGTAGGTCTGCATTGCCTTCGGGTCTCTGTTCCTCCACAAACCTGTCTACCCATGCAACCTTAGCCTCTCCACAGCCTCTGCCCTGATCCCACCTGGCTGAGGTAATGAAACTGGTTCAACAGAAGAAGGGAAAGGAGAGAGAGTTTGTGATTGCTTACCTGTTCATGAGTCCACTCCAAAGCCTTGAGCCTGCACTGCCCATCCCACACAGGAACACACCCATTCACCCCAGTGGGGTGGGTGACCATGCCTTACTCTCCTTAGGCACCAAGAGAGTCACAGATGATGCTGGCTAATGCTGAAGCCTCCTGTATTAGCTGCCCCAGCTCCAGTTGCACCTCTGTCACCATAGCAATTGCAGCCTAGCTTTAGCAGGCTGTGCGTAGTATCCTGGTATTGACATGATATTCTTTCATCCTGCCCTCTGATCCTTCCAAACTCAGTGACTGATGCTTTGAACCTAATTGAGGATGTTGCTTTGTGGACCAGGAAGACCTCACATGCTAACAAAAAATGTTCACATGCCACCCTGAGTATGTGTGCCATAGGTTTACCAACACTGCTACAGGGAGTACAGGAAGAGGGGGGAGGGTAAAGGCTGTGGAGAACAAATCAATGGAGATCTCTAGTGAGTGAAAAGCCCTTGGACAGTTCTTCATAGTCAGAGGCAGTGAGAATGGTAGCGCAGCACTGCAAAAGTGAAGAATTTGTGATGTTCATGGCCTTTGAAGGTACACATTTTTTACACATCTATTTACAGTCAGTAGTATGAAGGGGAGGGGATTTGAATAGATGTGCATACTGCCCAGAACAAAAAAGTGTGTATTCAGATGACACTGAAGAAAGCAAGCCCTCTGAGTTTACTTTGGCATTAGTTCACATAGCTATCATAGAAAGTCTTCCAGGGCCATTTGAGGGCTGATGGCTAGAAGCGGGTTGACCATATAGAAAAATATTGCCAACCTTATTTAAACATTATATGTCCTTTAACATGTATTGGATGGATCTTTTTCTGGTGCAGAAATGTTTACATTTACTTAGAAATGTACTTCTAGATATACAAAGAGTGCTCTGATAGTTGTAGCTATTTTGATCAAAAGTCTCATTATTTCCCTTTAATACTGATGTTTTGCTTGAGCAGAAATCTTCACATTGGTTTTGGATAAAATTCAATAGCATCTCTGTAGTGCCTTAATATGCTCCCCCCCCCCCCGCTATATTGAAGATACACAATCTTTCCTGAGATCCATCATGTAAGTTATAGGCCTGGAACCCCTTATGTCAAGACTTGGAACTGTTGACATCTGTTGATTCGACAAAATGCAGAATGCACCCAGAGCTCATTTGTCATAAAGAGAATCTTCTGAGCTAACCTTGTTGATCACCACATGATAAAGTGACTCGAAAGTGTATGGCTAGGGGCCTAAGTGCAATAAAAATCATATACGATATTCCATACCAGCTTATCTCCAAATTATTATTTGTGTCCAAGCACGCCAAGTTATTTATTCTTATAGAATAATTTTTTTAAGCACACTTCTTAGGCAAAGTAGCACTGAAGTCAAACAGATGATGCACAATTTAGTCCCCCCCAGAGTCACATTTTGTTACAGATTTCACACAGATCAAGACATACAAAGGTAGGCATTTAGTCATTGAGGTAGTTTTGCACCAGCCAATAGAGTGACAAAAAAGGCCTAGGTCAATTATTGAGTGAACCAAAATGCTGAGAGGCAGAAAATACTGTAAATAGATGGTTGGTTCCACTGAGGTGGGGACACTGGAATTCTTAGTGGGTTCAGGAAATATAAGTGTATGTGAAACTGTTCCACTAGCCCTAAATAATCCAACTCCTAATCCTCAGTCCACTGTAAAGCTAATGGGGGTCAGAAAATACCTCACAGATCACATGGTGCACTTAAACAATTTTTGGGGTGTGTGAAAGTTAAGGAGAAAGAACCAGATTTAGATACATGAATCTCAAGCTTCTCTTTTAGTATGATTCAGACAAGAACATGCACAGACTCAAGACAAGTTGGGACTTGAGGCAAAGGTCAAGATGTCCCAGCACACTCCACACAGAGAAGATGACATATCTTGTATCAGCACTAGTGAAATGACAGTGTCTTCCACTTCTACCCTTTGGTGCAGCAGACTAGAATGGACAATATGGCACACACAGCTTTTTTGTCAACACCATAGTACTTTCCTTTAGTTTCCAGTCTCTTGTTCCTTGAGGCAGCTGTCTCTTTTGCCTCATGACACAGTTAACCTCTGTGGCAGGGACTCACTCCTAATTGCAGCATAATTACAGGGAAATCACACCAGTAATAGACTGGAAATCTTTTGACTTTCCATGACATTATATATTTTCCCCTGCCCAGTTCATTTGATTTTGCCTTTAGCCCCTCTGTATACCTTTTGTAGAAACAAACAAATCTTATTATTTTGAATTTAAGGTCCCACTGTTGCTACAAAAAGGCTGTTAGTAGTCCAAAATGTATAAAGGGAGTTAAAAAGCAAAACCGAAAGATTGAACTAGGGGAATATATAATTTAATTCTCAATGCAAGAACTGGAGATGAGCAACAGAGGAAAGCAGCAGCAAAAAGAACTCTGAAACAGAAATCCTATATGGTAGGGTACATAACTTCATTGCCCATAGGATGACTGTAACTGTAGCACCTTTGGATCTGGCCTGTTCTCCTAATCCTCCTTCACTAGCTTTTGCCCCACAGTGACTAGATTAAGAATTAATGCAAATGGCACCTTTTCTCCTAGTTTTAGGGATAATGTTTATGGCAGGGTTATATCTGGGGAAGAAGA
Organism: Pogona vitticeps; assembly: GCF_051106095.1. Taxonomy (NCBI): domain Eukaryota; kingdom Metazoa; phylum Chordata; class Lepidosauria; order Squamata; family Agamidae; genus Pogona; species Pogona vitticeps. The sequence continues at coordinate 205,696,360 of NC_135785.1, read as the reverse complement.
TACTAACATACTCTCCTGGCATGTATACTTCCTTTCTCACATACGAGAATTGGGCCAGTGGGAGCACTTTTCTGAACCTACTGTGGCTTCTGTCAAAAACGAATGGGGAAAGTTTGAGTGAAAAAGAAGCAGGGAACAGGAATGAATAAAAGTGAGGGTTTAAGGTGGAAGGGATGACAGATGGATAGGGTGCCTTCTTCTTTGTTTGTGTGAGAGAGCCCCACCCAGTGCTCAAGCCTTAGCCAATGTTGGCATGCAGCCTCCAACTGTTTACCCCATGAGAATATGGACTCTGTAGTGGTAGTAGGTGGTTTGTCACTTCTGCTATACACGTCTGCAAGTAAGCTGTGGTGAACTCATTGAGCCTTACTTCAGACTATATGTCTATATATTTTGCTTGACTGTAAGTAAAGGAAAATGTGCTTTCTGTTGTGTTCTTAAAATGATATGAATACTTACCGTATTAGCACCCAAAGCCACAGCAAGAGAGAAACCAATGTGCTGCAGGGAAGACCTAGGTCGGTTATAGGGCATATACAACTTGTTTCATTGGCTACCTATCCATTTATGGGCATAATACAAGATAGTTATGATCTATAAAGCCCTACATGACTTGAGTTCAGGTTATCTGAAACACCATATCTTCCCATACAAGTCTGCCTGGGCTTTAAGATCTGTGAAAGAGGGACTTTTCACAGTTCTACTCCCTTCAGAGGCACATCTCATAGGAGTTTAACAGAGGGCCTTGTCAGTGGCTGCACCCAGGCTCTGGAACTCCTCACCAAAATAGGCTAGGCTTGCCCCCTCTCTGTTCTCTTTCTGGCAAAAATTGTTTTAATTAAGCAGGCATTTGGCAGTGCAGAAATTTCATTTACAAGATCCCAGTTGATGTGCTTCGTTTTACTGTTTTAGGGTCATTAGTACAATTTTTGATTGATTCTAAAGAGTTTCATTTTAATTGCATAGTATATTAAACAATTAAACAATTAAACAATTAAACAATTAATTAATTAATTAATAACTAGGAAGGGTAATTTTTGACCTATAAAGAAATTAAAGAGGCTCAATCAAAGGCATGTTCCTGCTCAGTTCAATGAAATCACACCAGGTTGCCTCCGCATGGCAATTTGTAGACTATCATTGTGACTGAGGGATCATATCATGGAAAAGAGTACAGAAGAGATATCACTGCTGCTCTCACTTCAGAAACACAGTTTCCCCCTTCTTTCTCGCTTAATTTCTCTCTTAAGTTGTAAAACCTATGGATTGTGACCAATGGTGAGGAGTGGAGGGAGACCGCCATCAGTCAACGCAGATTGAACTGGGCTAGACCAGTTATTCAGTTCATAGGTTCAACATACACTTTGGGGAAGTTACCTAGGCTGGCTAGGAGATTCTAAGAGGTGCATCCTCAAAAAGGTAGCTTCCCTGAATTCTGCCTCAATATTATCCAAGTGTGGGATGAAACCTAATAATTTCTGGAGAGGAAATGAAATTTTAACTCCAATACTGAAAAATCCCTGTTTTTATTCATTTAGAAAGCACATACAGCAATGAACAGGGGAGGAGGAAAGAGATGCAAAATAGGTGACCAATCATTTCAAAAGTAAGAGAAACAGAGATATTTCCCAGGTGATTCCTACTCCCCTCAGTCTTGCAGGAGTGCTGAATCTGTTGTATCTCCAATAGATTAGAAAAGGGAAAGCCACCCCAACTTTTTGAGAAAGAAAATGGATGTCTCTCTCCCAGAAATTCCTCCATCCAACAGACTAGCAGCTATAAAAGTTTTTTTAAAATCAGTTTTGCCTTTTTTTTTTCCATCTATGCCCGATCTCTTCCAAAGAAAGCTGCATTTATTCAAGCCATGGTTTCTTTCCTCTGTGTCCGTCTCTGATGACAAGTAAGAATACTTGTGAATGACGACCGCCCTTTAGTTCTTGACCTTTTCTTTAATTTCTTCTGGTGTTTAAGTGAAATTCCAAGTTCCTCCATTATGGCATTGAAAGAAAGACACTGATTTCCAAGGAAAAAGAAAAAAGAAAGAAAGAGGAGGAGAAAAATAAGGTACTGCATTTGAAACTGGTTTCCTCTAGTTTGCACAATTTACCCCTAGTTTTTCAACACAGATGCTGGGAACTTTTGGCTTAGTTTGGCCCAGAATCCTTCCACAGACACTTTCATATGTGCAGAACAGAATTAGAAATCTGATGTAATGAATGTAATGGCTATTTTGTGATAAACAGAAAATGTTTAATATTGGTGGGCTTCTTTTTAAAAAGTTGAAAAATGCACATAGTCCAAATACTGAGATTTTCATGAACATTTCTCAGAATCCTGTTTGATGATAATGAAAGCCACGTGTCTCCCCTTAGAGCAGTGGTTCCCAATCTTAGGTCTCCAGACATCTTCCAGAACCTCTGACGAGCACAACTAATGGTGATGGCATCTGGGAGTTTTAGCCCAACATCTGCAGAGCCAAGGTTGGGAACCATTGACATTGAGGTACGTTAGTAGTGGAGAAGGCAGGGCTACAATCAAACCATTACTCTCTTAAAAATACTATATATGAGGATGATCAGAGTTCAACAAATTTATAGATAGTGGATTAAATCCAAAAGTGCCCCTTTGCACTGAAAGTACTCCTTCCAGGGCCATAGGAATTTCAACCCCCAGTACAATCTCATTCACCTTTCTCATCCAGTAGCCATTCAAGCTGATTTTCAAGGGAGGCATGGAAAGGAATTGTTCCTTTCTTTCTAACCTGCATCAATCTGTATTCAACCAAAGTCCAATACTTGGAAGCAAAACAGTGATGGCGGTGGTGGTTCACTACTGAGTTCTTAGTGAGATGGGGCCCATCCTGTAGTGGATCTTCCCTTAAATGGATCACAGGATGCTGCAGGGTTGTGGGACACAACATACCCTGGAAACCCCCAATTATGTTTTCAGTTTGCTTCTTCTGGAACTATTTGAAATTTAGCTGTGCAATGATGATTTGCACTTCAGTACAGTGCAAGTTTTTAATATGAATTTACAGTATATCATGATTCTAGAGATTGGTGAGAGGGGGGATTAATTATGTCCAAATGTTAATGTACACCTATGTAATGTGCATTTACCCAACAAATCAATAAACAACATGCAATTGTCCCTCACTTTTGTATTTTCCCCAATTTTATACTGCAGCTCTCCAGTGGAAAAAACAAGCCGCTAGGTTTAGGCATAGAGGAAAGTCTGCACAAAAATATGCCTAATTATGAAAATGTATACAAATGGATTACATTAAGGAAAGCCAATTGCAAAAGTGCATATTAGACAAAACTGAAATTGTGTGTGAATTTTGTACAATCTAAAAAAAAGCAAGAACAGGATGAAACAAAGAAATAAGCAAAAATTAAAAAAATGACAAATGACAAAACTGTAATTGAAAATTTAATCTAGAACTAACCAAAATCCAAATTTGGACCTTAGCTAGTTCAGTCATTTTGACTTCAACAGAACAAAATCATCTCAAACCCAAATAATAAATGATTTACCTATGTTGCTTATCAGACTACTTACTACCTGCTGATTACATGACTACCATCGTTCTTATTCCCTATGATTTTTATAGGATAAACATTTCCAACCAGAAAATTTCGTCTTCAGCCTTGAACTTCTTACACTAATACTTCTTCCAGCCCAGCATGACAAAGATAAAGCAAAATAGCAATATGCTTTTGGCATTTACAAAGTACTGTATTTCCTTTCTGATTTAAGTCTATGTCATGCAACTAGAGATTGGAAAGGCAGATGTTTGGCTGCCTTCTTAGATGAAGAGACAGCTTTAAATTAGAACATTTTAAAGAACAAATTTTAGACAGGTCTGTGTCCAGATCACACGGTCTATGCTGGGAAAAAACTTCAGGGGCAGAAACAGTGGCACATTAAAGGAAAGTAATAAACATCTGTGGTCACCCAGATTGTACAGTGAAGTGCCAAAGTGGATGTCATGTATGTTTGTCTTTCAAGACACCAATGATTCATTATGTTATAATGAACAGAATACTGTATATTGCAAGACCCTGAAAAGGACACAAAATTTATAATTTACTGGACCTGTTTAGTTATGTAGCAAGACCTGTGTTCAATCACCAGGAATTTCATTTCTTCCCCTCCATCTGCCACACTGAAAATCGGTTCTGTCATTCCCTTGTGTTTAAGAAAACAAACTGCAGTATGGTTTGTCTGTGGGGATTATTGTGGAGGAAGCTATGTACGTCTTTGAATTACAGCCTGTGGCAGGAATTATGCACATAACGCAGCAGAAGGCCTTATTTGCTTTCAGGCAAGTATTGTAGCTCAGATGTTGAACATATGCTTTGAATATTAAAGGTCCTAAGTTCAAACCATGGCATTTCCAGGTAATGCAAAGAAACCCTGGAGAGAAGTGCTGTATCCAGTCTTTCACTGGATATTCAGCTGCTGTTGTTTACAATTCATGGGCCAGCAGAGAGGGGAGGGCTAGCAAAAAGAACTGGGAGTAAAGAAAAGGCTGGGTAATGAAGAAAAAGTCAGATAAACTTCTTAGCAGGCGGCAGCAATGGGAGGATGGTTCCATTTACTTTAATTACAAGGGATGGTGCTGGGTTTGTGGTTTTATGCATAACTTTCCAAATGTTCCTGAATGTTTGGAACAGTGCATAACTCTTCCCATACATTCTTGTCCTTTTGTGACCATCTGAGGAATATCAGAAGTCATGAGTATCTGTGGGGTAGGGGAATGATGGCCTGCTCCCTCCAAGAATCCTAAACTCGGTTTTCTTTCAATGTACATAGGTAAAAAGTGTGGTCTGGTCAACCGTTCACAGGAATTAATAGAATTATGCCTACAGACATCCTTGTCACATTTAACACAATGAGTGTTAACAGCTTTACATTGCTGCAAGCATGAACAGAGATTTAAAAGCTGGCGGCAATGTAGGGCTTTCTAAAAACAGGCTTTCAATACAGCACTATTCCTTGCACTGCCCACATGACCACACCAGGTTGTATAGCCACTGCAAGAAATAGTAGTTAGAAAGACTGCATACAATAGTTGGTGAAGAGAGATACTGGAGGAGCAGGTAAAGGAAGGAAATGAGGAGTATCCTCCCATCACTAGCTCCTCCTTTCTATTTCAAGCTGTCATGTGTTGTTAACGGCCATCAACAGTGATATTTCTGGTATGTATGGTCCTAATCTTCCTGGGGATGGATGTAAGGGCAGCATGATAAATAGGGGACAGATTAAATCTAAAACTTCCACCTATGTGCATATGTATGGCCTCTCTGACCTCTCTTTCAAACCACCTATCTTCTTGGTCTAAAATGAGTGCACGCTGGTCATCAAATGAGTGCCAATTGTCTTTCAAATGCAGGAACACTGCTGATTGCAGTCCTGAGCCATTGCCCCTCCTGTGCGAGGCCATTCTCCAGTTTAGTGGCTGTGACACAGAAGTGAAAGAAAACAATGAATCAGCACACATGTTGAATTATCACAATTGTGGACATGGTCTCCAATGATTAAGACAAGAACATGGAAGCCAAGTTGTACTATAAAAACTCAGTATAAAAGCACTAAGCAATTGTTGATTGCAAAAGCTAGGAAGAAAAGTAATAAAAACAATGTGAAATTAAAGATATTACTTTTCTACCTTGGACTGACGTAGGAGAATAATGTTGCACTACTGATAAGTAAAACAAATGAGTTCTGTCATGATTTGAAGAGGACAAGCCCTCTTTCTAGAATCTTGTAAACACAGTGGACTAAATTCAGTTGTTAGTACCAACTAGAGTAGGATCAATGCTGAATTAAGTCCCATTTATTTTATGGGTCTACTTTAAATGGGACTTTAGCCCTCTGTTGTAGCCTAACAGTGCAAATGGAATTTAGCCCTCTGTTGTAGCTTAACAGTGTAAATCAAATCCTACATACAGTACTTTCCATTTAGATAAATGCAACCTCTGAGTAGAACCACTAAGGGCTGAGACGTAAATATATAAGTAGTTTCGAAGTTGGCTAACAGTACTGTATTGTGAAATCTTCATCCTTAGAGAAATCTTGGAGCTATTACAGCCATGGAGCTATTGGACCTATTACAACCACTTAAAATCACTAACAGAATTGGAGGAAAGAAAGACATGGGGGGGGGGGGGAACTTGGATTGATTGCTGCCGTTTACACTGGCCATGATACAGCAGATAGCCAGGGATTCTGCTTTTAGAAAGGACTCTGTGTGCATTGTCCCAAGTATTGGGACAGAGAAGGGACTCACAGGAACAGCATTGCATGTGTTCCTCCATCCAGCTAGGTTCAGCATACTGAAGCATCCAGTGCTCCCAGTTGGTTCTCTGTGTGTATGTGCCTACCTTAGGCTGAGTTTACAAAGCAATATCAGGTTGTCTATGGAAAACCTCCATAAATAGTTATCTTTGGAGAAAACACACTGAAACAAAATAGAAGACTGGATGACAATTCATGTAATATAAATACAGAGTGTGTGATCTGATTCACTACATTGCTATTCTAATTTAGGAGCAGGATAAATTCCTGGTTTATAGAAACTAATTTAATTATTTTTTGACATAAAAACAGTATAATTTGTCTTGGAATTTTATTGCACTACAATGAGATAAACAGGACTTTTTCAAAATCTAAAGCCAACAAATACAGTGTAATCAGCCTGAAAGACGATGGTTGTAGCTACTGGGTATTTTTGATACTCAAATAAACCTCTGCTTGGAGAAGGTAGAATCATATTAACTTTCAGCTCAGGATAAAAACTAATATCTAAAACTCTTGATTTCAGATATTGGTGTTTTGACTGGAAGGTAAAGTTTTAATTAGTTCTTCATGAAGAGGGAAAGAAAATCAAAACAAAATTATTCTTACCTGAGAACACTGAATCAGACAAGATGAATAACTGATCCCAATCCAAATCAAAGAAGCATATTGACCCTCATCCAAATTCAGGTCTGTGTAACAAGGGACATTGCCCATAACAGTAGGTCTTGTAAGGCAGATGGTAGCAACCACACTTACTCAAGAATAGGGATGGAGAAATGTGTTCCCATCCTTGTTACAAAACAATTAGGAGAATGAAGATCAAACTAAAGGAGTTGACAAGCTCATATTTAGAAACAGATGCATATACTCCAAATTTGTGCTGTGAAAAGAATTTCTGCACAGCTGTATGCCTCAGCAATCAAGACTTGCAAATTATGCCTATGCTTATCTCCCAGAGGCCAATCACAAAACAAAGCAAGCAGATTTGCAAGATACAGAGTGGAGAAAATATCATGCCAGGCCTTACAGATTTTTTAAATCACATAATGGAGTGCAATTTCTAAATGAGAGCTGAGCATCTCATCTAGTTTGATACTCACTCTGCTCTCAGGGTGTGCATTCTAAATGAGGAAATCCAACTGACCTGCCGAAGCCATGCTAAATCCAGGAAGGGTCTTTGCACAATGTTCTCATATGCACGTTACCTTTATCAGATTGGGGTGCTTGTGCATTAGTGTAAGACAAACCCAAATATTATATATTCCACCAAACACATAGACTGGCCAGTATCCTGTTTCTAAAGTTTAAAAAATCATGCTGATGTAAATGTGGCACCAATTATGGCCACCAATAAGGGACTGCATCATGCAACTGCACAATTGGCTGCACGTCCCCAGCATGAGTGATTGCAAGAGGTGCCAGCAGAAGTTCTTTGGGGATCACACTTCTGCTGAATCGTTGCATAACTACCCTGGGCACAACCTTAGGTTGCATGTGCGTGATTGTGCAACAGGGTTTTGGCCACAGATTAACTGCAGCACTCTAATATACAACTGACTAGATAGTAAATTAGTGAATTAGTTTCCTGGCTGCAGAGAATTAGTTATCTGGCTGCCGAGCCAGGGGATGGGAGTTGGATTCCCCATTGTGCCTCCTGTGAGTAGAGCCAGTCTGTGTACAGTCCCAGGATGCCCCTCCATGAAGAAGGGCTGAGCAAGTTACTTCTGAGTACTCAGAAGCTAGTAAACCCTAGAAATGGATGCCATAAGTCAGAACTGACTTGATGGCACATTTATTATTATTATTATTATTATTATTATTATTATTATTATTATTATTATTATTATTATTATTATTATTATTATTATTATTATTATTATTATTGGAAAAAAACCTCTCAGTCATCAAGAAACAGCCTGCCGTTTGTCATGTGAGGCTGCTACCATTCCAGAGCTCTCCCAGGCACATGGAAGAAACTACTTCTACCTGGGTCCTACCCAAAACTGTGTGGTTCATTAGATCTGAGTCTTTTTTTCTCCCCAAGGTAGGTTGTCAAAGAGGTCTGCTATTAACTGGACACACCTTTTCTCTACTGTAACTATACAGTATGAATTGAGGGCTGTGTTCGAATCCCTCGTTCTTCCCGAATTAATTTCCCACAGTCTAACTCCGTAGACAAGGTAGTTCCAGAAGTGGAGTTGGATGGATGAGTTTGCTTGCACTGCAGTCCATAAAAGAAACAAAATGCCTTTGGAGCATGCAGAAAGGAAAAGATGGAAGAAGGAAAAAAATAGGATAGAAATGATTAACCAAAATGTTTAAAAAATTAGAATGAGAATGATAGCAAAATTATAGGACATACTATATGGAAAACAGAATTTGACAAACATATACAACAATAAGAGGAACCTTGAAGAAGAACCTTGTAATTCATCTGAGCATCAAAATATTAATATTTTTAAAACCTTATAATTCATACCAAGGATCTACTGTTTCTATTCTCATTAATGCACTGTTCGTGTTCTCATTGAATGCTGATAGAAAATAAGAATTCATAGGAAAATACACAGCTTGGAAAAATGTACCTTTTTTGGACTTCAGTTCCCAGAATTCCGCACATAACATGGTCATTGGCCACTCTAATGGGGCATACTTGGAGTTGTAATCCAAAAAGCAACTTTTCCAAGCTGCTTAAAATACCCATATTTGACCTTTCTTGTCAGTGGCTTACTTATAGCAAGGTCCTTTGAGCTTACAGCCTGGCTTTGATGAAAGTCCTCCACCTTATCACAACCATGATAGTCTCCTCAGCTAAGCTCTTCCCAGATTTAGAGATCCTCAGTTACTCGGTCTTAAAGAGTAGCAGTGATACATGATTGTTCTGACGTTTTAATTCCTCAAACTGCCGCATACACAGGGTTTGTTCCAGTTTCTGAATTATGAATTGACCCACAATATCTATAGTAACCAATGCATGATTTAAACACTGTGCAAATAGAATCTTGATAAACTGAGCTTTGTACACACTGATTAAATCCAATTGCAAAAGTAAGTTTTGATGTAATTATAAGTATAGCAAGAAGATTGCTGTTTTGCACAATGTTACCAACAGTGTACATTTATGTATGTGTGGACTGCTAACATAGCATGGAAAAGAAAGGACAAAGTACCATATTTTTTGCACCATAAGACGCACTTTCCCCCCACAAAACAGGGGGGTGGAAAGTCTGTGCGTCTTATGGAGCGAAGAAAACAGATTATATTTTCCTGTTTTCTTCTCCTAAAAAATTGGTGCGTCTTATGGAAAGGTGCGTCTTATGGAGCGAAAAATTCTCCAAGTTAAAGAGGAAAGCAATTTATATCATATGTGGAGCAGACGCCACTGATATTCAAGACCTGATAATAACTTGTGGGTAAAAGTGCTTTATTATCAGCATTCATTGTCTCCTTCTAAACCTGCCCACCTGCAAAAATGTCATACATGCTTCTGATTCTATGTGATGATCATGTTATTGTGAGCACATATGATGCTTAATTTGTGGGGAAAATGATAGTTGTTTGGACTGTTATTCAGGGTTTTTGTTGAAGATGGATTGTGTGCACTGGTAGGAAGCCCAGCTTAGTCTTGTGTGTATGCTACACTGTACAATTCTCATTGGAACACTGCTTGTTACTTATAACAAGTAGAGCATTTCTTAATACACTGCAAAGGAGACACTATGTATATAATCTCAAACTGGAACAAGGCATCTCAAGCAGAAGGCAATTATGACCCTTCTGAAAGCCTTAATGAGAGGCATACAAGTGGCACAGAGGCACATATCCGACCATCAGTAGGTAGTCATCTCTTCCCTAAAGATTTAATGAACAACTCTCCTGCATCTCACAGAGATATTGTAGCCATGTTCAGCAAGGAGGGGGCTTGGCCAACTCAGAACAGGGAGGCAAAAAAGAAGGAATCCTGAGTTTGAAATCTGCTATGGTTTAAGACCTTTAAGTGGGGAAAATTTAGGTGGGGATTCTGGGAATTGTAGACTTTCCAAGCTCTGACACACACAGAATTTTCCCTTTCACCTAACTCATACTCCACACAGTCTTTCATTCCTCCACCTCAGCGTGGATGGGTGAAGATCCTTAAACCCCACCTTGCTGTATGCTAAGATCCCTTCTCAGCCGATCAGCTCAGAAACAAGGAAGACATATAATTCTACTAGAAGCAACATTTGGAAGGATGAGTGTCTCTATGCACCTTCTCCTCTATTCATACTACATTCCTGGCAACCTGACATGCAACCCTTTGGTGGATGGTCAGGAACATGAAACTGACAGGGAGGGGGATTGATTTTTTAATGCGTTCTTTGAATTCTTTTTCTGATGCAAATTTATCCCTTGTAGAGCCACCGAAATTTGCCTTACCTGTTCAATGTCACTGTTCTTCCTTGATTTATATATGAATTCTCCAATTGCTACAAAGACAGAAAGAACCAGCCCTGCTGCAAGCACAATAAAGATCCCTCCAATATTCTCCACACCCAGGGCACTGGCTTCTTTGCTGTCCTCCTCAGGGCAACCATTGCCTCTCCACCATTTCTCCTTCATCATGTGCAGCTTTCCTTCTTCTTGTAACTGGAGAATGGCAATCGTAATTTTATCTCTGTAAGGAGATCCTGGAGAAAAGGGAAAAGCTTTGTTATCCCAGTGTTGCTAAAAACTGAGCTGGGTCTTAGTGATTGCCTTCCTCTCCTAACTCACTTCTCCCAAAAACCTGATCATCTAAAGTTCATATTCACTCATCTTTCCAAGTTGAGCAGTTGCTGTACCTTCCATAGCTATCACATATGTGGAGGATGACAGGTGTGAATGAGAGAACCTCTTATACACACAGAGGTGATTTACAATCCTACAATTACAACCCCGAATTACAATCATGAAGGTTCCAGTCTATCCCCTTCAGACTTACTATTCTAGGAGGGTAATGGAAATGACAATGGAGTTGGCAGAGCTTGAGAACTCTTTTTCCTTGTGTGTTTGATTACAACATTAAGTAATTTCTGAACAGGACATTGATTTTATACATATTTTGAAGAATACTTCACAATACAAGTAAAGAATTTCTTCTTACAATAGCATAGAAAAATGTATATTCCACAGCCAGTTCATCTAAGTTAAGATAATCTTTACTCTTATATAACAGAATACTTAAATCAATATTTTTCTCAGCTCTAAGAAAAACAGCCATATTGCATGGTTGGCAGTACATGACTAAGTGCAATGTCTAAGTCTTTAGTTTTCAAAGCTTCTAAAAAGAAATAATTGCAAGTGCATCTTTGTGCTGCAATAATATGGCACACTACCATGATATCCTCCAAAGCTGCATTTTTATGCCAAGAAATAAAAGCACAGCATATTTCAGAGAGCTAGTGTAGTGCAGTAGATCAAATGACAGACTCGAATTGACAAAAATCTGAATTCAAATCTTAACTTCGTTATAGAAATTCAATGGGGATGGCAGTGGCAATGGTAAGCCACTCCTTGAACATCTCACACACCTTAAAAATCACACTAGAGTCCCTGTAAATTGGAAATGACTCAGTGATACATAATATACACACAACACATTTCATCCTTAGGAATAAAAAACTGAAAGGTCTCTGGATAGACTCAAATTATATAAAGAGTATTTTAAACCCTCTAACCTATATATTCTATGTGTAACATATATTCTATGTATATTATTTGGGATCTGTGGAGGGGGGGGAAGCAAAGTGTGCATATGTTTTTGTGTAAGGGAAAGGGAAAGAAACGGGAGGCTCTATCTCATAGGATTGTCCTTTAGCAAACAGATCACAGGAATGGGTAGGAAGTTGCAGACGAATGGGAAAAATAAAAGTCCCTGCATGGTGTCACCCCAATCCTGCTCGCCACAATCAGATTGGGGAGTGGCATGTTGGAAGTGGGACTGCAAACACCTCTATCAGGCAACATCTGGAGAGTTTTCTGATACATTGCAAAGGGAGCTGTGCAGTAGTGGAAACTGAGGCATGCCAAATGCTTGCAATAAAATGTTGTACTAAATATCTCCAGCAAAGAATTAAAGAGAAAAATTATGGAAGCATTTATTTGGCATTCACCTTGTTCTACTGTGGAAGCAAGGTACAGCCAAAATCCAACATTTCTGCTTTTATATATTTATTTAAAATACGTTTACTTCACCTTTCTTCTTAAATAAGGCCCAAAGCAACTTACAACATTAAAAGACAGTATGTGAAGTTAACAACAGTGCATATACAATACTGAAACGGTTACATACTACACTTAAAAAAATAAAAATAAAAAAGCAACACCAAAGCACATTCAAAGCAGTAAAGTAAAAAAAAAATTCCTTAAAAAACCCCAACTCAGGCAGTTAGTTGCTAAGAAAAGCTTGTGGGAAGAGAAAGGTATTTGCTTGCTTGGAAAAAGACAATAAAGATAAAGAAAGACCTCTTGTGGGGACATGTTCCAAAGTCTGGGATGAGCAACAGAGAAGGCCCTCTCCTATGTCCCCACCAAAATAGCTGTGAAGATGGCAGGATTGAGAGAAAGGCCTCTCCTGATTGTCTTAACACCTGGGCAGGCTAACTATGGGGGAGGTAGTTCTTGAGATAGCTTGGATCCAAGGGAATTCAGGACTTTATAGGTTAGAACCAGCACTTTTTATTGTGCCCAGAAACAGATCAGCAGCCAGAAGAGTTGCTGTAACAACAGAGTTATATGTTCCCTGTGACCAGCAGCAGTTAGCAATCTGGCTTCCACGTTTTGTACATGTTGGACGTTTCTGAAAACTGTCCAGAGGTAGCTCCATATATAGCATGTTACAGTCATCCAGCTAGGATGCTACTAAGGCATGTGTCATCATGGCCAGATCAGACCTCTCCAGGAATGGGTGCAGCTGGCACACTAGTTTTAATCATGCAAATGAATTCTTGGCCACTGCCCAAACTTGTGCATCCAGGCTCAGAGGCAAATCCAGGAGCACCTCCAAGCTGCACACCTGTTTTTTCAGATGGAGTGTAAGTCCATCCAGCACAGGCAGATCTGCATGTCAACTGATTAGGAACACCTCTGTCTTGTCTGAATTACATTTCATTTTGTTCACCCTCATTCAATCCATTACTGACATCAGATACTGATCTAGACTGAAACAGCTTCCCCAGATTTAGATGGCAAGGAGAAATAGAGCTGGGTGTCATTTGCATACCCCAACATTCTGGACAACCTCCCCCAGTGGTTTCATGAAGATATCAAATAACACAGGAGACAAAACAGAACCTTGAGGGACCCCAACAGGCCAGCAACCAGGGTGTTGAACAGGACACAAAATTTTGGTTTGGATAACACCTTTACTGAATCACCCAGGAGTTAAAAGTATGGTGATATTTCACATTTTCCAAAACTCTTCATAAAGCACGAATGTTTAAAAGTTTGAGGTGAAAGCAAAGAGCCACAAAGTGGGCTAGCTGTCAAGCCAACGTCTCTTGTGAATGACCTTGTGAATCTGCAAAACTCCATCTGACCTTGTTGACATTTTGATTTCAAGAATCATATGGCTGTACTGGATGGAAGATTCTGGTGTAATCACTTTACTAAGCTTTCCTTTAAGGAAAAAGTAACATTTCCAAGCTTTCCATTCACTTGATGGAATGGGATCTAGTCTACAAGGCTTCTGCTACAGGACACTGTTCTGCAATTACTATTTCGACAATGATGATAATACCACAGAAGAGTTTCTTAAATGATGAAGGAAAAATCAAGTTTCATTGAAACTTCCAAAGTACTATAAAACTTTGTTTAAATTGTATTTAAGCATTATTGATTTCATCACAAACACATTTATATTTTCCCAAAACCTTCTTTGAAAGCCTATTAATTGTTTAAAAAAACACCTCTTATAATAAGGCCGCCCCCTTCCACTGTATTTTGATGCCTACCATATTTTTCTGTGTATAAAACGATACTTCTTTCTAAAATAATTAGAGGAAAAATTGAGGGTCGTTTTATACACGGAAGGAGGCAGTCGCACAAGGGCCCGGGCGCCTCTTGCTACCGCTGCTGCCCAATTGCCTATTCCAGAGCTCATGGCTTGTCCGCTCTGGTGGCCGAGGCAGCAGCAGCAGGAGGCATAGACGGAGGCAAAGGAGCATTCACATGTCCTCAGGCGCCTCTTGCTGCTGCCTCCCCTGCCCACCTGATCACCTCCTCCAGTGGGACTGATAGGGCTCACCTCCCGCTCACATCCTCCTTGTCCCCTTCGGTGGCAGAGGCAGCAGGAGGCAGAGGCAAAGGACCAGTCACACGTGCTCGGGCACCTCTTGCTGCTGCCGCTGCCCCAAATCACCTCCTTCAGTGATTGTCTCCTTTGGGCAGGGGACAAGGTTGCGACATGAGCTGGAGGTGAGCCCTGGCAATTGCACTGGAGGAGGTGATTGGGCAGGCAGCAAAGGCATCAGCAGTAGGAGACGGAGTTGAAGGAGTCATTGCCCATTAACTGCTCCTCCACCTCCATCAAGGGTCAAAATTAGGAGCTCGTTTTATATATTGGGGGGTTGTATACACAGAAAAATACAGTAAGTTGTCTCTCAAAAGACCTGCCAACTGTTCTAGTTTAGTCCTTCACTGTTCTTGGTTTGAAGTTCAGAATCTTTGTACTTTCCCTCCTTCAGGGTTTAGATGTTTTCATGAAATAAATGAAATACTCTGAAGAATATTAACAATACTCTATAAAAATTTAAAACACAGGTAACATTGTTCTAAAAATCCTGATAAAGTCAGCAGTCCTTCCATTAAAACTCTGTAAGTCCTAATATTAAACATCACCGACACTCTGCCGTAGCATGAGGAATGACAAACTCAGAATTGCACAAATGTATTAAAATTCTTGAATGCCTTAAGTATATTAAGGCTTGAGTCCTTCAGTCTAACAGTACACCTGGGAATAAGCCCCATTGGACTCAAAGACTAAAACTACTTCTGTTAAGTCAGGATGCAGGGTGGGAATTCAGCTGCGTTTCTGTCGAAAGAGATTTGTATGGGATTATCCTGTAAGACTACAAGAGTACAGAATGAAGCAGCAAGTTCTTTTAGAGGCTCAGCAGAACCCTCCCCTGCTGCTTGGTTGAGAGTATTCCTGTTGTACTATGTGCTGCCAACCCAGCCAAGTTGCTCAAACAAAGAGGGAGCCTTGCTGTTCTTTCCTTAGGGACACCCAACATATAATAATCTCCTGGCCTCACTGCATGCCTGCACACCTGCTTTTTGTGTGAGTAATCTGTTTAAAAATAAAACCGCAAAGATATGTTTAATCTGGGCACTCAGTGCCTGAAGATTTTCAGTCACATATTTTTGTGAGCAAAGAACTCAATGAGTTCAGTCATGATTAAATTGCTTCTGCAATAAAAAAGGCTAGTTTGTGGAGCTTTCTCAAATTATTTGTTGGAGTAAATACAGTGAACTACAGTGGAACCTCTAATTTCGCACTTTCCCCGCCTCCCCTGCGTTTTTTTCATTCGTATCTTGAAGTTCCGTTAGCAAGTAGAAGCAAAATTTTGCAAACGGAGCTGTTCGTAAGTTGGATTGTTCGTAGGTAGGGATGTTTGTAAGTAGAGGTTCCACTGTATTCTACCCCCACCAGCTGTATCATACTGCTCCTAATAAAAATTATCTTCATTAACCCACCACAACCTGTTAATAACCTATTATTGACATGCACAGGTACATCTATAGCTACACGTGTATGCTTCTTACCAATGGGTGTTCCTACGCCATAACCTTTGGAATCAATGAGTCCTCCAATCTGGGTGAGGTTGCAGTTCCTCTGCGTAACATATTCTATACTAGTAGATTCCATCAGCAGGGCGTAATCAGTGGTGAGCACACGCTGGATTCCCTCATCATTGTTCTTCACCAGTGCTGTCTGCTGCCTGCTGCTCATGAATGCCCACATTTTCTCGTATGTTGATATTTTAGATTTCTGAGAAAAGAAGTCAGAAGCATCAGGAAAAGGTCCTGTATGTACATGTCGACGGCACAGCATGCCTAGAAGACACTGGCACACTGTCTGAGTGTATGGGACACATGGAACCTCTTGCAATAAATCTCTTTCCACTGAATTTACCAGTATGGTTTATTTCCATCAGGGAATATACTGAGCATAGTGTTTCTTTCATGGTTTAATGTCATAAAAGGGCAGAGTTTAATGCTTAAGTTTCACAAAAGGGCAGAGCTTTAAGAAACTGTTTTTGGACTATAACTCTCTGACGTATGGTTGTCAGTTCTGTTTGCAGGAGGGTTTTTGAAACTTCAACATTTCTAAGCTCTCTTAAGCTCTGAAAAATGGTACAATTTTAATTAAGGTGCATGGGTTGTGTATTTATGGGTTTACAGTGCAGATGAAAAGTTGTGTTCTTGCCTCATCTGTTTATGACCAAATGTGTTGTTAACGTCAACCAAATAATATCAAAATAATTTTAAAAATATGAGCTCAAGTACTGAAATAAATGCTTAGGATTTTTTTTTTAAAAAAAATCCACAGCTTTTGAATTGTGTGTCATCTATTTGATATTTAAATTCAGTTTATAGGCTTCAGATGACTGATTGAAAAAAAAGTGGCTTTTCTCAAATTTATAAAACCCAGAACACAACTGTTCTTTCTCTTATTCACAATCATAGAATCATAGAAAAGTGAAGTTGGAAGGGGCCTACAAGGCCATCAAGTCCAACAATGAAGAATGTTATAATCCTAATATTGCTCTTTCCATTATACTTTGGGGTATAGGTTCTTTTTTAGAAATGAATTCTTTAACTCATATTCTTTTCTGCCTTTTGAAAGCACCAGTGGTTTTTAGTTTGTTTTTTAAAACCAACCTGTAAGTGCATATTTGAAGCTGTTTTTCGATGGCCCCAGTTTAGTTTCCTACAAGCTGATGACTATACTTAAATTAGAGATGGAAAACCTGCAATCCTCCAGGTTTTGTGGAGGAACCACTTCCACCATCTCCTCACTGACCAAGATGGTAGAGACAGATGGGAAACGAAATACTACAATACCTGGAGGAACACAGTTCCTGATTTACATTTTTGCTTGGGAAATTAAGCCATTATAAAGGGATAGTAATATATATTAAGGGATGCTGCCTTATAACTCTACCAGGAACCAAGTCATGAAAACAGTCCATGCTGTTCCAATCACCATCTTTACACTCACAGGCTGGTGTAGCAAGATGTGTTTGTAAATAGATTCTTTTGGAAAGATCCAAGAGCACTGAAATGTTTCCCTGATGGTCAACATATAAAAGTTTCTTCAAATTGACACTTAACCTTAAGCTTTTCAGTATTTGAACTTTTATTATGTCGCCTTCCTTATGATCTGTTAAACAAAACATCATTCCTGACTTAAATGTCAAGGTAATTTTGTGTGCATATAATACCATTACAACAGTTCTATAACCTTTTTTTAATCAAATGGCATAGTCCATATGTCTGCTATCAAAAAAAACACCCATTCATACCCACAAAAGCAACAAAACACAAGAATTAGTTTAAAAAGCTAGCTTTAGTCTGTAAAATTTCATACCGTATCCCTGTAACACTTTATTGAAATAGGTAATTATGAGTCTAACTTTAGCAATAAGAAACTAGGGCAGAGAAACAGTGACCTTTCTGTCATCAGAACTGAAACATTGTTTAGGACTAATTCACCATCAGACACGGGGTGACTTCAGGAAATCCACCTGAAAGCCCTACATGCAATGGCTTTCTTCTTTTGCTCACCAACCTGCTTCTGGCTGCCAAATGTATGACTGGGCCCTTTGTGTATCTCACAAACCACTGTAATTGTCTTTAAAGCTCATTCTGATGAACAAATAATGAGCATGACTCACTCATCAGATGTAGGAAGTCAATGAATACATGGAGTGAAAGAGATGCTCTATATTTATCAGAGTCAGTCCTGAGCTGGTAGTTGAGCCTGGCTTGTCCAGGGATATTTCCAACAGTAAGCTAATCACATTAATTTCATACACAAAGCATGTCCCAGCTGGAGTTTACTGGGCCAAATCTCATCTGCTTGGGAGATGACTGCAACCCTATCAACTGGCATACTATAGGTCAGTGATGGTGAACCTTTTTGAGCCCGAGTGCCCAAACTGCAACACAAAATGAACTTATTTATTTCAAAGTGTCAACACTGCAATTAAAACCCGGATGCTGAGGTTTTAGTTTAGAAAAACAACTGCTCCTGCACTGCAAGGGTTAAATGCTTGTGGTTGTTTTTCCCCCTATGGGCAGTATTAACAAATAAATACTTACTGGTCCTCCAATCACCCATTGGGCTAGACTGGTCATGGCCACCATTGCACCCCTCCGCTAGACCACTGCAGCAGTGGATTGGAGGATAGGTAAGTATTTCTCTATGGCAACTTATGGCTCGTGTGCCCACAGAGAGGGTTCTGTGTGCCAGCTGTGGCACGCGTGCCATAGGTTTGCCATCATTGCTATAGGCCCTAATACTTCCATAGCATTAATTCAGCACAGACTTTCAATGGGGTGATATTAAATGCAATGTAAGTGTCCAAAAGGAAAAAAAAACATTGTAATTTTAGGTTAGAGCCATCCAGACTTGGAAAAAGTTACTTTTTTAGATCACTATGTCCAGAGTCCCCAAGCTAGTATAATCAGTGCCAATAGTTAGGAAATTCTGGGAGCCGTAGTAGAATAAAATATTTTTCAAGCTTTGCATATACACAAATCATTAAAATGGATTTCAGCTCACAAAGCAGGAATTTCTCTTTCCCTGCCAATCCAAGACCTTTTTAAAACAGAGAAGCTTGAGGTAGAATGGTAATTTCAGGACCTCCCCACTGTCTCCTTCCCATAGTACCATGTGTCACAGTTGATGGGGCCCCACTCAATGTCTGAAGCTCCTCATTTATGTAAGTCTTGGAGAAATTATATTCCATGTCCCCACCCCTTTAAAAGGCCCTGCCTTTCTCTCTTCCCATCAGCTGGTCCTCACATGAACCACATAACCCTTTGGCAAACAGACAATGGGTTGCATTAGGAAGTGGCTTTCTGTCTACCAGCTTTTCCCATTCTTCTGGTAGAACATCAGTGCATGCAACCCATAAAATTTTTGTGGACAGACAATATCCATCCACTCATGCTAACTGCCCTTCAAATAAATATGCTCAGCTCCTCTTTGATGATTGGTCCTGTCCTGTGTCAATTGTATTTACACAATTTATGAGTTTCCTGTCATGGATTTCTGAGCAGCTGAAATCCTGTTGCTATCAGTTATGCTCTGAACAGCTGATGCCATCATCAGTCACTGTGGTTGTTCAGAAATCAAACATTTCTGATTTCTCCCCAGAAGATCCTGAGGTTCCTGTGGAATGATTTTCATTGTCAGGAAGTCGTTGGGTGATGCAAGTCAGAGGACAAAGTCTTTAATTTGCTGTGACAATTTTCAGTAATAAAAGACTTCCTCCCAATGGCTTCTCAACTGTTCTAGTGATTCCATGGGATTATTGGAACTTGGAGGGAGATACTGGAAATTTTAATTTCTGAAAATTATTCTGGCTGATGCCATGGTAAGTTTTACATAGCATAATTTACAACAACAGGATTTCAGCTAGTGTCGTATAAGGAGCCATGACTTTCTTGTGCAGAAATTTCAACCCCAGTTCCTGTTGTGGTTCTTGTACTATTGGTGCAAGGCTAACACTTGTTGCATCTTGGAAGAAAATATTGTTTTAAAGCCTAGATATAAGTCTTACAATAGGAAAATACTTTATGCTTAACATAAAGGGAAAGAGGTGCTTTTAAATTTACAATAATTCAATTACTTTTTCATTCAAAATTATTTCAGAGATTTTTTTTTAATTGTAAGAAAGGAAGAAGCATTCTGGATAACACCAAAATGTTACAAAGCCATTGAGGGCCTTGCTAATGCATTCATTAGTATCTAAATATCAGGTTTTAAATATTGTCTTTTTAATGATGTAAGCCATCTTGGGTCCTTTTCCCCTTCCCCCATTCTGTAAATCACCCTTTGAGTAATTGAACTGGGAGAAAGGCAAGCTAAGCTACATACAGTAAACCCAACACAACATGAATCCAACTTCTTTCTCTCTCTCCAGAACAGAAGTTTCACAATGAAATTCCAAGAATGTGGACATAGCTAAGAACAGCCATTTAAAATGTCAAGATGAGAACAAGAGAAGTTCAAAATATTTATTAACAGAAAATGGTGGAGGTAGCAGAAGCATATTTCTTTCCAAATTCCCATAGCTTTGCCAATCTGTTGCAGCTTCTTCTAGAGTGAGAATTTCTGAAAGATTAGCCTTGTCTCTGTGTATCATGCATATTGCTCACCATGGGGAAGAAGATAACTATAATTACCTGCATCTGTTCAGGTCTGCCCTCCCTGAGTTTGCCAACTACTGCTTCCACGTATCTGCCATATTCATAGCCTGTTGATGTACTCAGGTTGAGAGCATTACACCACTAAACCTAGAGCAGTTCCTGTGAACTAAATTCTGTTTAATGTGATTACTGCAGGGCAAAACATGCTGTGATTGTAAAGATATATGGCTTATTTCAAAATTTAAATCAACTATATAAATCAACCGACAAATCCTGAACTGTGAGCAAATCACAAAGCACCTTGGAGATACACCTGTGTATACACGAACACACAAACTAGTATCTTATTGGATATCTGGGTTGGAGGATGAATGGAAAAATATATAATACTTGTTTAAACTGAGATATTTTATGAATTAATGTGCCCTATATTCTTGCTCAATTCTCAAAATAAATTGTGGTCAGACTTGCCTTCAGTGAAGACAAAGCCAAGGTGGAACAAAGCAAGAAAGGAGGCAACGAGAAATCTCTAGTCAACAGCCAGAGTTATATCCCCAAGTTACACTGCTCAGAGAACAAGCCTGACTTGGAAGTATTGCCTGACCTGCTTTATTCTACAGCTTTTCACAGATGCCCTTAATACATTTTTTGACCTCCCATCAGTTCACACCTTGGGTTAGAGGTGGATTGTGACACAGAAACCGAATCTCTCTACTGATCATGTTTTCAAGACTGCAAATCTACATCCTGACAGATGCATCAACCATTTTCTCTCCTGCACTTGTCTGGATTTCTGATCACTCTTTGGATTTACAAATGATTTCTGGATGTAGATGTTTGGGATTCACAGATATTAGAACTTGAGTATATTTGATTCACCATCCAGGGAGGGCTGCTTTTTAAAAAAAGGTATAACAAAGGGTTTGTTTTTAGTCTTGCTTTCTTTGAACGGCA
The DNA here is from genome assembly GCF_051106095.1 of Pogona vitticeps. Lineage (NCBI taxonomy): Eukaryota > Metazoa > Chordata > Lepidosauria > Squamata > Agamidae > Pogona > Pogona vitticeps. The sequence continues at coordinate 205,674,700 of NC_135785.1, read as the reverse complement.
ACCTTTTATGATATGCTGTAATGAAGTTTGGAAATTCTTGTGAATTTTTGAAGTGATTTGCTATCTGATATAAAGTGAACAGTTTAGAAACCAACTATGACACATACGTTTCATGTGTCACACTTAACCCATAGCCTCATTTATGACTGTGGCCTTTGCTACTTACAGAAACAATGTGGGACTCACCATAGCTATCTGAATTAGAAAATTGCCCTACATTATATTTTTAAATCAGTCATGCTTATTTGCATTTCTTTGTGAAACTGTTTATTTTCATGTAGTTTCGAGCTAGTTGTCAAAGCCTACATTGGACTCATTGAAAACTATAAACAAAATCAACAATGAGACATGATTTTGGATATTAAAAAGTCATTGGCCATATACCTCCTTGTTATGCTGTCATTTTTACACATTTCCCACAAGCAACATTTTCTTGAGCTCTTTTTTCCAGCCATTTTTCAAATGCTGACCAATAGTCTAAGAAATATATAGGATTTACAGTTGGCTCTTATCTAGGGTGGTGATATAGTTAATAGACGCTTCCTGTACAGACATAGCAATGTGTCTTTGAGCAAATATTTTAGGTTTAATCTCCATACCGATTCCAGAATATACATTGCATAATGATTTGGTATGATCTTACCTTAAAGAAAGTCATTGTTGAGCCATCTCTAACAGCTCCGTATTCTATCTTGGTCTGTTTTGCTAGATCATCTGCTGAATCAATGGGAGATTCCATCCTCTCGACCGTCAAGAAGGCAGCCAGATTAGCAGTGTAGGATGATATTATGATTAAGGTGAAAAACCACCATATCCCTCCAACTATTCTGGTGGAAAGAGCTTTTGGCATCAGCTCTGATCCTGTGCAACACCATCAAAACATTTGTATTACAACAAATTGAAAGAAATGTCAGGCACATGCTATGGAATATTACTTCAAGAAACATGCTACGTGTATGAGCAACAGAATAAAAATGATTTATGCAATTATACCAGACATGTCAACATTGAACATATACTTTCAAAAAGATGTATGCAGTGCTAGATGGCAAACACAGGGATCTCCTCAGATCTACACTTCAAATTTTTCAAATCTTGTTTTCATCCTGTTCATTAAAATCTAACTTAATTGAGTTTTCCAGAAATATCTGCAGGCTACAATGATAGAATGAACTTATTTGAACATACTTCAAGTAATTCATTACTTTAATAAATATGGTCCAGATCAGGACATGAGGTTAAACCTCACACCTAAATGTGTGTTGAGTTCTTCTCATCCATATAACTGCCTGGTAGCCCAAAGCCAGGCTTAATTCAGTAATGTCAACAGGGCTTGAATAGGTAAGAAGATAAAATATAAAACATTTTAAATATATATAATGAAGATCTCAGAACAGGTCAGGTTAGAACCCTAAACCATACTGTCAGCATAATGATGCAAGGTTAATGACTGTTGATGATTGTGAGAGGAGGAATCGATGCACTGACTGTACTGGTGACTGAGATGAGTAGACACATGATATGTTAGCTAAACAGTGGTGGTTTGATACCATAAGACGGCAACAGCAAACAATGGAACAACACAAGATGCAGCAAGCATAGGACAATAAATGGGTAATTTTCACGTGACTTAATTTCTCAAGGCAAAATTCTTCCCACTCACCCCTCTTCCATGAAATGAATTTGGCATCACCTACATTTATTGCTCTTAAATATACCAGGCTATGTTTTTTTCTCAGTTGAGGAAGAGGTAGCTCTAACCTAACATTAAAAGGTAACCTAAAGCACACTCTGCAGATTCACTGGCAGGCTGCCTATTTTTTATTTATAATTTAATAAATGAACAGCTTCACATGTTAGCAAATTAAATTTTATCTCAAATGGTTAAGAGTTGTTCTCCTCTGCCCATTCCTCATCTTCCTGCTTCATCTAGGGTAAATTATCAAATTGTCCTGCAGCAAAAGCCCAAGGGCCAGGCTAGAGGTGGTGTGAATTGCTGTTGTAGGTGCAATTAATATACAGGGTTGTGTTCTGCAGCTGGCAGTGGCAGGGATGCCTGTGGAACAACAGAGCCGCAGGAGATGGGGAAAGAAAGCTTCCACATCCCCAGGGCAGTCCAGATAAAAAAAAAATGCCTCACCAAAGTTGAGACTGGCAATTTAAAGGAAGATCTATTGGCAACAAGGATTAAACTTCCTCTCTCTACTATCTGAGGGCTGCTTAGGCTTCCTTGCAGCCACCTTTTACATTGTTTTCACATTTTCACATTTTAAAAATGTGTCCTCTAATTGGATTCCTACAAGTAGTATTATAGCTGCTTTGGACATCCATTGCAAGCACAAAACTACGTATAGAGAGTTTTGCTCATTTGCATCAGCTACAGCAGGAAAGGGAAGTGACAGAAAAGGAAAAAGGGAGGCTGGACAGCAGTCTGGATGACAATCTGTCCAGTTCAGCTAGCAAGGCACATTTCTACCCATTCATGGGACAGCAAGTCCTTGTTATTTTATGCTTTTCTTTTCTCCGAGTTCAGAGACCTTGACCCAGTTGTGGAAAAAAGCACATGCTTCTTAAACTGGACTTGAACCACGTGCATCATGTGGCCGGCTCTGTTCAGTAATCATTTTTTTGGCACTGACACTTATGAAGATAATTTCAAGATATTTATGCACTAGATATCTGATCTTGGCAGATTTATTAGTGTAGAAATATTAATTTACAAACTATAACTGGAGCCACTAACAGGATGAAAAAGGGACAATTGTGTTTCCCATACAATAGCTAACAGATACAATTGTACTCGATATAAATAAGGCTATTTTAGTAATCTGAATCATTCAATGTCCCAAGCAGGTTGATGTATGCTCTGGTTTAGGGAAAATAAATGGGAATTTGCTTTGATGGCTTGGATCTAAATGAGTATCTCCTATTCTGTTCTAAATACATTGTTAAAACTTTATGGGAAATTCTGCCAAGCACCAATAACATCCTAGGAGACACAGGTAGTTAGTCTCCTGCATTTCTTGGATTGAGCCTTTGTGCTCCACCCGGTACCAGACATGGACTTCTGCTTGCACATCCAGACTAATTTCAGAACAGTTATTTTGAACACCTATATTCATATCTACATGTTAATCCTTCTCTTGGCATTCTGTTTAACAAGAACGCTTACTTACAAAACAAATTACATTTTTTTCTTTCCAAAGATGTACTTAGTTTTAAACTGCAGCTGATCTAGCCAGCATAAGATTCAAAGAATGCTGATTCAGTTCTTCATGAAAATATTATTTACTCAAAGCTCAGCAAAGGAATATAAATTATGCAGACACTGATGCAATGCCTCATTTTAATGAATACATATGATAATAATAATGGTGTGCTATGTTTTAGGAGCCATTGCAACTTGGCAGTAACTCTTACACAACAGAATACACTGTACCATGAAGTTCTGATATTCTCCTACCCCTGCAGCTCATTCTAGCTTTCCTTTAATTTCCTGTCACTAGTAAAGTTGATTGTTCACATGGAACAGAAAACCTGCATTTTACTCAGATTACATTTGTTTCTGGGAACAACTGCTGATCCTGTAAGGTGTCAGTGGACACTATCCACAAACATCTAAGCAAAAAAGCTTAAAGCAGCTGTTGGCCCACAGGACCATGACGGTTGCCAGCTCAGCAGAACTATGAAAATGGAATGCAGAGTCTCTTAAATAGCATGTGATTGTCAGGGTAATGAACTATAGTTCCAGTCCAGAACCTAAAGGTGTGATTTAAGCACATCCTCCCCCATTTGCCTTACGGACTGGGGCAGTCAGCATTAGGAGGCCTTACATGCAGTTTGTTTTTATTCCATCTGGCTGGAGTGGATGAGGTATATCTGTAGGTGCAAAACTATTTATCAGGGGTTCCCAACCTTAGGTCCCCAGATGGTCTTGGACTACAACTCCCAGAAGCCTTTGCCACTGGCTGTGCTTGCCAGGAGTTCTGGGAGTTGTAGACCAAGAACATCTGGAAACCCAAATTTGAACACTACTGTTCTATACATAAATCAGTATTGTGGCCCACGTAGAGAGGTGCTGCACCAGAATATGTACCTCAAAGAACCTAACATTCTCCTGGAATTTCACATTCTTAAAGTCCCAATCATATGTATATGTTATTTAATGGAAGTCCATTGTGTTCAAGGAGCTTTATTCACAAGTAACTGTGCATAAACTTATAAAAATACTATATCTGCCCACTCCAACAGAAGTCGCATTTAGTTCAAGCGGGCTATTACTAGGATATGTGACTACTGCTTCAATTCATAATACCTTGCTGTTTAGAACAAAATGCCTTACTTACTTCTGAGTGATGCCATTATTAAACAAGCTTGTGAGCAGGGGAACACAGCCTGTACAGCTTTCTATATATTTTCAGTTAATCTGCCAAGTATGTCAAGTTTCAGTAACCATTTTAAGGAAGAGATGTTATAGTTCACTGGAAGACTTAAAGAAGAGGGATGGGGAAATAACGCTATTAGCAAGAACCAGAGTCAGAGGCAATACTTGCTGAAGACTCTCTAGTGCCTTTTTATGGCAGACATGACAGCCAATCCTGATCCAGACTTTGCTCACGCTCTGTAGAAAAGAGAAAGTCTGATCATCACATTTTAAAATTTTAAGAAACCCGTGGCTTCCAATCAAGCACAACAAGCAGCTTCTGTTAACAAGAAAGAGCATAACAGTAGATGCAGAGGTTAGCAACCATTAATCTCTTGTTCAAACTCTACATGTTAATGCTGGTGCACTTACAGTCCACACACGTACCACAAGTTTGTACATGGAAACATTTCCTTCAGCTTAACCAAAAATCATAAATTTTTTTGGTTGATTTTATTTTAAAGCTTCTTCAAAGACAAGCAGAGTCTGGTTGGGGCTGACTGTCATGTATCCAAGGTAGTGGTAACAAGTAGGCATGGCATCCCACAGTTTGCTGTGGATGATGGTAAACTCCAAAAAAGGCAGACCATTAAGAACAACAAGTATTTGGACACTCACTCACTCTCACACACACACGCACGCACATACAAGCAGTCACAGCTATAGACCACACAGCTGCCTGATACTGTAAAACCTTCCTCTGTGCTTTACTGACAAACTGGGACAAAGAACATATTCTGTTGTTTCCTCTCAGCTTCAATCCATTCTACCAGAATGCATGCTCAATGCATGTTTCCCAGCTACAGCATGCTTGGTGCATGCTTCTCACTTATGGCACAATAAGCCTAAGGTACTGCAATGAACTCTCTGACATCACTTCATCAATGGCCACATTCCCATTGGTGTTAGCAAAGTCAAGGGGCTAAAGTTGTGTTGTTTAATTTTCACCCAACCAGCAACTGTTATTCCAGAGATTTAAAGATCAAGGGTTCTGTGAGCTGATGTAGGGGTGTTTTACGGTTGCATACCTTTAGTAAAAATAGATAGCTAGGTCTGTGATTTCCTCAGTGTGTCACCATTTTGAGGGGGTTCGCAATGGTTAAACATACATTCTGAACACACACCTCATACAGAGGCAAAGGTTTATTAACAGAAGCCTCAGAACACACCATATGCACATACAAACATGGCCAGGACAGGCAGTGGGTTAATTTTCCACATGAAGTGCACCTCCTCTCCATTCAGAGTAAAAAGAGTGTCTTTGTGCAGTATGCAGACTCAATAGCAGGATAGGATATTGGGGGGTGCCAAGGACTGGATGCATTTGAATGAGGCAAAAACCTGTGGAAAAGTCATTTATTAAGTTTGGGATTTAAAAAAAAACAATTAAAATTTGACAAATGCTCACAGAATGATTTTAATGTCTTCTGGGCTTAGTCCTTCTGTAGATTCAGGTTGGATTACAAAAGGTGCCTGCTTCACTTTTCCCTGAAAACCACTTTTTATTGTTGAGAGAGAGAAAGAAAGATATAGACATATATGCATTTTGCATGACTCCTTTCTAGATCAGGTTTTACAGTATATGTTAAAGCTACAAATGGTGGAGTTTACCAGCACAGAAGCCCTTGAGCAGACTGTGGGATGTGTGCAGTAATGAGGTGTAACCGGTGTACCTTGCTGCATGAGAGCTCCAACTCCAAACCAGAAACTATTAAGTAAAGTAAAATTGTTTTCCACCACATCTGAGTCAGGGTTGCACGGGTGGGGATTATACCACTCATAGGGTGTAAACCTGTGGTAGTTAACAGAAACAGTTTGTAAACATCAGGTATAAAAATACAGATGGCACCAGCAAACCCGCTGAACAATGCACAAAATGCAAAGATTAATGAAGAAAACAAAAAGAGAAAACAAAATTAAGCCCATATTCATAAATGTACAGCCGCAGCATGAAAGCTCCAAAGCAGACTTGCAATGCAGACAGAGCTCCGTTTCCAGCCACCAGCCTCCCTTCATTCATTACTGTTATACCGTTTTACTCTTAATGTCACAAATACACCTAAGGCATCTTTCAAAGACAAGGAAAACTGTATTAGCAAAGGCTTTCACAGCCGGGATCTAATAGTTGTTGTGGGTTTTTCGGGCTCTTTGGCCATGTTCTGAAGGTTGCTCTTCCTAATGTTTTGCCAGTCTCTGTGTCCGGCATCTTCAGAGGACAGCACTGAGAGTACAGAGTGCTGTCCTCTGAAGATGCCGGCCACAGAGACTGGCGAAATGTTGGGAAGAACAACCTTCAGAACACGGCCAAAGAGTCCAAAAAACCCACAACAACCACAAGGAAAACTGTTTGCATACAGTACTTCTCCAATAGACACTTAAGGATTTTCAGAATATAAATATGAATATAAAAATTAATATAATCCTCTTTTGAGATGGCTGAATTGCCATGGAAAGAACTGTTTCAAATGCGATATTGAGATCTTCTATGTCCACTGAAACAAACAGCACCTTCCATGCACAGTAGAAATCCATGTGTGTCTTTGTCATCACACAGATCTCTGGTGCTGTGGCCAATCTCTACTTCCCACAGTATCTGTCCCAGCTGCCTATGATCCTAGCAGGGGAGATGCTTCAACCCAAGGAGCTGGGGTGTGATGCCCTCTCCAGCTTAGACTAGGGTTACCAGTAGCAGTTGCGCTTCCCAGTTGTCCATTAATGTTGCACCGTCAATACAACTACACTGTATAACGAATGACGTATGTCTCCAAATGTTGAAAAATATGATGAGGAAACATGCCAGAGAATCCCAAATAGAGCATAGCCCATAACTTTCTTCTATATATCCTTTTCATATTTAGAGATACTCTTCCTGTTTTCCTGTTGTAAGCGCATATGTGCACGCGTGTGCATGTAGAGAAAGCGAGCGAGCAAGCATACAAAAACATTAGCATATGCTATGAATATGAATGAATCGACCAAAGGAATACTGATTCTGCACTATCATTTTAGATGTACAGAGCACAGGGTGGGCATGAACTGAGGTTCTCGTTGACAGTCTCTGCTACCTTATCTCTATGCACATGTGTCAGCTACAAGCCTCATAGACTACCTAATCCTTCTCAGGGGTGCTACTAAGCTGCAATCTTGCTGCTACCTGGCTGAGCAGTCATTCATGTCTTCAGAGACCAATCTAGTGCCACCAATTGCTAGAAAAGAATGTCAAAGCTCGAGGCTTTCAGTTTGGGGTGCTCCTTGCTGGGAAAGGATTCTGTCAAACTAAGCAGCTGTTCCCTCCTTCTTCTCTGGGAGATACTTTTACATTCATTCACCCTTGAGTGACACCATCTGAGACCCTGAAAATAATGCTTTTTGGACTACAGTATGTCTTTCAGAATCTTTAGTTAGCGTTGCCATTGGTCATGCTGCCTCTGGGATTCTGGGAATTCTAGTACAGAAAAACTAAGTATATTGCTTAAGGTCCACACTATTTATCTCTAGTCCTCTTGACCAGATGTAGATAGTTCTGCTTCTGGAACTTGGTGCTTCCCTAAAGTAACTTTTGCTATTTGCATGGGCTTTTCTGGAATGAGAGCCAGTTTCTTCCTGTACATGTATATGGAAGCTTGATCATCTGTGGTTGCCTGATCCCCTCCCAGTGTAGGATGTAGCTGTAGGACTCATGAAAAGGATGGATGCTAACAAGGCTGCTCATCTCTGAAGACATATATAAGCGCAGGAGCTGTGTAAGCAAAAGGAGGCTTATGCTTACATCCCAAGGAAGCCAGATGGGAGGCTCCTCCTTCTCACAACCATGCTGTGCACATTTGCTGGAGCACTTGTACACAAAAAAATTTGACTTCTACTTGTAGATCCCTATCATGGGGCTGACTCATGCCTTTGGAAACAAGAGTGCTAACAAATAACAAAGAATCCTATGACAGCAGTGCCTTAAATATCTTACAAGAGGCTAACAAGGAAATCAAGAATTAAATCTTGACAAATGGAAGGTCTCCATGTTTGCCAAAATAAATAAATAAAGTATACTGTGATCTATACAATTCTTGGCAAAATTATATTACGTCTGTTCCTAGCCACAGAGCCCTGCCTGCTGCTGATTCACACAGCTGTAGGACATACTTTTATTGTGATGTTTATGAATATGGCTTTAATTGACAATGTCATGCCAGTACATTTTAATTGCCATTTTAACAATATAATTAAGCTTTGAATTTATGCACTCTTGCAACTAGAGTGCTGTGCTAGGCTTGAAGCAATGAACACTGATAATAATGAAGGCACTAATTGGAACAGTTTGTTGTTAGGATGCTGTTAGTTAAATAACGTCTTCATTATTAATACAATAGGTAATTTCTTTTTAAAAATCAACACAGGATGCAGAATACAGATTCAGTCTTTTTTTTTTTTTGCATGAATTATAGAAAGCAACAATAAAAAAAACCCAAGGCCTGTAATTTGAAACACAGGACTAAAATAAGCCCTTTATTCAATAAAGCACTGATTATAAAAGCACTTCTGAATTTTCTTAAGAAAAACTCGTGAAGCAGTTTTGGACATTTTGACCCGCCTGCTGTCCCTTGCCTGAGCTGCTGCTGCTGCTGCTCAGAGCTTGGAAAAGCAACTTTGTTGATGACAGATTCCCACTACTCCCATGGCCAGTCACCATGCTGGCTGAGAGAATTTGGGAGTGCATCCCAAAAAAGGGCCCTTTCCAAATTCTGGCTTCCACCATTGTTGCCAATCAGATAGAACTGTGTCTGCATGCTTACTGGGTAAAGGTAAAGGTTCCCCTTGACAATTTTTGTCCAGTCATGTTCGACTCTAGGGGGTGGTGCTCATCCCCGTTTCCAAGCCATAGAGCCAGCGTTTTGTCCGAAGACAATCTTCCGTGGTCACATGGCCAGTGCGACTTAGACACGGAATGCTGTTACCTTCCCACGAAGGTAGTCCCTATTTATCTACTTGCATTTGCATGCTTTCGAACTGCTAGGTTGGCAGGAGCTGGGACAAGCGACAGGCGCTCACTCTGTCACATGGATTCGATCTTACAGCTGAAGATCTACAGACCTTACAGCACAGAGGCTTCTGCGGTTTAACCCGCAGCGCCACCATGTCCCCCTGCATGCTTATTACAGCAAACCAAATAATAAAGGAAGAAATGAGCAACACTGCCACTGAGTGGAGGTATCCTGGGAGTAGAAGACAGGGGCTGACAAAATGATTGGTAGCACTGTGTTTTGGAACAGCTGGAGAAGCATGGCTCCTCCAGCGGGACCTCAAAATTATAGCCAGCATGGATTAATGGAACCCTGAGCAAGATGCACCTTCAGCCTCCCCCCCATAATCAACATAAAGCTTGCTTCCCTTTCTAATTATCCATAGTGCTTAGATTATTTACAGCCTTTTCAGTATATTGTGTTGGAGTTGACACACACTGTCACCGCGTATGATACACCCTGAATTATTAATTATTTGCATGGTGTTGTTTCATTTTGTGTTGTTTTCAAAGCAAAGGTTATGTAGGCAAAGATGCACCAATTGCTGAAGCAAACAAACCAAACAAATGAATCAAAGAGCTGTTGCCAGAAAATAAATCATGTTTGTCTTTTAAAAAATTCAGCATATTTTCCCCTCCCAATTTGTTTAGAGTGCAGAATTTGGAGCTATCACAACTGAGCCTGCCTGATCTCAAATGAGCAAGATAAGTCTTTCTCTCACGAGAATGATGTGTATTAAATACTGCTGAGTGGGGAAAACTACCCCACTAGAGGTATAAATTCCCTTGGTTTACCTTGTTACCTTGGGCAAACTTTATTTCATTTCTTTACTACTACAGGGCCAACTTACACCAAGCAGAAGATTTACAGTGGTGCCTCGCTTGACGACGATAATCCGTTCCAGCAAAACTGCTGTAGAACGAAATCGTTGTCAAGCGAAAGTAAAAAAAACCAATTGAAATGCATTGAAAACTGGTTCAATGCGTTCTAATGGGCGAAATACCTCATCGTGCAGTGAAGATCCTCCGTAGGTCAGCCATTTTCCGGTGCCTGTTTAGCGAGGAATCCGTCCTAAACACAGCGGGGAGCCATTCTGCACAGCGGGAGGCCATTTTGAGAGCAGCCGATCAGCTGTTTTAAAATCATTGTTTAGCAAAGAATCGGGTCCCGACGCAGGGAACCGATCGTCGTAAAGTGAATTTTCCCCATTTAAACATTGTTTTGCGATCGAAAAACCTCATTGTAAAGCGGATTCGTCGTGGAATGGGGTAATCGTCAAGCGGGGCACCACTGTACATTGAATAAATCTCATGGACTGGGTCTTCATTCCATGAGAAATTCACATTTACTCAGAACTATTAAATAGTGGTTGAAATCCTAGTGTTAGCATACTTAATTACACTACAGTAAACACATTAAATCAATGGAGATTTTGTGAGTCAACTCCTTTGTAAGTTCCACTGATTCAAATGTGCCTATTGTAACTGTGACTTACTTTAGCATAATAAATCACAGTTACAGTAGACCCATCTGAATCAATGGAACCTACAGATTCAATGGGCCTACTCCAGTGCAATTTGCTAGGATAAACACCAGGAGTTCGGCTGATATTTCTGGACTGCATCTGACGTGACCTTTACTCTGTGAAAGATTGTTTTGCCAAACAAGTTAAATGTTAGCGTACTGCTGGATTCTTTGTTGTATTTCTGTGCATTCATCTTCCAATTTATTTGGAGAGTGGCAGAGTTAACAGGCAGGGTGTGGGGTATCTATATGATTAGTGCAGCCCTCCAAAAAGCTATACATCAAAAATAGGGAACAAGTATTAGAATCACAATGAATATTCAACATGATTAATCTAGGTAAGTGGTTCCCAACCTTAGGCTCCCCAGATGTTCTTGAACTCAAAACTCCCAAGAAGTCTTCACCACTAGCTGTGCTTACTAAAATTTCTGGGAGTTGTACAACAAAAACATCTGGAGACCCAAGATTGGGAACAAATGCAGCTGTTAAAGAAGTGATACACTTCATTGTTTTAAAAACGCATCTATTGCTACAAGGCAGTAGCAGTTTGTAACCTGCACTTATATTCATTGTCATATAGTTATGAAAAACATTAAGAAAAACAAGCAGTATTATGTAAACACTCTTTAAATATGAAATCTAATCCAATCCACCTTGGTCTCTTCACTTCAGTGTTAAGCCTGAGGCTCTTAACATATTGTGCAGAGGTTGGTGCAAAAGAAATAAATCAAACTGGATTAAACTCTAATTCTGTTGAAGTCTGCTGCAGCAGCTATGCAAAACAGAAGGCATATATAACTTCCTTCGGAAATATTAGGAAAATGTCAGTAGGAGCTTGTGCACAGGCTGCAAAAAAGTGCTACAACATGGTTTCCGCACTCCCTTCGTGCACTAGTATCTCTTGCTGAATAAAATACCCCACTCTGACAATAACAGAAACGTGACATCTAAAAATATTTGGCTTACAATCCCCAGAATCCCCCCCTCCAAATTTTGGTGGTTACTGGGCCCTCCAGTCTAGGAAAATCACTTTTCTCAAATCCCCCAAAGTTCAGTCTGCAAATGGATTATGTGCATTTTTGTCCTCTTAATACAGAATGTAATTTTTTTAAAGTAAAACTTCTGTGATAGGATTGCATAAAGAATAGAAAATGATGGTTGAAATTTTCCAAGTGAAAAGAGAATTGATTGTTAGGTGTTATCTTATTAAAATGGAAGAATATGTACCAATATTACTGACTCCCTCTCTGTTCCCAGGTACATTATAGTAGAAAAGCTTCTAGAAATACATTTCCAAAAACAGGTAACATTTCATTGACTGACAAAGGCTACAACTTTAATAGTACATCAGTTCCAGCCCTTACATACTGTCACTACTACACAACTTTAGGGATTTGTATGGAAAATATTCCACATGTATGATCAAGAAGAAATCTGACCACTGATGGTCATGGGATGAGGCCTTCTCTGTTGCTGCTCCCAGATTCTTGAACTCGTATCTCATGAGGATAGATTGCCCCATCTTTATTGTCTTCCCACAAGTAGATGAAGACCTTTCTCTTTAGCCAAGCATTTTCTGAGTGAATGGCTGCCAAGTGGGTTTTTTTAAAAAAATGGATTACTGCATCAGTTTTGCTCATGGGTTGTTGTGTTTTTTTGGTATTGTATCCATTGATCCTTTCAGAATTGTACACTCACTGTTATTAACTTAAATACTGTTCTTTAATTGTTATAAGCCACCTTCAGTCCTTTTTTTTAAAAGGCCAGGTTAAAAATATTTTAAATAAATTAAATGGATGTACAATTAACACATGAAACAGGAGGGAAATTATTTTTTAAAAGTACATAAAAACATGTAAAAACTAACTACAGCCCTCCTCTCATCCAGTCTCTGTTTATTTGGGATGTGGTGGTCAAGGGTTTTGGAAAACAAAATGTACCCTGGACAGAGAAGAATATGCCTTTCTTTAAGAAAGAACATTATTTTCAGAGAGATACACTCATTGTGTTTTTGATTCTGATGGCCACCTGACCTGCCATTTTGGGACACTTGGACAGCAAAAATTCTCAGAGAGAGGTGGTCCTTCAGATGTTTTAGACTTCAGTTTCCTGGAATCTCCACCCAGCATGGCCAGTGGTAAGGGATTCTTGGAATTGTGCTCCATAATAACTAGGGATTCAAAGGTTTTTCAGTCATGCTGTACAGCATTCGACTCTTGATATGCTTTGTCTTGATTGAAAAGGGAAGCACTGGGAGACAAAAGTTTTATTTTCTGACACAGTTTCTATGCCCCAATAATAATAATAATAATAATAATAATAATAATAATAATAATAATAATAATAATAATAATAATAATAATAATAATAATAATAATAAAAAGGATTAACTTTCTAACCACCAGGAAGTTGTTGCAGACACAAAAGACAATGACAGAAAAGAAAGGTGAAAAACAGAAGTATTTGGTGAACTGGGCACCAGTTCTGGGGATTATCATGCACTGTTGAGTACCTGTTTCTAAAGAGGTAACTGGCTAGAATGAGATGGCCATCTGGTTATGGAGACAGGAGTTTAATTCACCACTGAGCCTTATAGGAGAAGAATTAGCCTTTGTGGTCTTTGGCAAACTGCATGATCCCAGTACACCCCAAAAGAAGGGTAATGTAAACCATTTCAGAGTACTCTAGAAAAGGGTATACAATTAATTAATTAGCCGTGTCAGCCTGTCCTTACATGTTGATGCAACAAAAGGGGTGTGTGAAAGAAAGCTAGGGAAGAGGACCAAGGGACAAAATGTCATGGCACCTTCAGAATTAATAAATTTATTACACTGCGAGTGTTTATGGATCAAAATCCATTTTCTTACACACATGGAATGGTCATACTATATGTCACTTATATTTACACATATATCCAAGCTCGAGGTCATGCAACTGTGGAATCAAGACCTTCCAGGGAATGCAGAAGCTGTAAGTTATTGGGTTTTTTTACCTAGTTGAGAATAGAGCCACTCTTATTTCTGGTTCATGACACCAGGGATTTAGAGGGACAAACGGTCAATGATGGCTGGATTGTTATTTAGTCAAGTGTGAGATTGTGATCTGTGCAGAGTAAAATATATAATTCATAGTGCAGTGAGCAATGTTTGTGGGAATCTATGGCTGTAAAATGTGGTTGTGACAGCACAGCATATCATTTGCAGGGAAACAAACACCTTATTTCACTGTCTGCTTTGACAGTTATCTGTGCTTTGATAATTACTTTAGTGGAACAAAAATGATCTATCTTCAGTAGTGTAATGTAACTCAGTGGTTGTTTAAAATTTCCTTCTTTAGAGAAACTCTCAGCATTAACCTAGCAGCAGATTAATCCTTGTGTTGCTAAAGATTTTCGGAAATGTTTTGGAGAAGATGGCTAGTTTTAGAGAGACATACGCTGCAGGCAACTACATACCGCTGCCTCATATGAATGTGAAGTATGCTTTGGAACATTCTGACCGTTTCTCATGGTAAATCCACTGGATTTATCCAATGCTTCATGACAGGAAATCCACTTGCAGAAAGCGATTTTCTCACCATAATCTCCCCGAATCCCCTGAAATGTCACTCTGGGAGGTAACAAACCCATTAAAAAAGACTTGGGGTGGAACTCTTGTTCTTCTTCCTGTTCCTTTCCTACCAGAGAATGGCTGTCTTGACTTTGCACATGGCAGCTGCCAACAAACATACGTTGTGTCCTAGTAACTAGTCATCCAGGTGCTACTTCTCTTTCTGGTGTTTCTTTCCTCATTTATTTACTCTTGAATGATCATCTATAATTGCCCCTAATCAGATATATTTAAGACAATTAACTAAATAAATAATTGCTTTGTGGAGATAAGTACAGCATTCATGTCCTGCTTGTAAATGACTGCTTTGTGGCAATCCCAGTAGAAGAAAACAGTGTGTTGAATCTGGTAGTTTATCTGGCCTTATCCATCACAGTTCTTCTTGAAGTCTTATGATTGTAGACACCCAAATCAGTTCACAGATGTTATCTTTTATCACCTTCTTTCACAATAATAGAATTCTCTTGTACACAATATTATAGCACGAGATACTGGACAGCACATTTTAGGTTATTATCTTTGAGACAAGAATAATTTACATAACCAGCATACAGTGTGTAGGAAAAAACGAATGAATTAAATTTCAGAAACCTTTGAACTTACCTTGCAATGACGAAAAGCACACAACTGACTCCAAGGCAGGCTAGCAGGACATACATCCAAATATCAGGAGAAAGTGGGTTTAGAAAGGAAAAAACACCAGGGTTTGTGCCATTGGGCTTCCGGTATAAAATACTGATTCCCAGCGTCATGAAGGGCTTTGAGAAGTCAATTACTTTTTCTCTTACGTAGGTAATAGTGAGAGGAGCAACTGCCAGGTCAGCTTTCTGAGAAACATAAATTGGAAAATAATGTTCTTATTTCTTCTTCTGTTCAGCCAAGCATATTTTTCTATTCCACCACTAACTTTCATCAGTAAGTAGCAAATAAAACTAAATTTGTTCTGAATTATAGATATGGATAAACATTTAAAGGAAAACATTTTCTCTCACTGGGAAGAAAAAAGAATTTGGGAACTCAGGGACAAAGCAGGGGGACACCTCCCTCCACCATTTGGGAATGAGTCCTCCTCCCTGCTTAGTCTCTAAGCTACCACTGGAAACCAAACTTCAGACAAGCAATACTGACGTCACTTTACATGTATGATTGGGTGATGCTTTTAAGTAGCATTTGACCTGTGTTTTGCTTTTTTTCTTATGAAACATGACTAAATGGTCAGAATTCTATTGCTTCTGAACATCAGTACAGTGGTGCCTTGACTTATGAACATCCCTACTTACAAACTTTTCGACTTACGAACAGCCCCGTTCGCAAAATTTTGCTTCGACTTGCGAATGGAGCCTCAAGTTACAAACAAAAATGCAGGGAAGGCGGGGAAAGCATGAAATTTGAACTTTCAGTTAACCATTGGCCAGCGAAAAGGCTACTTGTCTGCTACCTCGCTCGTCCAATCGGTTAGAGAGTGGATATGGAGAGAGACTTCAGACTGCCTGGTACTGTACTGCTTGGTACTGTACTGTATGTACTTTTTTTTTTTTGCTTTTAAATTATTTTTTTAATTTTTGACTTTCTTTTTTAAAACAGGGAGACCGCCTGTTCTGGATGAGTACACTGTATGTACAGGGGGTTTTGCAGCTTGGGGGGGGTAGGGTTAGGTGGGGGGTTATGTTTCTGTGCTCTGATGGGTCTTGCAGTATGGATTTAAAATGTGAAAAGTAGACTGTAATATTAAATTAAAATTAAATGTGAAAATTAGACAGTACAGTAATTTTTAAATGTAAAATTTATTTATTTATTTTTGCATTCTGTGGCTTCTAGGGTTTGTGTACTGTGACCTCTCTGTTGTTTTAAAATATGTGAGTTTAAAATGTGGTTTCAAAGTCTTTTTTTTCCTTAAAATCAGAAAATATTCTGTAAGTGGCTGTGCTGGTTGTATATATATGCTGCAATGTAACTGCAACAGTGTAAACCACAGTGGCAAACAATCCTGTGGGATTGTATGCAATAGAATGTAACACCAGATATACAGTAGACCATAAATTGCTACACGTGAGATGTAACCACACACCTGAGACTCTTAAAGCCGACGAACATTTTGTTTACACAGATTAACATGGTTACCTCTTCAAAAACGATGGCAAATTGCTGTTAGTTAAGGAGTCGACAGTTGTTCTCCTGTTTGTGCACCAGCTGCATACTGTGGCATGTGTCAGGAATGCAGGTAGTGACTCCTTAACTAGCAGTAATTCATTCTTATGATTTATGCTGGCCCACATAAGTAATAAGATGCTGGCTTTATCCAGGTGATTAAACCAATGCTATGATGAATCAATATTGTTACAGTTCTAGTACATGGAATTTGATATGCCTTATGGAAGGTACTGCAGACCACAGTTCTAAGTCTTAAGACTAACATTTTCATAAGAAAATATGCAAGTGTAAAATAAAGGAGCACACCGCAGGCAACTTATGTGTCTCCTGTACTTGTTTCTGCAATACTTTTATTGCTTCACCAGGAGAAGTGACATGCACAGAAATCCAGTGAGGGGGTCTACTGTCCAGGAATGCTCATGCTTTCATCATATATTAGTTGGTAGTTAAGATCTCCTAAGATTTTTTGTTTCAGTAGGCTAACACGGCTATCCTGTTGTGTATTTTAAAAGCTATTATTGGTCTCTTTGTCTGTTTACTAATAGCTAGGCCATATATTATGTTCATTACATGAGAGGCAGGCTGCTGCCAAAGAACATTAGAGAAAATAATGCTCTAGAGGAGCATGGAATATCAGCTGTTAAGTGCTGAGATAACCAAAGATAAATAACAGATGAATAATGGTGGTCAGCACTGCCACATTCCTTGTGTTTAACAGTTTCCTTCCAGCTTTTTTGGCCTGCTGACATGGAACTCTCAAAATTCTCACTTGGTTGTTACAGAACAGAACTGCATTCTGTATAGACACTCCTAGTATTCTAGGAAAAATATTGCACCTTTTCCCATTCTAATTCTTCTTGCATTTCAAAGAGCTTTTCAGAGCACACTCCTGTAGATGCTTAACCAGAAAAAACCCTGTTTACTTAATGGGGCTTGCTTCTGACCAGACATGCATTGGAATGCATTGTCTATTCTTTTAAAAAAAATGGTATAGTGGCCTGTTAGTTTAAATCAAAGCTCGGAAAGGTTACCTTGTTCTTATAACTGTAACTCCAAAAATCTTCCCACCATGACCATCTTGTCTGGGGAATTTTGGGAGCTGTAGCTCAGAAGTAACTTTTTCAAGCTCTAGCTTAAATGTTTCTATTCAGTGGTTACACAGTGAATAGGTTAATAAGGATCATGACTCATTCTTACATGATCTATGAGTTCTTTGACCATGCCATTCCATTCTCCTTTGTCATTCTGGGCTCCATATTTACCATCAGACACAAGTTTCACTTCATAGATAAAGCCTAAAATATTTGATAACTCCTTCAACAAATCCAGGCAATATCCTTCAAATCTGTCATTGCCATAAAGCGGTTTGTCAGATTTCTTGTACATAACATAGGGATCTTCCTGTATGGAAAAAAACAACACAAAAAAATGGCTGTGAGAAATTGGGTACTTATGAGACTCTTTAAGCTTAATTAAAAAAAAAAAACCAGAAACATGTTAATCATTTGTATTTATGTTTATCACTGAAGCTTTGAATCAAAATGTTTTTTAAAATAAAAAGCCTAGTAATTTCAAGCTCTAAAAATTCCTGTTAGAATTAACAGATGGTCAGTACTAGTGATTGGACAAACCACTGGTTGGGGTAATTCAGAGCCCTGCCTCCTCCAGCAGGTGCCCATTCAGAGGCAGTGCCTAGAGGAGGTAGGGCAGGGAAGCTGGGCACTGTCTCTAAGTGGGCGCCTTCTGGAGGGGGCAGGGCATTGAACTATGAATTAGTTGTGTGCAGCTGGTAAGCAAACCACACAGAACCACCAAACCAGTGGTTCATGCCTATCTTTAGTCAGTATGCAAAGTATTATGGTTAATTAATTAATTTGAAATGCTATCAAATCAGTTTCAACTTTGTTTTTGTTTAGTCGTTAAGTTGTGTCCGACTTTTCGTGACCCCATGGACCAGAGCACGCCAGGCCCTTCTGTCTTCCACTGTCTCCTGGAGCTGGGTCAAATTCATGTTGGTCGCTTCAATGACACTGTCCAACCAAGCGGGGGAGAACAGCTGATCGGCGGTTCCAAAATGGCCGCCGGAAGGTCCGCGCTGCATTTTCGCACCCTGCCCTCGCTTACCGAGGGCGCAAAAGTGGCGGCGCTATGGAGGAAGATTGCTTAACGGTGAGTTTTAAAGCCATAGGAACGCGTTTCTATGGCTTTCTTATTTCCGTTTAGCGATGTTTCGCTATAACGAAGGTTAATCCAGAACGGATTAACCTCGCTATGCGAGGCACCACTGTACAGTCAACCCTCAACTTACGAATGGCCCTATTTACAAACATTTCAACTTGCGAACTGCTCTGATGGGGAAATATTCCCTCGACTTACAAACTTCCCTCAAGTTACGAATGGAAAAAAAGTGTGGGGAAGGGAGGGAAAGCGGGAAATTCAAACTTTCAGTTAGCAAAGAGGCTGCTTGTCTGCTTCCTCACTCATCCAAGCGGTTAGAGAACTGGGAGAAGGACCTGGGACTGCCTGGTATTGTCATTTTAAAATGTAAAATTTTGTTTAAAAGCTACTTGTTTGGGGTTAAACCGTGTTTGGGTGAAAAGCTGCTCTGTTTGAGTTGAAACCTGCTTGTGTAGAAACATGCATGCTTGCTGTAGAAGCTGCTTGTTTTGCTTTAAAAGCTGCCTGGGAAACCTTTCAGACCAGCACCAATCAGCTGTGAGGCAGGGAGAGGGAGGGGGAAGGAGCAGAGAAGAGCACAAAATGGCTGCCGGTTGCCTGCTGGCTTTTAGCTGTTTGGTGCTCTTTTTCGGCTGTTCAGGGGCCTACCAAAGCACTGTGAGGAGCCAGGCTCAGTCTACAGTACCTGATAAGTGACTTTCTTTCATTTTTTTTTAAGTTTCTGACCTCTTTCCCCCATAGGAATGCATTAATTAATTTTCAATGCATTCCTACGGGAAATTAGGATTCAACTTACAAACTTTTCGACTTACGAACATCCTTCTGGAACGGATTAAGTTCGTAAGCTGAGGGTTGATTGTATTACATATGTTTTAATTACTGTGAGCTGACTTAAGTCCCAACACGGACAGAGACAGCATAAAAATAAAAAAGAAACTCCCTTCTGAGTTGCAATATATTTCTTTTCTTATTTTCCCTTATTTTATTATCCCTCCATTTTATTATAATTGTAATGATTGTACGGTTAGGTACTTTTCTGGGTTTTATTGTTTGATTTTATATTGTAAGATGCCTAGAGTGGATGAGGCGCCCAGATAGGCAGGGTATAAATCAAATAAATAAATAAATAAATAAATAAATAAATAAATAAATAAATAAATAAATAAATATTATTATTATTGTTGTTGTTGTTGTTGTTGTTGTTATTGTTGTTATTGTTATTAACAACAACAACAACAACAACAACAACAACAACAACAACAACAACAACAACAATAATAATAATAATAATAATAATAATAATAATAATAATAATAATAATAATAATAATAATAATAATAATAATAATAATAATAATAATAATAATGTCCTTCTGATGGATTTTAAGGAGCAAAAACACATACATGACATATAATGGCAAAAATATCATATAATGTTTAACTTTCCTTCTGTTTTGTTTTAATTTGTATTCTTTGTGATTTTAATGATTTTTAATGTATTTTCCGCAATTTTAATGGTTTAATGAATCTTAATAAATGATCCAAAGTAGTAGATACAGTGGCCAGATTCCTGTTGGTTACAATGTAAGCTAACAATCATGCCTGGGAAACCACCTACACTTCTAGGTTGCTATTGTGCTCCTTAGCTTTTTCAGGTCAGTGAAGCACTCACGTGTCCTATTGGTCATGCAATGGCACTTGTTCATGCAGTGAATGGCAAGAGCTGAGAAAAAACTGCTCTGCAACTTGCAACAAAACAGATCCTTAGGTTTTTGGTTAAAACTTGCATCTGTTATATAATGTTTTTTATTTTTGATTGACTGTGCCTGGTAGGGGCAAAATAATAATAATAATAATAATAATAATAATAATAATAATAATAATAATAATAATAATAATAATAATAATAATAATAATAATAATAATAATAATAATAATAATAATGTGACATCAAGTCAATTCTGACTAATGGCAACCCTTTTCAGGGTTTTCCAAGTAGAGAATGCTCAGAAGTGGTTTACAGCTTGCCCGAAGTCACACAGGCTACTTCTACTCACAGAAGACGCAGTGGGGAATTGACCTTCCAACCTCTGTCTCCAGAGTCAGATAGCTAAATCACTGAGCTGTCCAGCTGGCCTTATACACTTCATTTTTCTGGATGGAATTTTGGCCAGGGAGTTATTCTTTTTTTTAAAAAAGACAAACTTGCACAGTTGCAGTTGGCTTTGGTATCATTTTTTATTTGCTTGCTTGTTTTATTTTAACTTTGGTTCTCTTTCTAACAACAGTGATTTCTTCACGTAGCCAATGACTTTTGCTATGTGACACTGTTAGCCAGAGCAAACAAGGTCAGTCTGGTGTGAGGAAAATGCTTGCTCATGCAACACTGTCTGGATTTGTTTAGTTTATTCCATGATGTCATCACTTAATCAAACCTGAATATGTTAGACAATCATTTTGAAGGGGCTCAACACTCTGTACAATTGTGCATATATCAAAATCATGCCCTCCCCCACCAAATCTACTAGTGAACATCTTCTGGCAAGGGTGGGGAACCTGTGAGCTCCCAAAAGTCGACGAACTACTAATTGCATTGTATCTGAGTGCAGGCTGAGGTAGCTGGGGTTTGAGGGTAACTAGAGTTCAACATCATCTAGAGGGACACTCACACTCCAACACAGTTTTGAGGTATATAAAATTATTTAAGGCACTGGATTGGATCCAGACCAAGTCATGCTTAGTCATGCTTTTATTACAGAAGGATAAATTCAAGAATTAATCTGATGCATGGGCTGCAGTGAGAGTTAAACTAGTTACTAGTATTGTCTAGCTCTAATTCACAGTATCTGGCCACTGTAGCTGCTGCTAGTTTCCTACCCAGCTGTGTAGGGAACATGCAGTCAGGAAGAAAATCTTAAGTTTGTGGTTTTCAACATTGTGAAAACAGAGTAGGTTCTGTCATCTTAAAGGGGGGGGGCATATTCACGTGTACCTCACAGAAACAATGCTTAAAAGGGGGGGGGTGGAGAGAGAATTTTATTCATGCTTACATTTGTATTTAGTTCAAAGAAAATAATGAAATTGGCTAGTAAATAAACTGGGAATCAGTTAGGACAGTTACAAGAACACAGGACCTGAAAACATGATGTTTTTAAAAACACAACACTGGTTCATATATAAAGAAGACTTTATACGTGAACCAGTGTTCTAGGAAGGGGGTAGTGACTGTAAAGGGTTGCTCTGGCGTTGGCCTCGTGTGTCAGTACCATTTGTGTCAACTCATGAGGCTGGTGTAGGTACTACATGTACTACAAATGAATAGTGGTCACAGTACGATACTGCATGTCAAGACTAGAACAAACACATGTCTCAACAAACATATGTTGAAACTAGAATGGCCTTTCTTTCTTTATTCATAACCACCAATTTGACAGTGCAGCATTTCTGGAAGTGAAGGATTTCCTGGCTGCACACCAATGCCCAGGAGAAGAACAAATGCACTTGCAATACTTTTCCACTCTTCAGAGAGGCTCCTCCTGTGTTCCTTCTGGTACCACCAATACATTTTTATTCATTTGCACCTTTTTACTCATTGGACAAAATTATGGCCCCAGTCCCCTCAGATTTGTTTGTTTGTTTGTTTGACCCCAGTCACACTTTTCTCCCAGAATGGTGATTCAAGGCAGCTCACAACCAGATAAAAAGAAACAAATATATAAAACAGGAAAAAAGTTGTAATAATGCTAAAATATAATTAAATGAACAATAATATTAAAAATTCTATTGAATTAAAACATTGTTTTAAAACTTATAGGTAACATCTATTAGTTTATTTGCATCACATCCTTCCTTTCTCCCAGAACTGTTCCACAAGGCACTTCTCCATCTAATATAATGCAGAAAATTTGAAAATTCTTCTTAACAGCAAACATACATCATTAGGAATGGCAACTACTGAACTTACCAAAATAGTGGTGACTATGAGTGTTCGGTTCGCCAGTGAATCAGTGATATTGGTAGATCGGTCTTTATTGCTGTCAGTCATATTAAGGCCACTGTTTGAGTTCCAAACCCCAATCTATATAAAACAGATTAGATACATGGCTCCCAACCATCATTAAGTATGTTACAAAAATGAGAATTCACATCAATGGATGCACATTATAGTTCTTTGCAGGAAATTTATGTTAGTTATGATTGCACATCACAGAAACAAACTAAAATCCAGCCGTATGAGATATAAAAGGAGTGGAGCAGTTGTATTTTAAAGCAGTGATGAATTATTCACACATTCACAGTTAAGAAACACAGTACTCATACCAAAGAGAATGAAATGGGTTAGTTTTGAGAGAGTGATGTTAGCTGAGTGTGACCAAAATATATATTTGGATATTAATTAGCAGATCTAATTTATCTCAGTTAGACCTTACTTTGTGTCCTAAATGCCTTTTCTAGTCTGTAATCCTATATATACCTACCTGTGAGCAAACACCACTGAACTCAATAGAACTTATTTCTAATTGCCATGCATATGATTGCACCATTCCTTAATTGTTTTAATTAAAAAGTTTAAACATCTCTTTTCCTTTTAATGCAACTGATTAACAGTTTGTTGGCAAATGCAGAAAAAGAGCCATATAGCCATTGACCCTTCCCTATTGCTCTAAACCCACTGAAGGCATAGATTTATTCTAGTTACTTAATGGCTATTGTACATGACAGAAGCAATAAAATGACCCACTGATCAGTGACATACTCAGAATATTGAAGGAAAAGCAGTTTGGTCTGTTAGCTACTTGATTGATGCAAAAATTCATAAAGAAAGCCAATTAACAGTTTTTAAAATTAACCTTGATCTTGGAAATGAATGGCAGCAACTGGAGCATCAGCAGAAACTGCAAAAACACAAAAATGTTTCACAGAAGAATAGAGATAAAGGGGGCTTGACGATCATTGAGGACAATAGCAAGCCATAAAACTGGATCAGTCTCCAGCGCCATGAACTGTGAGTCATAGCAAATATCTGCTTATATAGAAGTAGTCCTGGAAGTGTGTGGTGGGACAGCATGCTAGCTAATAAATATAATTTAAAATTCACACTATTCCTTGGGGAGTAGAATTATTGGTACAAAAATGAGATAGCATATGTTTATTTCTAAAAGCAGCAAGCAAAAACACACAAACAAAAACTGGGCTTAATCCAACAGTTAGTCGACCAGAGTATATCCATGGAATCAATGAGACTTAGAGCATTAGCAAAGTCCCATTCGTTCAATAGCAGGGACTATTGATTAGGTTTAAAGAATGTATGGGCCTTAAGACCAAAGTTAACAAATTTGCATTTTTGGACTACAATTCCCAAACTCCTCTTGTTGTTGTCCAAAAAGTATTTTCCCCAGGCTATGTATAGAACAGCATTAGAGCTTCTAAATTCACCATGATTTTAATGATCTGACCATTTAACCCACATTTTGGCTTTTAATTAGAACCAGGATTTCCAAAATCAGTCCTGTTCATATCTAACCCAGGGAAGACTTTTGTTTTTATCCTTTCATTATGTAAAAATTCTAATACTGGCAGAGAAAATAAAAACATACAAAATGTTCCATCCTGCCAGTCTTTCATCTGCTCTGTTCAATGGTGGCCTGCCTAATCTCTGCAGAAGACACATTATGCTTCTCCTAGATTCTTCCTATGAGTGGCTAGATTTCACTCAGTTTGGAAAGACAGGTTATTTGAAATTACAATTGGGCAAACCATCATTATTCATCAGCAGTCATTAATGATGAATAATAATGAGATCCTTTCAGGTCATAAACTAAGAGAGCCAAAGGTCCATATTGGCCTTTGGCTTGATTCACAAGAGCATGTGTATTGCTCTGATACACTGGATGTATGGCTTGTATGGCTGCCTCATTGAAAAATATTGCTTTTGAAGCATTGTAAATGTGGTGAAGGATGTACAACAATACATACTGAAGAGTTAAGAGTTAATATTAGTAGCAGGTGCCAGGTGTCTTCCAAGAAAACATCTTATTCAGAAAAAGAACCTCACTCAGATTGTCAGTTGTTACCTTAAAGATGGTTGCTGATTATAGTTAAAGGGTTTATGTTTCAATGAATTTCCAGATTAAAAAAACACTGTAGTTACTTCCAACAGAGTAGATGGGTTTTTAGTGACAGCCAGAGAACACATAGTGATTCTCTGTTAAAACAACAGTATGAAAGAGTCTTCTGCTTGTGTAGTATTTGATCTATAAAGACTGTTTCAACTGCCATTCCATGGATGAAAGCATAACAGTGTAAGCTTTCAGTGGGTAGAAAGCTGCAGTAGTGAAGTATTTTGTTTTTAGTGCTCTCAGCTCTTTCAAACCCTTGACTGTTTTGGTTTTCATGATTAAAGCTATATTTATTCCTGAGAGTACTGGGCTCAGAAACGAGAAGCAGTTTTTCCTTGGTATGCTCTTTGTCTGCCAGGCATTTTCCTCATGGAACCATCTATTTCTTTCTGATGCATCTAAGTATATGGCAGTACTATGTGGGTGTTTGCTTGTTTTAAAGTTTTCTACAATGTGCTTTCATTTATTCACTTCTCAGAAAAATTGATTCAGTGATATTGATTTTCAAATAAATGAAATGCTTGTATCATAATTTGGGTTTGTCTGGGGGGGGAAGGTTATCTGATTTAAGTCTTTCAATCCCCCCTCCCCCCAGCAGTAAGCTTTCAAGTAACAGTAGAAATTTGTGGGCATTTATGCTTTGTCAGATTCCATTTCCTATCAGCCCAAGAACAGCCAAAAATTGGTGGTGATGGGAATGGTACTCCAGCAACATTTATGGCAACTGTACCACTTTATCACTATTTCATGTGGAGCCCTTGGCCGTTTAATGCCATAAACGTATGGAACAACTGTATGCTGAATCAGATAACTTTTTTCTGATGCTCCTTGTCATGCTGGCAGTAATTCTTAAATCTCAGGCAGGCAGTTTTCTCACCGTTTACTTTACTTTTACTTTACTTTTATTGAATTTATACCCCGCCCCTCTAGACAAAGTCTACTTGAGGCGGCTCTACCCTGCCACTTGAGATGTTGGGACTGAGGACTATGAAGACTGAAACTTCAGACCTTATGTAGATAAATCAGTACATACACTGACAGTTTGTTTCGCCTGCCCTGCAATTCTATAACTACTTACCAAAGGGCATATCCCATTCAACTCAATGGAATGTACTTCTTAGTGAACACATATAGGATAGGAATCTATATGTACTGCATTTAAATTGTGTTTGAAAATGTTGGCAATGATAAAGAGTAAAGCATTCATACAAAGCACAGAACAACACAGTCACAAAATATAGAGAGTAGTGTACATTATCTATAAAGAAATGGCAGTGTGACTCAACCTCACAGTGATGAGAAAGGTCAGAAGGGCACTGAGAGAATGAGATCAAACTACCACATCACTAGGGTGCATTTGGGAGAGTTATTGCAGTTTAGTGACAAACAGGGTTTAGTGTAACAAAATACTAGTTCCCAGGGAATTTGTCAGAATTCAGTGTAAGACAAAACTGCCAAAAAAAGAAAAGAAAAAATACCACCTCCATACATTATCATCTGTCAGGCAGTGGCATGTTATATACCACTGATAAGGGAAATGGAATCTTTTGTTACCAGCTTGCTGCCTGTTCAGAAAGTTTAATGGCTGGGCATTTTATGAGGGTATAAAGAGAATGCTAGAAAGCTTTAAGCTTTCTTAAGGTTACGTATATGAAGAGAAATATAAATGGGGAAAAATATAAATAGAAAAATATTTCCTGATTTAAAATATCTTTGGACCAAAATGTACAAAATCAGCATTCTGAGTCTAAACAATTGGCAGGAGATTAAACTCTGCTTTGTCAGGAATTTAATGTTGGGTGACAGGGAAAAACTTGTATGCCGTGGTTTTTCCTACACAAGAACCATCTCTTGTTTTGTTGAATAATTACAGGCTCCTTAATGGGCTAATCCCTGCACAGTCAATTGGTGTCACTTAACAATGGCTCTTAGTTAGAGCCAAATACATTTGCAATAAAAGGGACTTTCCTCCTGTATCTTATATTTAGGTCTGGTGTGCAATAGGTAAGCTCTAGTGTAAGATAGATAAGTGAAATGATAGGCATTAGCCTAGAAAACTCTTATATAAAACACATCAGAAATATTCAATTCTTTATAGGATATAGTATGCTAAAAGCCAACACTTTAGGGTCAAATCATCTGAATTCAATGTTTGATAAAACAGAGATCATGATACTGCAAATGGATTCTTAACATGATGAGCACTTAAGAAGTAGTTTATATATTAGAACTATATTTTAAGAAAATCACCATTTTGAAAAATATGTGTGATTGATTAAGAAACAGATACGAAATACCTGCACACACGGTTATACCAATTGGGAATGAAATAATAATACAAGGCGGGACATATGACATTTGTTGATGCCGCTTACATGCTTAAATCATGCCTCTAGAAAGATCTTCTATGAGATTCAGAAGACCCTCTGAAATGGTATTGGGAATGTCAAAATTGGTTGCAGTACATAGGAGAGATCACGGCATCACTGGTGTCCTGTCTTCCCCTGAGTGCAGTGCTTTCTCTTAATGCAAACATAACAATAGATATAACCAACAGTATTTTAATAATATTCATAGCAATGCTGCATTATTTGTAAGATGTGTATGGTTGGAAAGGTCAGTACAGGGTGAGATGATGGTGCAAAATCATATCCTGTGATGGAACATGTACTAAACTGAGCTATTTTCTGTAACATTAAAAGGGACACTAGCAATTTAGAATAATCAAAATTCAAAAGGACAAACACAGAGATATGAAAAACAACTGTGTGTCAAAACACGATTCTATTATTATGGAATTTAATTCTTCCAATCCTGTTGCAAATTGCTGGGGCTACCGTTCTGTAGTGTTGGTACTGCAAATTGCAAAACCAGAAATCCTACTGGAATGTGATCATTTAGTTTTCAGCAGGATTGCATCTTTAACTATGACTGCCTCCATATAGTATACTGGCCCACAACCCACTATATACTAAAACCTCCTGTGGGTTCAGGAGGCTGGAATTGCATCCATAAGGAAAGATAACAATGCAGTGGTTTGTAAAAATTCTAATCAACAACAACAAAAATACATTCTAAGGCCAACTTTTATTGTCTCTAAACTGCAATTTGAGGTCATTCGTCAAAACCCCAAGGAAGAGTTTTTTTGAGACTCATCCCAATGGTTTCTTACACCATTTATCTACATACAAACCTTCTTCCATATTTTATACAAATGACTGGTAACTTCACCAGCAGCCTTAATTTAGAAAAGAATGGGAAAGAACACAAACAAATTCTTCATTAAAAACGAAAAGCAAATCTTCACAGTGCTGTACAGTCTTAGCATTTTCATTCAATCGGCTAACAGCTTCAAGATTTACTAAGCCAGGATTGTGTTTAATAATAGGTAGTACCTGTATTAAATATTATTGTGTTCAATAATTGGTTGCAGTAACCTTTCATCGATCTATAGTTTCCTTCACTCAAAATGAACCCAATGCCTCTTTTTTTCCTTTCTCATTACAGACCTGTTTCCAAAAAACAGGAACATACATTTTGCTTGTGCAAATTTCCTGCATTGACTCAGCCTCTTTCTACACACTCCTATCATATAAAAAAATGGCCAATTTCCACCAGAGAGTTGTGAATACTTTATTTGATCTGTGCTGTAACAGAAAGACCTAACAAGAGAAGACGTAGTCTTCATTGCTTGTGGTTTCTGTGGAAAAGCAGGACTACGTTTCGGCAGCACTATTTTTGTTTGTTTGTTATTCCAGTTGTGTGTTTGGGAGGACGGGATGTCTTCTCAAGAAATATTACTAAGATTAAGACAGTTTAGGTTTCATTTGTATAACAAATAGAGGGCTCTACTAGCAATGTAATTCTCGAGTCTGTCTTGATAAAATACAGCTGTGCTTGACCTTTTCTGCTGGTATGTGATGTCTAATTCAAGATCTTCCAAAAGCAACATGAGCAGAATATAGATGGCATGATGTTTCCTTGTGCAAATACACTGAATGTGTGTGGAGTTTCCCTTGCAGGGCTCCACAGGGATCTTTTTGACTTCCCATTGCCCAGTAATAGAGAACAGCAGGCATGTGGGTTGAGAGTCAATAGGACAGCAAGGGAAACTAAAGGTACATAACATGCCTCCTATACCCAAAGGCCAAGCCTTTTCTTTTGCTCAGTCAAATGGCCTAAACTATATATTTACCCTATCTGACTCTTTCCATAGGAATACTGTATTAATGTAACATGAATATAAGTGAGACTTTTTTGTTGCTACAATTAGAGTTTAGGGTTGGGGTGTCATGCTGTTTTGTATACTGGAATATTGTTTCAGATATAAAATGATGGGATTAGATAATCCATGGAGTGAGTGGATACAAATTATTATATTAGAAATAATGATCTCCAGCCAGCAGTCCAGATGCATATTAGATAGAATGTATGAAGCCTTGTAAAATAAGCTCTAACAGTGTTTATTAGCTGCTTGTCAATAAGGATAGAACAGAGAGTAAAATAACTGATCATCATGTTTGCAGCATGTTTAACAGAAGTATGCAGTTCTCTGTTATATTGGGTGGGGAAGTGCCAACACAGCATTCATCAGAGCATGCGGTTTACCATCCACTTTGTACTAGTTTCTCGTTATCTTGAAGCTGTCAAACCTATACGTTATAATAAACTAGAAGAGGATTAAAAATAAGTGACTAGTTTTTTAAATGTTTGCTATAATACACGGAGAAAAAAGTGGGTTAGCTTCAAGATAATGCTGTCAATTGGTGCAT
Source organism: Pogona vitticeps (assembly GCF_051106095.1). Lineage (NCBI taxonomy): Eukaryota > Metazoa > Chordata > Lepidosauria > Squamata > Agamidae > Pogona > Pogona vitticeps. The sequence continues at coordinate 205,644,911 of NC_135785.1, read as the reverse complement.
GCCACCCAGACAATTTGGTTGTGCAAATCTCATTGAAGTGAATAGAAGAGGTATAAACTCAAGAGAAGTGCTTTTGTATTGTTTGCATTCATCTCAATGAGACTTTGCAGCATAGGCTCCAGATGGATCACACCCAACATTATTTCAGCATGCCTTCTAAACCCCTTCTTAAAATATGTACACAGTCTTGCTGACTGTACCGTCTGGCTCCCAGCATGAATATGGTGGAACCAAACTGGTTACCTTTTCCGTTCCTTCCTCCTTGAGGCTAATGATGTCCAAATCAAAATCCTTTCTTAAGCCATCTGTTTTGTTGAAAGTAATTCGCCCTGTCAAACCATCCCAACGAGCCTGGAGAGCAAAAGAAAAAGATGATTAACTTTAGTTTAATCCTTAACCTCAGCTTCTGCAATCCCATCAAAAATAATTGCTTCAGAATCTCTTTTTCTTGCTGTAATTACTTTTGAAAACACTCAGAGTAAAACAGACCTGTTTGGTTAATTTTACGGTTTTCTTTCTCAATAGTTTACTGGTAGCTAAAGAATAACGATGAAGCATATGTAGAGAGAGAATATCCCCATTGTGGATAATCATCAACAAAACACCGATTAACAGGGACACAAAGAATGTATTCTTATTTCTCAACCAAATTCTTTGCACTGAGTATAGATAAGAGCAAGCAAAAACACAATTTCTGATAAATATGGACACAGCTTATTACCAAAAAAAGCCCTTCTGTTATCCAAAACAAGCAACCCAATAATGTGAATTATTGGGATGCAGCAATTCAGCTTTATTTAGGCAATAATTAATACATAATTCAACGATCTTATCTAGGTCTCCTCAAAACCATAAAGCTGAGAGATACTCTAATTTATTTATTTTTTGAAATTTTCCATGAATTATATCCAAATCTCATTTTATTGTGACTTGGTAAGAAGAGAACTGATTTATGCATATATTTCCCCACTCACTCACCATATACGTACATTAGTCTGATGTTTTTCATTAGCTTCAAAGTTCTATTTTTTTAAAAAACCCTATGTTTACAACCATTTTAACACTACTAGTTTCGATATGCATAATAGTTTGAAATCTACCAGCCCTAATTTTCCTTCCTTCTTCCCTGAAGTCTCAAAGATCTTTGTGCATGTGTAACTTTTCAGTGTACAAAACAATTTTTGCTGAATTGTGCTCTGAATTGTGCTTTTTTTGTGTAGAAAAAATCCTTTCCATGTTCTAGGCCAGTGGTGGCAAATCTTTTTGGGCTCGTGTGACCAAACTGGGAGGGGGGAAAAAAGTGGGCGGTGTGCCACCGCCGCACCCAGAACCGGCGGCAGAAGGGGAAATCCTGTCACGGAGGTGCCTCAAGGCCCCTCCACTGTCAGCACCAGTTGCTCCAGATCTACCAGCCGCCTCCTGAGGTTTGGCTGCACAGAGGAGAGTGGGCAGGGGGGAGTAGTGATCTGGCAACCTATGGCTCGCGTGCCAGCAGAAAGGCTTCCGTGTGCCAGCTGCTACACGCATGCCATAGGTTCGCCATAGCTGTTCTAGGCTATCTTTCATTATTTTATTTATTTACTTTCTACACCAGCTTTCTATAAAAACAACCACAGTAGCATAAAACAGACAACACCACCAACAAATTCCACCACCAAAAAACATGAAAACTTGAAAATCATATGCCACTATTAAACTCTTGTGTTTAAGAAGAACTAATCTAATTCTACCATAAGAAACAACTAAATGTACATATATCCTTATAAAAACATATCCTACATCCGGACTGCCCTTGACTACTTACTATTATTCCACAGTATGCAGTTGCCATCATCTCAAGAGTTTAGCTGCATAGTTCTTTTTGTATTTTATATTTCTATATCTCTGATCTATGTTCTATATCTGTGGTGTTGTTATGTTCTTGATGTTTGTTTCACTGCTTGAAACCACCCGGAGTTGTGACAAGGCCACTAGATGGAGTGGTTTGCAAATAAATAAATAAATAAATAAATAAATAAATAAATAAATAAATAAATAAATAAATACATACATACATACATACATACATACATACATACATACATACATACATACATACATACATACATACATACATACATACATACATACATACATACATACAAACTGCAATTGGCTTGCCAGTTCAACAGAATTTTACTGTCTTTATATAGTCCAATTAGGCATCCTTCAGTCTCGAGAGACTATGGTAACATGCTCTGAATAGAGGACTTGGAACAGCATCTAGTGTGGCTGAGAAGGCCAATTCGAGAGTGATAATCCCTTCCACACTGAAGACAGATACAACCTGTCCCCTGTCCAGATCTCTGATTTTGCTGGTTTTGGGACTGCCTCTTTGCCTCGGCCTATTCGGGACTGCCTCTTTGCCTCGGCCTATTTTTTCAAAATAGGAAAGGCCATGATGCACCACTTGCCTCCAGGCTGAACACTCAGATATCAGGGTTTCCTATCTGTTGAGGTCCATTCCTAAGGCCTTCAGATCCCGCTTGCAGATGTCCTTGTATCGCAGCTGTGGTTTCCCTCTGGGGCAATTTCCCTGCACTAATTCTCCATACAGGAGATCTTTTGGAATCTTTTGTATTTTTATTTAGTCACCTATTGACTAAACAGCATAAAAACACAAGGCTGATGATATAATAGAGCCTCTGCTTTAGAGTACTGTACTAACATTACAGATTTTCCAGCTATTCCTTTTCTTCGTTAAACTCATTGCAGACACAGTAGCCCTCATAAAACTATATAATGTGTACAGAACCGACTGAGGTATGATTAATCTTCCTTCTTGTTGTTTAATATGGATTTTAGTAGTAAATCTATTGAAATGAATCTCATCATGTGAACAACAGTCATAAAGCCATATAGGTTTTCTGCTGTGTTTGCAGTACTTTTTTTCCCCCTATGACACAAAGTAGGGCAGAATTCATTTGAGATCTGCAGTGATTTAAGGCATGCAAAATAGGTGCTTCAAAAGCATAAACAGCAGTTAACTTACTGACTCTCATTGAACAGCCATCCCCGTAATGGTTCTACCAGAGAATTATCAATTTTCAGTTGACAGGTCATTTGCCACTTGGATATCAGAAAACACTCACCATCTTCCTGTTGAATTACAGCTGGATTTCTGCTTTTCATTCACCCACACCTTCCATTTATTTACTCACACATTCCATAAATATGTCTCTCTTTTGGTACTTACAAAGCTGCAGTAATTCAATATATCAACCATTTGTATCTTAACTATGTTTTTGCCCTCCTTTTCTCCTAAAAAAGACCCAAGGTGGCTTGCATCCTTAAAAGACAATATTAAACCTAACTACAGTGAGTACACAAACACTAAAAAGGGCCAGACAAATACCATAATAAAAAACATAAGCAATATCAAAACACATTCAAAGCAGCAATGCATAACAATCCATCTAAAAGATCATGCTCAGGCAGGCAGTCACTCAGAGAAAGCTTGCCTGAAGAGAAAGGACTTCACCTGCCTGCAGACAGAGAGTAAAGGACAAGGCCAGCCTAGCCTCCTGTGGGAGGGACCTCCAAAGTCTGAGGGACAGCTGTCTCTCATGTACCCATGCAAAGGAAAAAAAATAGTTTAATATAATGATTCAATGCATCAGCTTTGATCTAGCAGAGGAGTAGGGATAATATTCAATTTGCCAACATCCTGAAGTGGCTAATTTATTAAGCCACTTCAAGATACTGGAAACTGATACCAGAAGGAGCCTTAGTAGCTTTGACAGCTACAGCTTGATTTTGGTCCATTCCCAGCAATTGCACATGGTGGGAATGCACCAAACTAGAGCGTACCAACCGACACCAAAAAGTAGCTCAGAAAGGTGTGGGGAGGGGTGTTTTGAGGGCAAATTGGTCTGCTCTAGCAATTTCGGCATGTTGGGTGTGCTGCAGGGGTGAATTGGTTTGCTCTTTACCATGGCAGGCAATTGCCAGAAAAAAGAGCAAAGCCGTTCGCCCCCAAACAGTGGGACAAATGCAATTGTGAGCAAGCCCTCGCGCTCACTTTGGGCAGGAACAATTCAATCTGTTCTCCAGAACACCATGAGTGAACTCCAACTAATATCCACAGAAGTAATTCAACTGGAAATAGGTAACATTCCATTGTGGACTGTGTCCAGCCAAGTAGGATGGAGCAACTAACTGTGGAGCCAGGGTTTGAGAGTCCAAATCCGCTCTGTGCTTTCTGGGAGAGGTTAAAGCCAAGATCAACTGGAGTATGTGTGGCTGATAAAGTCTCCCACCTTGCCACTTGTACTGCCTTGGGCAAACTGCCTGGTATCAGAAAATCACCCGACTGAGGGACTCATAAACTGTTTCTGAATTCTTTTATATTAGAAAATCATTTGAAGGTTGCTATAAATTTGAATAAACTTGATGTCATATTGTTATCTTTATTAATCCTCAGTAGTCTGAAAGAAGGAAAATAGCCTCAAGCTCTTCTTAAGAAACAACAGTCAGCAGATACCCATATTTAGCAAATCACACTGCCATTGATAAGAACCAAATATTTCTTGAAAACCATATATGATGGAGCAGAATTTTATTCCATGTGCAATTGCAAGATGCAGTTTGATTTGGCACAGACATTTCAGGAGACAGTTCTGAGATGATTGATGTATGTCAATATCTTAAGATCTAACTGCTGTGCTGGAAGGCAAATGGAAGAAAGCCTGCCAAACATTTCTAAAATTAATTAACTGATAGAAATTAATCAGATCTTTCCACACTGTATGAAATTATATAAGCCTAGATCTGCGGGGGCATTTAATATTTTTTATTTGCAAGCTTTACAAAATCTTTCTGCTCCATGTGAAATGTTACATAAAAAAACTGGGGTCTTTCAGTTAATTTGGCTGCTAAATTTTTCTCTTTACTTACCCAACCAAAGGCAGAGCTTAAAGTAATGCATTACAAACAAAAGTTTTACCTCTATCATAATACTATGGGAACAATGAGGGCATAATACTATTATTTTAACAAATTAATGATAACATTGTTACCATATACCTGTTGGTTTTGTTTGGGCAAATAAAATATGTGCTGGGATAGGGGGCCATTTGTAACCATTTTTGGTTGCTTCTCTACTTGTAAGAATATTTTTGTTTTTAAAAAAGCAATGATAATACGCTAACACACAGCTCCTTAAAAATAACATTCCAAACCCTGGTCAAAGGATTCTGTGACAAATTCTGTTTCCCCTTCTTCTGATGCACATTTCTCCATTGCCCATTTCTCTCTTTTTCATATGTGTCTGTCTTCCTCTCACTTCTACAGATTGTGCTCCACTCTTATCCTGGCCTCTCACATATAGCCATTTCCCTCTCTCACTCATTCCTCTCCTTCAAATGCCTGCCTGCCTCATTTTCTCCTGTTGATCCCATGCATTCTTTTGCACTCCTCTTTCTCCGGTGCAAAATGCTAGGCCTGGCAAATTTCACTGCTAATACGAAGTACTAGATCAGTGGTTCCCAAACTTGGGTTTTGAGATGTTCTTGAACTACAACTCCCAGAAATCCTACCACAGCTAGTGGTGACAGTTTCTGAGAGTTTTAGTCCAAGAACATCTGGGAACCCAAGGTTGAGAACCAATGATATATAGATGACTGCAAAGCTAATAAATCAATTGGAAAAAATGCATGTTGTGCTTTTTAAAATACTGGCATATAGTAGACATAAGAGTACAAAAGGTATACTCTTTTGAATATCTTGGTTGCAGTCTATTATTATGTATGCAGAAAAGTCAAATGACATAAATCATAGCAGCAGTTCAGTTCAAGTTTATTGTATTAGCTAAAAGCCATCACAATTGTTTAAAATACAGATATGGTCAATTAAAATCATGATAAAACCACAGACATATAAAATAATAAGAGACCCCTCATATCTGAGAATCTCCCACACAATTGATCGCAATGGCTTTCAGAAAATTAGCCCGAATGTTTCTGGCCGCTTTTGCGAATAGTGCTGTTCTATACGTAACATAAGGGTCACAATCCAAGAGCACCCTGACCACCTTTATCTAAGGGCTTTCCTCTTGTAGAGCAGCCAGAATGTTACCCAGGAGCTTTTCTCAAGGGTGCTGATATAGCTGACAATAGAGTAAATAATGGAGAACATCCTCTATCTCACCTGCTCCGCAGATGCACAGCCTTAGATGTTCAGCTAGCTATGAAGTCAAGACTTCCTTTCTTCATGTGACTTGGTATATGATGAGGAATACAAGCACTGATTTCTTAACTAATGGCAATTTTCTGCTGCAGTTTATGCCATTTGACTTATCCTGGCATACACAGGTGACAAGATTCTGACTATCGTATCTATACGTTTTTGTTTTCTGAACCTTCTCTTTTCTATTTCACATTGTTACTATACTCAGTAGCTTGGATCCTGGCACCCCTTCCATCCAGAGAAAATCTCTTTCTATTCATGAAAGACTTTTAACCCAGCAAAGGATTTCATGGTGGAAAGGGGAAGGCACATTTCTCCAATTCCTCTACAAATTTCCTTTTCTTTCCTTCACAGACAGAATAATTTTGTGAGAACTCTGTTTGCATAACACTTCCAGCAGCAGGAGTGAACTCCAGATCCAAACAGTGAGATTCATTCCTGCATGCCCACTTGACTAGTTACAGATGCATGGAGGAAGCTCACTTAGCTACATAGCAGGGCTGGTGCTATTGAAAGTTATCTCCCAGAGTACTGAAACTTCCACCTTCCTGATGCTGGGCTAAATCCCACTGCTCAGTTATGCCCGTGAAAGGGAAATGGCCTAACTCCCACAACAGCTTGTCCCTACTAATGAATGCATTTCCTTTTGGATTGTTAGGCATATGCAATGTTATCTCTAAGCTGCACAGTTGCACATACCTTAGAATCTGTACTAGAGTCACCATAAATCAGAATCAGCTGGATGGCACATAACACACATATTTATTTTGCGAAACTTATAAATTTTAAATACCTGAGATTAAGCTGGTAATGCAGTAGCAGATTTAACATATTTTGTCTTTTTAACATTTGATTTAATTTCAGCCATCTTTTAATAAGGTCTTTTAAATTTGCTTTTTAATCTCTTCTTATAAATTCTGAATGTTTAGGATAAAGCACTCTTTGCTTTCTCATACAATAAAAAAGCTCAAGTAAGAATACACATTAAAATGCATTTTCATCATAGTTTAATTTATAGGTCTATCAGCATTTGTAGAAATACAAACAATATCTGTCCTAGGTCTCGAACTAGATAAACTTTTTCTACCATACCCACATGTAGCTGGCTCTGAGCTTTAATGCATTGAATAGGTAATCAAACAAATCACCTATTAGGATGCTAGTATTCAGTAAGCAAAATTGTCTCAAGAAGCATTATTCATTTATGGGTGCAACATTTAAAAATGTAATGGTCACAGCTATGACATCTTAAATCTATATTTTTTTAATGAGGGTATCAACCTTAATAAAAATAGATTGAATATAGATGTATATTGATCTTGAATTCAAGCAAATGCAATTTTCACTGGAAACCTCCTTCATTACACCATTGACTGAGATCATTGTTTCACTTCCTCTAAATGTATTGCTTATCCATCATTGAAAATCAATTTTACACATTACTTTCCAGCCAACAATAATGATGAGATTGCTCGTAAATGCACTCCATGTCTAACCAACTGGAGTAGCTGGCCATTCTAGAGAAATATGTCTCCACAGAGGCAATCTTCATGCAGATCAAGCTGACTCTATAGAATCATTTGCAGTTGGCATGAGATGAACTCTTTGCACAGTCCTGAAATAGTACCAAAACTGGAAAGTAGGGCAAAGACCACTCATTAGACCATTGCACATGTGCATGGGTGAGGGGGTATCTTTAATTTATACCATTTTTAAAATGCACATTGGAAAGCCTTATAGCACTGTGCTGTTTTCTCTGGGATCTATAGTACAGAATCAGGTTGCCTATACAGTACCTGCGGAAAATATATCCTATTATATTTTATTCTGCAATTTCTCCCCACGTACTGTCGCAAAAAGGTAGATCCCATGATACAGGCTAGGCTGACAGACAATGACTGGCCCAAAGGCACCCACAAAAGTTTATGGCTCCGTGGAGATTTTAACCTCTAGCTGAACCATGACAACGGGTTGTATATAGACCTGCCTTTGAAAATGTTCCAGAAGTTTCATCTATTTGAAAAAGAGAAGCATATTGTGGTATCATCATACTATGCCTAGCCTTGTATCTTTCTGTAATGTTCACTTCATATTTTTGGTTGTAACTTCTAGAGCTATAAACCTTGAGTCTAAATCATCTAAAGAAATATCTCTCATATAGCTATCTATCTGACTAGATACCCTATCTAGATTATGTTATATTCTGAAATCCTTCTCCAAGGACCTCTGCTGAATAAAATGGCACAGATACCTGCTAGAGAGAGAACCTCTTTCTTGATGGCACCTCAGTTAACAACAGCCCTCACCAGAGAGGCTCACCTGTTCTTTGCGTTGTGGTGTTTTCAGCACTATATGGCCTTTTTATTTTTCTCAGGTTTTTTTTGGGTCTTCCAGTTTGAAAAAAATGTTTTTCTATCCTGTCACACTGCTACTGGATTTATCATGTTTTTATGCAGCTATCTTAGCTATCATACGCAAATTTGTTCTATTTTTCATCGGTTGAAATCCTGTCATATTTGGTGAAGCATAAAGTTGTGCCTATCGTAGTTTACAGGAAGTTGCGTCCAGGCAGTTTAGATGGCTGACTGTGCAAATTGCTCAGTAACCGATTGCACAATTTGTTATATAACTATATTCTGCATACACAGAACTGCTTTGTGGTGATGACTTCCACCTCAGTGCAAATTATGCAATGGTTTGCACAACTTCAAGTTAAGGAAGCATAGCTATCCAACAGGATTTTGGGCAGTATAACGTATCTTCATCTCTTTTTGTGTAATATCTAGACAGCTTCAGTTTTGCGGGGAGATAGAAATGTAAAACAAACAAACAAACCATTAAAATCTCCACAGATTTTTAAAACCAGTGGGTTTTTAAAATGAATTTAACCATGATGTTTAAGTCATAAGGTATATCTATATTGCAGATTAAACTAATAATCATTATCTTTTCCCAATAAATTCTGAGAACTGTATTTCTGTGAGCAGGGTTAGGGTATTTAATAATTCCCAGCATTCTCACCAATGCCCCAGGATTCACTGGGGGAAATGACAAACCAGTATGAAAACAGGAGAAATTGGTTGTATACAACTCCTTTGTTTGAGATTTACATTTACATTTGCATGCACGCACACATCTGTAACACTGCATACTAATATTTTTTTTCAACCGGTTATCTTTAAGATTAATTTAATAAGTACATAAGACTCAGCATACTAACGTAACTAGTCTGCCTCACTATGTAATTGAACATGCTTTTTCACAACAGTAGTTCATAGCAAATTATAAAACTCTCACAGATTTCTTGGCATGTAATAAAGTCATGTATACTGACTCTTATTTTCCTGTAAATGATTTGTTCCAGATCACTATGAAATGTTAACATCAACAAATGGAGGTTCAAATCTTATAAACATCTATCTGGCAGCATTTGACTGAACTCAACGGTGCTTATTTCTCAGTAGATATGTTCAGGACTTCACTGTTAGTCTCCATCTAGAGTTAAATCCTATTATATTATATAGTATCACTCAATGGGGTTGAGATATTCTAGAAATATGCCACATGTATTTGGATAAAGCTAAAACATATATGCAGAACACTTTCCTTGGTGCTGCTGTTGAAGGCCACAAAATCCTCACATTACACAATTGTGTTTTAAGCTTTATAAGCACTTGGAACAAACTCAGTACTTTAAGCCTCCCTCTCACTTCTTGGTCACACATCAATTAAAAACAACAGGCATCCTAGGAACAATGAAAGGTTAAATTGATTCTTCTGAACAGGAATCAATTTAAAAAGGTACCTACTAGAAAGATACCTTTTATTTAAACATGCAGGAAACCTGTCCTTTCCCCTCCCTCCATGAAAGTTTACCATGTACTGTAGCTGTGGTCTTGGAGTTACTGGATCTCGTTCTCTCATAACACAAAATACTTTTGCTTCTCAGATAGAGAGTTAAAATAGTTAATATTTCAGTTGCAAATGTTAGGAAACTTTAGATATAGTTTCAGAACTCTTTCCAGTTTTGCTACCCCGAACTCTGAATTTTGCAACAATTCAACAATTCTTCCTTCCGCATCTGCCTCTGAGAATACAACTCATCCACAAGCTGTTCTGTACGATGGGGGCAAGAAGGATTAAGCTATCATTTAGATATGAAATGACATTAGGTCTTACCGAGACGAACTGCTGGAAAGGATTTAGTCCCCATGACTGGCTGCAGCTGAATGCTTATCCTAGGCAATGTACTATATAGGTAATGCCCTCCACATAAAAGCTAGCTGATGAATTCTGGTTAGGGTACCTTAAGTCAGAGACTGTTAAGATTATATTTCTTCTTCAAGAATATGAATGTTTCCCAGAGCCACAATTAATATGCAGGATTTGTGCAGTAAATAAAAATTACTGGTATTTTTTTCTGCAGCATTAATCACTTGTTGCAATCTTGCATATAGCTAGATATTTTCTCTCTCTCTTCAGATGGTGAGATACTTTGATGGTGAGATACTTTGTGGAAAACAAGGCCAATTATGCTTTTTATAAAACCAAGGGAAGGAGGGTTCAATTTAGTAACTCCATGAAAGCTGTTTTTACATGTGTTGGTAAATAGGTATAATTCCTAAGAGTCTAGAACAAGCATTATCAGAAGAAGAAGCAACACTAATAGCGGTTGATGTTGCATATCTTTTGGAACAAGAGGTTTCAAATTCCAGAAACAGTCTTATGAACAGTCCACTTCCAACACTGGATCCCCAATGATGAAACACAGAATCTGCCCTCCCCACTGAAGCCCCCTGAGCACCCCCAAAATCACATCTGGAAGGTTGAGAAACTCTCCTGAACAGTTTTGTGTGTTGTTTGTTTGTTTGGTGGCCAAGGGACATCCTATCAGAAGATAAAGGAGCTTCCATTATTGGTATCCACACAATATTGGTTTTCTCATTGTTGGAAATTAGCTATGAGCTACAATTTCCATGCTTAAATCATCACCCTAAACCTTGGTTTTAATTCTTCTTCCTTTTGTTTAGCAAGAATAATTGTCATATTTTATATTTATTGTAGACTGTTGGTAAACTATTTCAATTGTTTTTTAAAACAATGCTTACCTAGCTATATACTGCAGCAAAAATAAGGTTTAGATACTGTAGGTTCTCACACATCTTTTCCTTTGTTCAATTTGAAAGCAGTTAATTTGTTGTTTAGTATGGCAATGTGTTACACTTATCAGTCTATTATGGTTATTATCTTTTACTTATCCTTTTCTTTTTCACAAAGTACCAGGGGGGAAAAACATTTCTTAGAAAACAAGAAGCTTTAGCCTTTTGGCTCAATGGCTTATACACCATAAAGGGAATTAGCTGTGAAAATTATCAGTAATTAGGTCAGTTCTCTTGTGCCATGCAGATTTATGCAGTACATGATAAATGTGAATTGTACATTAACTTCACATATTGAACCATGAACTGCATTTACTGAGATACTGTGCTAAGCCATTCTGTCAAAACTCCTTAGGTTGAAAGGCCTGAAGACAATCTAGATAGAAACTGTTCATGCATGTTCCGAAGAACTTTTCATAATCGCATTACTATTGCTGCCAATAACGATGTGGACATTAAAGTGGTCGATTAGTGAGGAATTGGGTTTGGAATGGGAATCAAGGGTAAGATGACTGACTGGGATATATGCATGGGTTGTCTTGGATAAGACATAGGGGAAGTTGGCTGTTCCAAGAAACTGGAAAGTGGTGCAAAATTGAAGATGTTATGAATTATGGCACTGAAACGCTATTTATTATATAGGAAGCCTTATCCAAAAGCACAGTTCATTTGCTACCACGTTAGGACACAGCTGAGCAGTTTTAGTGGTTCTGGGGGGCCACTCTCAACCCCCAGAACCCAAAACTAGGTGCATCCCTTCTGCCACTATCTTGTGTCTCTGAAATTCAGCAGATCTCTTGTGTCAGCAACTCTTGTAGCAAAAATTTAAAAATCAATGAATTTCTAAGTTTTTTTAAAAAAAGATATGCATTAGAACCAAAATTCAGATTGAGAATTTGCATTTGGAATGCAGTATTACAGCCCGTTGGATTCAGAATTTTAAAAATTTGGAATTTCTGGGTATCCGGAACTTCTTACAATCAATATGAGTACTTATACAGTATAGTCACTATTTTCCCCTTTAAGTTAAGGGTCCAGAAAAGGACACAGAGTGAACTGCTACAGTGCAGTCTTGCACCAGAGCATATCCTAACATCAAATGCTCAGGGGGTTTATAAGTAGCTATGCTTACAATTGGAAAGAACCAATGTGAAAAAATACCTTCTGATGTCTGTCGCTGCTTCTAGATTTCATTGTTGCAGACAGACATCATTTACAAGTTTTGCTCTCATCCCAGCCCCCCTTCCTTGGGCAACCCATGGCAATTCCAATCAAGGTACACTGAGTTCTCTGCTCCCACTACTCTTGGTGCCAGAGTGTTTTTAAGTTTTGTTTCTCAAGAAATCATTCCAAGATGCCTGACAAACAGGCTTCACTTCTACTTCTTCCTTTAGCAAGCAAAAACCTGGCCTTTAGCTTTTTAATTTAAAATAAATGGGACTCCGAATATTAGGAATTATTATTACAGATACTTGGAACAAATTCAGATTGGAACTAACTCAATATAGCATTATTCGGTGAATTCTAATAGTTCTGAATCCGAATGCACATCCCTAAAATAATGCAAACATTAAAAAAAACTGTTAAACACATTTCAAGCAACCTGTTCTTTTATGTTACCCCATGAGGTGTCTTCTAACTGCAATTATGTTGACAGTTTTGATTTGGAACAGGAGAGGGATGTTGATGATAACTATGATAGTAGTGGCGCTGGTGGTGATAGAAAAAGCTCAGTTGAACCATTACATGAATTAGTCACTTTTTTCTTTTTGTTTTGTTGGTAGGCCCATGTCATTTTACTGGCTGAGGTAAATGACAAGATGGAGACCCCATCCCCATTTCATGTACAGAAGCCGGCTGAAGTTGAAATTTATTTCAGCAATAGTGATGAGATAGTGTCATCCACCACACCTGAGAAAGAAGCCTACATCTGGATTTCCAGAACAGGTCTTGTGTTATACAGAGCCCTGTCCTCCAACAGAGGTGAACAGACAAAGGGTCCAGGAGGAACAGCAAGAAGTCTGTCATTGCTATCTCCACAGCATCTGCTTTTTAATTTTTCTCTTCATAACCATATCACCAACTCATTTTTCCCACTATATTTCAATTTTTATTACAGATTTGCTTTGAACTGAATTGTGAAAGTTTGGGTGTCAGGTCTAAAATTAACACATTGTTTGTCTTACTTAAAATGACACAGATAACAAGTTAGTCATTAAGTAAACAGGTAACTTGATACTATTATCATGTTACTTCCAAGCTCTGTGAACTACAAGATGAAGTTTGCCAACTATGCCAGAAAAGTCTTCCAGTGAAGATGGAGAGTAAAACAGAATGTTCTGCTGTTAGTTACCTGAACACTAAAAACGACACTGAGCATTATACGGCAGAGAGCCCAGCATCTGAAACAACAGTAAAACGAGCCTTATTGTGGCTGCCAGCAAATGGTCCATGCTTACCTCTTTTATCATGTTCATAAATCTGGGTCCAAAACGCCATGGCTTATGTCTGTGACACTGCAGGGAACTGACAGTCATTTGGGAGGCACGCTGAGAAGCTATTGCTACCATATAAACAGCATCATACATCAGAGCTGCTTCAGTCTGTTTAGGGGAAAAACAGAAAGGGCTTTTTAGACATAATCTTCAGTTCTAATGCCTAGTTGCTTTCATTTTCCTTGCTCATTTTAGCATATTATTCCTGCATTTAGGGTTGGAAATGATCTGTGATGATGAAATAAAGTGCCTGATTTTAGGAATTTTTGGATCAGGAAATTTATAAACGATTTATAAGAAATTTAAATGACAGTCTTCTTGAGTTTAAGGGTGTGATCACACAGGGAAGCAGATCTCATTTCAGACCACTTGTAGAGTTGTTCGGTTTAATTAATTAATTAATTAATTAATTAATTAATTAATTAATTAATTAATTAATTAATTAATTAATTAATTAATTAATTAGTTAATTAATATCCCGCCTATCTGGTCAGTTAAGACCACTCTAGGTGGCTAACAACATAAATTAGAACAGAGAATATATAAAAAACAGTTTTACATAAAGATATTTCCCAGCAATCACACAACTTACAAGGAATTGTGCTGCAGGATGACCCAGACCCATGTCTGAACTTAACCTTTTTTATCCAGTTGCAGAGCTACTACCACTACTACTTAGGGTGGAGCAATTCCCCAACAGACTGAAGGGTCACTTTAAGGGAGACCGCTTCCTAAGGAGAGACCCTTGTTAATGTGATCAGATATGGACCTCTACTGCCAACTGATCATACCCTAAGAGGCCTAAATCAATGGCCATGGCTAAAGAACAGGTCTATACCAATGGTCATGGGTGAAGACTAAAGAATTTGATGAAGCACATGGTTTATTATACAGTTTCACAATTATTCAAAAGTAAATTGCCCACCAGGATAGAACAGTATTGACTTTACTGATTAGGTACTTTATAAACTGCTAAGCTAACCCATTTTAAGACATGCTACCATATAAAACCCTGTGGGAAATTAACAGATTAATTCTCTGTTTCATTAACCTAAATAAATTACTTATAAGTACTGGAAAGTTTTGCAATCTTAGATGATCTGAATTTATCAACTAATCTTTACTATAGTACAGATCTGGGATCACTCTTGACATATCAGTTAAAGACTGCATTCAATCAATAGTACCAATTTAAAGAGATGCTTATCAGCAGTGCTTAAGGCACTAAGCTTAATATCTTTAACAATGTTTCAGACCCAGGGCTCATATTTAACCAAAAACCTTACAATGAGCCCCATTTTGAACTGTTTCACCACACATGCCCATTTATTCCGGCTTTTTAATATCTATCCAGATGGAAGGAGCAAGAGTCCTCTGGTATAGATAAAGGATTTTGCTGTATATACCTTACGGTTTGGGGATGACAAAAGCTATACCTGGGGCAAGCCCTGCTTTTAGGCATGGTGAGATAGCTGCCTTAGACAAATGATTTGTAGTTTAATTTTATTCCTATGGTGTTTTTTTTTAATTGCCAAGGAGAAAAAAAAATCTGAATATCTGTCCAATTGCCTTAAAATAGCTCTACTTGACTATGTCAATATGTACCTTAACTTGTGGAGAGAGTGATCATGTGTTGCTCTGTCTCAGTTAGTAAAATGCCATGCTGACTTTGACCTACCCTTCTACAATCGTACCGCCATCTTTGTTCTGGCGATTTTTGTATCTGTCTCCTCTTTTGTCTGTCACATAAGCAAAAGCTTTTAGATATGATGCTGCTGTAAAAAAAGGCTGATGGGCTTTTCATTCTGATTTCACACCTGCTGTCCTTGTACCTACAGCAGTGGGTGGCCATGACGGCTGGCCCCACATTGGCCTGCCTCTCTTGTCTTCTTCTAATCGCCCATGGTAGTGGACCTTACTGTCACAAAGGAATATGCCAAGGATACTGAATTGCAAGTTGCAATGCAAAACTTTCCTGCCGTCCAGATCAAGAACGTCTCTCATCTGTGGTGATGGCATTTGAAAGGAAATGTCCAGAGCTAGAGCTAGGATGTGATTTAAAGGCATCCCTTCCTACATACTGCAGTATCTTCATCCTGTAGAGCTTTCCTTAATAGTGAACAGAACCTACACTTCTCATATTATAAACTTAGGATGCTTTCTTAATGGGGAAAAAAATCTTCTGCTGGTAGAGCTATACAGTATTTCATCAGAATTTGACTTGGATTACTGTAAAAGGTTTGGAATCTTTGATGGAGTAAACGTGTGAACTGTTCGACAAAGGCACAGAGGCTTAGACACTAGAGATGGGGGTATTCATATGTGTATACAAATACCTCCATACAGGTAGAGATAATGAGGGGCTGGCCCCATGGTGCTGGACAGTCCACTTACCAATCCGCTGCTGCTGTGGGCTCTGCACTAACGTCCTATCGCTCCACTGCTCGCAATCAGCGAGCCACTCCTGGCAGGAGGCAAGACAACAAGCCTTCCTGTCAAGTCAAAGAATGGCTCGCCAATCGCAAGCAATGGAGCGATAGGATGCTAGTGCAGAGCCCGCGGCAGCAGCGGATCGATGAGTGGACTGTTCAGCACCATGGGTCTGGACTCTCATTATCTCCACCTGTGCGGGGGTATTCATATATGAATACCCCCATATCTAATTTGACACCACTTATCTTTCCACATGATGGTGGGTGTCTGTAAAAGCACTACATGGGCTGTGTTTGCCGAACATATCGCTTCCCGAGCTCTGTTCTCATGAACACAATTCTGGAACCAAACAACCTTTGTGCAACAGTAGTAATAAGATGACTGCATTCTGAAAAACTAGTTCACTCTGAAGTACACATTTCAGTTGTCCTTAAAAACACCCAAGTCTGTGGACAAACTTATCAGTCTTTTGCTTCTTAACCCACCCAGTTTTGCTTTCCTAAATTATAAAAAAATAAATGAACTCCTTTTATTTTAATGTGGATATAGGGTGGTTTTATGCAAAACAGTAGACATATTTCCTTCACGTACAGTCATCATGCCATCTAGGAGACCAGTCTCTGGCTTGGGTGGCGCCTGTAACCTTTCCATGGACCACTTCTCAATAACCGATGCAACTTGTGCATTATCGATGTTGAGCAGACGAAAGCCGGTCATATTGACTCCACTATATCTGTAGGGTTCCAGGTCTAGTGCAAACAAATCCTTTATTGCCAAGATTTGTTGTGGGTTTTGAAACAAAAAAAGAAAGAGACAGTGTTAATGATAAAGGTAGCTCCTCAAAATGAATCAACTTCAACATTTTTTTAGCATCAATTGCTTTCACAGCCATTGCCCAATTCCTAACTAGAGATCTTGTCTTATTTCTTTACAAAGAAAATAGACACATTCAGAATGGAGACAGATTATGGTCAGCTTTGATCTTCATGGTTGTTCATGGAGGTTTAAATGTTTTTCTAGATGAAATAGTGTAGCTGAATATGGAACTCGGTTCCTCACTTTGACAATTTCTACCAAAACCTAGACATTTTCCAAAAGTATTTTCAAAGGTATTTTCAAAGCACACTAGAAATTGCTTTCATTATAAAATCTGAGTAGCCATGAGCTGAATAGGCTTTATGAAATATCTGATTTGCTGCAACATGGAACATCCAGAATATTACATTTTTAAGGAAACATATGGGGATATCTGGTGCTTGTGCATATCATCCCTGTAATAAAGTTATCACTTTCACTTGAAATTAACTGAATGCCATGGCAGGATTGGCATTTTTAGTGGGGGATGCAGCATAGTCTATTTTCATCATATTTTTAAAAAATCATTTTAACTTGTTTTAAACTAGTGATGCTTTTAATATTGTTATAGACGTAACTGTATTTTAATATTAATAGTCAAATTTATTGTGAATTTAAATTTGTGTATACTTTTTTAGCTTTTCACAGCCTTGAGTCTCTTCATTGACAGGCAGACAGGGTAAAAATAAAACAAATGAAGCAAACAAACAAACAAAAATAAAGAATAGTGTAGAATTTGGCTGCCAATTTGAAGAATACTTTTTGCCCTTGGAAAGAAAAGTATCAGCAGAATAATGAACAATCCAGTTGTACTACGTACGTATAAACTCTGCATTTAGTGCCTTTGCCAGTGTTGGTGGCTTGCTGCAACTGCGTCTGATGTATGTGTCAAATCGGTGAAGAAATGGTTTACATTCCCATGAGACGTTTGCAAAGCAGTCATATATAACGGATTATTTAATTGATATTATTTTGTAGGATGCTCCATGCCAAGTGACAAACATTTGCCAGGATTTGTAAAATGTGTTTCAAGGGGAGTATCTTCTTCATATTAGCAGTCTGGCAAAGAACCACAGGCTGAAACCAACTCTCCTCTCTTCGTGCAGCCCTCTGTGCCACCTGGTGGTGGTCAGTACCATTTGGGTTCCACTGGATTCCCCCAGTAGAAGAACAGCATTGGATTCTAGTCACCCCATTTAAAATCTCTCGTATTTACAGACAGCAAATAAGGTGTTAAATTACATGATTCAAAGCAAACATAGATTCTATAATACAGCCGTCTTGGGGCAGGGGGAACACTGACAGTTTATTGCAGCAAAAACAAGTAGTTTTTCTGATACCTTAAAGGCTGACAAGTTTTTACATGGCATAAGCCTGTGTGAACTGTAGCCCACTTCCTTCTATCACATTTGCTAATCTTAAAGGTGACACAAGACTCAATGTTGTTCAAACAAAGATGGTGTCACAGCAGCCACACAAGTCTTCCACAGAGAAAGAAGGTTTTCTTGTTTTATCCACTCACAACTCCTTTGGCTATAAGCAACCACGGTGCAACTTATATGGGAAGATATAAGGCAGACCTATGGTAGACTAAATAGCCTAGCAAAGGGTAAAAACATAGTTTTCCTTCCATATACCTCAAATGTCTTCTACACATTAGCTACAGAACCCTTCTGAAAATGCTCGAACTTAAGGAAAAGCCAATTTCCATAAAAGAAAATTATACCAGGAGACTTTCTAAAGATTAAGCAACCAATGTTATTTTAATGGCTTTGCATGTTAAACATTTTGTGTGCAAGAACCACACACTAAACATAATCCACAGCCATATAATCATTATGAAAAGTGGTAGACTAACTTCATCAGTTGAAATTACCTCTGACTTCAAAATCATCAAATAGCAGACTTCCAGGAAGTCACGGAGAAATGTATGTTACAATAATGTAATGCTCTTTTGCAGACTTTCTGTAAGAGGTATATTTCACTGCAATTGGGTTGAATCAAATCTTTGCTGCAAGTGAACAAAACTAAGGAAAGAGGGGGATCTAATCCTCTAATACTGTAATTTATTTCCTGAATGTAGAGCACTCTTAAACTGAGCTAAATATCAAATAGTCGTGAGCTTTGAAATAGTCAGATGTGGTCTTTTCCATTCTTAACCACCCTCACCCCCCATCATTTCCTTGAAATCTGGTTTTGAAAAATGGCTTCACAGACATGTAATTACTATCCTTACTATGCCATAGAGAAATGAGAGTGGGGTGGGAAAAGGGTTGGTGAGGGTGACGGATGTATCAGGCCACCTTCATTATGAGATGGCTCTACCAGTAACAGCTAATACTCAGCTGTTAGCTAGCACATTTCATCTATTACGGTGACACGGAGAACACAGGGGGAGATGAAAATCTTCAGCTGCTTCTGCTGTAATGGACACAAATTTATCGAAATGTCTTACCAGGGTTGTAAAAAAGTAGTGATAATATTCAGTCATCATTCCCATGGAGAGAATCTGTTGAGCAAGAGAGGAGCGTAAGGAGGAGATAAGCTGGAGTAAAAAGCACAACGCGAGTAATCAACAGCCTGTGTGACAAATCAATGGCATAGTGTCTGTAGCAAGTGACTGCACAGCTTGCATAGCCTTTGGTTGCTTACTGCAAGACAACACTGACATTCATGTGAAGCTGAGGGATATACGCCTAAATCTCTTCATACCTGGCCTGAGAGTAAAATTACTTTGATTACTATATGATGTGGAATAGTGGTGTACTGACACCAGGACTCACAGAGTTGAAACCACAGAACCCTTTTTTTTTTTTTTTTTTTTTTTGGAGCAGGGACTATACGGTCACTCACCCTCTTCCCTCTGAATTTAGCTGTAATCCTCACAATAGCTGGAGGAGAAAATTATTTCCTCACAAACAGTACATTGTTGCAAACTAACCCAGGTTTAATGGATTTGAAGGTGCTTTGGTCTTGAAGTTTAAGAGCCATTAGCTTTACAGAAAACATGTTCCTCATTTGTTGTCATGGATTAATCCAGCTGCCTGCATTTTTGGGTTCTCCTGATAGGGGTCAGCTATAGAGATTGTCATGGTAAGCAGACACACTTCCACATCTCCCCCTATATGTAAAACAGAAGTGGTAAGCTTGTTTCCCCTTCAGTCACCCAACAGCCAGTAGTCTGGAAAAAGGTTCTAAACTACATCCTTTGATCTGGAGTGAAGCAGAATGTGGTATCACTGTAAACTGCACAACCTTGCCTTAGTTCAAAAGGAGAGAACTAAACCAGAAGAGGCTACAGAGAGAAGCACACCAAGGCTTGTGAGGCCCTGAAACATTGCAGAAATATATTCTTCTGCCAGGCCTGCCAGATCCAGGGTCTCTGGGGCACTTTGGACCAGGCCCCACAAAGCATGCTTCTAGTTCAAACCCTTGGCCTCTGCTCCAGGGCTTATGTGTTGCTTACTAGAGCATCACATGTCCATGGGTTACTGTATGTGGCAGTGTCAGACCACCAACTTTGCCTCAAAAGACTAACATACACACAAACATACACACAGAGAAATGTCTATGCAGACATACTAGCCAGTCAGTTTTCTATTGACTACCCTCAATCCATTTCCTCATATTCCGTGTTAAAATGAAAAAATCAATGTTTTTAATGTTAAACACAATGGTGTGATGATACTTACCCAGTCTTAAAAGCAAGCTGAAAATATCCTTCTCTCTACAGAAATATAATCTGAGTAATAATGTTCCATTTGAGGAACAGAGTCAGTTCCAAACTCCAGATTAGCAAATAGCAGCAGCTGCCATATTAATGGTCTGTGTGTATATGCTAAACTTGTATTGATGTCCTGGGGTGGTCTCCCTCTGTGAGCAAGCTTTTAGTGTAAACGTATGGCAATAAAATTGACAGAGTAGCCAAGGACATTTTTTCCTTTAAAGAGTAAATGTCTGTGTGGAATTTATTGCTCAAAGGAAACACACACACACACACACACACACACACAGAGAGAGAGAGAGAGAGAGAGAGAGAGAGAGAGAGAATGAACAAACAGCATGAAGGCTCTTAATATAGTTCAGACTGATGTAAGCTAAAACAAACTATCTGAGATGCACTTAGATCAACTGACACGGTGATGCTAATTATCTGTTGTCATTTTAATGATGTAGGTGACAGCAGACACCAAAGCATGGCCATCACACTATTCCATATCAACAAGAAAAGCATAGCTTTCGAGTTCTGTTCCATTTTCAATCATATGCTTCTACAAACTCCTTCCTGACTGCACATGGTGCACATGCATGCTAGTCCATGATGCATCTCTTGAGTCCCATGCACAAATGTCCAGAGGGAGCAATTCTCTGTTACCTGCATCCAGAAACCCTTTCTTATACCAGTGTAATACAGATGTTATTTCATGGCACCTTTATGTGAACATTTGGAGCAGACCTCTGCTTGTGATTTGGGTGCCACTGTGAAAGTCAATAGCAAGGAGAGACAAGAGGGCCTTCTTAAATGAACAATGCAAAGAAATACAGGAAAATAACAGAAAAGGAAAAACCAGAGATCTGTTCAGGAAAATTGGAGATATTAGAGGAACATTTTGTGCAAAGATGGACATGATAAAGGACAAAAATGGGAGGAACCTAACAGAAGCAGAAGACATCAAGAAGAGGTGGCAAGAATACACAAAGGAATTATATCAGAAAGATTTGGATACCCCAGACAACCCAGACAATGTAGTTGCTGACCTTGATCCAGACATCCTGGAGAGTGAAGTCAAGTGGGCCTTAGAAAGCCTGGCTAATAACAAGGCCAGTGGAGGTGATGACATTCCAGTTGAACTATTTAAAATCTTAAAAGATGATGCTGTTAAGGTGCTACATTCAATATGCCAGCAAGTTTGGAAAACTCAACAGTGGCCAGAGGATTGGAAAAGATCAGTCTACATTCCAATCCCAAAGAAAGGCAGTGCCAAAGAATGCTTCAATTACTGTACAATTGCACTCATTTCACACACTAGCAAGGTTATGCTCAAAATCCTACACGCTATACGGATTCGTCGCTATGCGGAACAAAAAAGCCCATAGGAATACATTAAAACACGTTTAATGCATTCCTATGGGCAAAAAACTCACCGTTATGTGAAAATCCTCCATACGGCCACCATTTTCGCAGCCTGGTAAGTGAGGAAAGGGTGCAAAAACACAGCGTGTGGCCATTTTCTTTACCCGGCAGCCATTTTGGAATCACCAATCAGCTGTTGGAAAAACATCGTTATGTGATCATTGGTAAGCGAAATGCTTACCAATCATCGCAAAGCGATGTTTTACCATTTAAAACATTGTTATGCGATCGCAAAAACGATTGCAAAAACTCAATCGCTATGCGGATTCATTGTTAAACAAAGCGCTCATTATGCGGGGCACCACAGTATATTGTCCCCCAGCTTATTTAACTTATATGCAGAATACATCATGCGGAAGGCTGGACTGGAGGAATCCCAAGACGGAATTAAGATTGCCAGAAGAAATATCATCAACCTGAGATATGCAGATGATATCATTCTGATGGCAGAAAGTGAGGAGGAATTAAAGAACCTTGTAATGAGGGTGAAACAGGAGAGTGCAAAAAACGGCCTGAAACTCAACATCAAAAAAACTAAGATCATGGCCACTGGTCCCATCACATCCTGGGAAATAGAAGGGGAAGATATGGAGGCAGTGACATTTTATTTTCTTGGGCTCCATGATCACTGCAGATGGAGACAGCAGCCATGAAATTAAAAGATGCCTGATTCTTGGGAGGAAAGTGATGACAAACCTTGACAGCATTCTAAAAAGCAGAGACATCACCTTGCCAACAAAAGTCCAAATAGTCAAAGCTATGGTTTTTCCTGTCGTGGTGTATGGAAGTGAGAGCTGGACCATAAAGAAAGTGGACCACGGAAGAATTGATGCCTTTGAATTGTGGTGCTGGAGGAGGCTCTTGAGAGTCCCCTGGACTGCAAGGAGAACAAACCTATCCATTCAAAAGGAAATCAACCCTGAGTGCTCACTGGAAGGACAGATCCTGAAGCTGAGGCTCCAGTACTTTGGCCATCTCATGAGAAGCGAAGACTCCTTGGAAAAGACTTTGATGTTAGGAAAGTGTGATGGCAAGAGGAGAAGGGGACGACAGAGGATGAGATGGCTGGACAGTGTCTGCGAAGCAACCAACATGAAGGGAGGCAGTGGAAGATAGGAGGGCCTGGCGTGCTCTGGTCCATGGAGTCACGAAGAGTCGGACACGACTAAACGAATAAACAACAATGATGTGAAAGTCAAAGTCAAGTAGAGTCCCCATTTGTTCCATATGACCTTGTACCTCTGTTCCAATGCCTCTTCCCACAAAAGTAAGGAAGCTTCTCTTAAAATTAGTTACTCTAAGTGCATGGTACTAGAGCATTTGTAAGATTCTGGAGTGAGAATCTGTTATTCAGCCATTTGCTCCTATCCACACATGTAACAGCATCCCAAATCACCTGTAAGCTAAAACTGTAGAAAGCCAGTTGAGTTTGCTGGACCTACAACCATCACATCTCTCAGGTCAAAACAGATCACTAATCTCCTCAGCACCCCTTAATTCCCTCTGACATACTTTCTTCATGCCTTTATTTATAACTTCCTGGCAAATCCATAACAGATGGTGGTCTAATACAGAATGAAGTGTTCAGGCTGAGAATTAACTGGAAAATGTTGATGTCTTGACTCCCACTAATTTTGAATTTCTGTTCAAAAGTACCAATTTTAGAATGCTAAGAAGGTTCAGTTTTTGTTACTAGCAAATTCCTTCCACATAACTATCTGGCTCAAGGAATTTAAGAATAGCATAGAATGAACAGGATGTATAAGATCCGTCGATGGAACAGCTGTGTGATACATGTTGGCATAGATAGCACCAGCCAATTTTCTCCAGATTGTAGAGGTTACAAACTCCATCAAAGCAGTATTAGAGATGAATTCTATGTTGTCCAGGGCTTTACTTAATAACCTGCAATCATGTCTCCATTACAGAAAAAATTCAACCAAAATATCTTCGCTCTCTCTTTCAGTCTCTCTCTCTCCTGCCCCCTCCAGGAAAAACTCACTCATAATATTCTGTTGTATAAAGCCTTCGGTTTCCCAGACTATAATTATGTTGAAAATGCATCCCTCACTTTCTCAGTTTTGCTTCTACTTCCTCCTTTTGTCTGGATATGACAGAATAGCTATTCTTTGGTACAAGATGTTATATAAGGTAGAAACAACTATCTTAATCTGAATATAAAATGAAACCTCCTCTGGAGAAAAGAAAAGGATAATCTGGGAAGGAAAAGTGGTGACAGGCCAGATGTTTGAGATTTTTCGTCCATTGATTTATTTTGCTGTGTACCTGATAGGAGAAAAACAGTGGCTTATAGTAGTATTTTATGTCCCATGAAGTAAACTATATTGCCTGGTCTCGTAAACAGCTTAACCAGGATATAAAAATATAGGTTTATCACAGATCCACAATTTTGTTAACATTTAAGATAGTACAGTGATAACATGGGACAGCTCAAGATGCTGTGCTAGAGCAAGAAGAATGTATGCCAGAATGTATGCTTGGATGGGAGCTAGAGAAGGATGGTTTTTGGACTCCAGTACCAAGAATGTGCCAGCCATGTGACCACTGGCAATGAGGGGCTTCTGGGAGTTTTAGTTCAAAACTGTAGTTTTAGAAAAGGTAGCCGTGTTAGTTTGTGCTAGAGTGTCAGGCAAAATAAATAGATAGATAAAACAAAAATAAAAAATAAAGACAAAAACATGGTGGCACCTTAAAAACTAACTTTAATATTTTTTAATGTGACCTTTCGTTGACAAGTCCACTTCATCAGAATTTTTAAAAATCACAAATATTCTCAATAATTTGTTCTAACCTGAAATGCACAGTTTTGTAAGAATTTGATTTGAGATGGAGTTATTGATATTTGTTTACAAATATGAATATCCCAGGCCCAGCAGCAACTAATGCAGGTCTGGCCTCCAGAACTGGCCTGTCCACTCCTGCACTGCCACACCGCTCCTGCATCTCTC
The DNA here is from genome assembly GCF_051106095.1 of Pogona vitticeps. NCBI lineage: Eukaryota > Metazoa > Chordata > Lepidosauria > Squamata > Agamidae > Pogona > Pogona vitticeps. The sequence continues at coordinate 205,619,641 of NC_135785.1, read as the reverse complement.
TGCTCAACTGGCCACTCCAGGCAGTGGGTGGGATGATGAGTGTCCCTGCATGGCTCCTGAGTCACCAGCCGAACAGGAGACAGAGGAGCCACTTCTGTGATTGCCAGGAAGAGTAGGACGCTGGTGGCATGGTGGTGTGTGAGTGGACAGGCCAGTTTGGGGGGCTGGAGTTGTATTAGTTGCAGCTGGGACTGGGGTATTCGTAAATGAATATGAATATGCCCATCCCTGAATCTGATTAATACTTTACTTTGAAAATTTGAGGAAATACTCAAAATGTGAAGCATAATGGCATTTTGACCTAGGTATTAGTCTAGAAAGGGAAAATCTAATTGGTTCATTTAATCATACAGTATATGAATCATTTGTGATTTCTTGAATGTACAGTCTTCTCAAATTTTGGATTATCATAAATTCTTGGTGGATCCATTGTGAGGTGGCACGAGGAATGCTGAGTTAGCTGAAGGCTTAGGGTGTGATCACATGGTGAAGTAGGCTGCAATGTGGACCACTTGTCAAGTGGCTCAGTGTGGTCTATTTCCCAGAGAGCACAGTATGTATGGGAAAATGTACTTTAGCCTGACCTCAATTTGTGCCCTGTATAGGGCTCCTACTTAGGGAAAGCTTGAGCATTCACCAGTATACAGAATAGCCTCCTTATGGGAGATTGCTATTAAAGGAATCCTTTTCAGTGTGATCTGGCCTGTGCCTTCACAGCCTCATTCTCTGTTGTCCCATTCTCCAGAACTTTCTCAGTTAACAAACAGTGATATGCTTTCCCAGACATTTCCTGATGTGAATGCAGTGTACATGAAAAACAATCCTTAACTGTGTGTGTGTGTACACACACACACACACACACATATATACATATACATATACATATACATATACATATACATATACATATACATATACATATACATATATATACATATCTATCTATCTAACACTGTATCTATCTATCTATCTATCTATCTATCTATCTATCTATCTATCTATCTATCTATCTATCTATCTATCTATCTATCTATCTATCTATCTATCTATCTATCTATCTATCTATCTATCTATCTATCTATCTATCTATCTAGTCGTGCCCCGCTTAACGATTACCCTGTATAATGATGAATGTGTTTCATGACGATGTTTTTGAGATCACAACTGCGATCGCAAAACAATGTTTTAATGGGTTTGGGTTTTTTTTTGCTTTGTGACGATCGGTTCCCTGCTTCGGGAATAGATTCTTCGCATTAGAACGATCAAAACAGCTGATCGTCGGGTTTTCAAAATGGCCACTGGCTGCTAATAATACCTCCCCACTGTTTTTAGGAGGCATTTTTAGCAAGACAGGCAATCGAAAATGGCCACCGTATGAAGGATCTTCGCTAGACGATTAGGTATTTCGCCCATTGGAACGCATTAACCGGTTTTTGATGCGTTTCAATGGGTTTTTTATTTCGTTTGATGCCGTTTTTGCTCTACAGCGATTTTGCTGGAATGAATTAACGTTGTCAAGCGAGACACCACTGTACATACATACATATACACACAAACACACAAAACAGTTAAGGATTGTTTTTCCTATACACTGCATTCATATCAGGAAATGTCTGGGAAACCCCAGAGTGATTCAGTTTGAATACAGCATATATTCATACTTCCTTGAACTATGCACCAGTGTTTCAAAGCATAGCTATAATTTATGGCCAACAAGGATTTCTGTATCAGGTTGAAGGAATCGAGTAACACCTGATTCATACATGTAGCCTAAAATGGTTTTGCTGACAATTTACTGAGTTTAGTGGGCAGACATAGTGTTTCATTTGATGATTAATTCCAGCAGGTAATAATTGTATGTGAAGTTCACTCTCACTGAATCCTGAAAGCAGAAGGGCTCTTTATATATTTTAGTTATAGTCCCAAATATCATTTTTTTCAACTCTACATCACCATGCTGATAGTATTGAAAAAAGCCTGATATAAGACACATAACTGAATGACAGTAGCAATTTACAGTATACACAAGTGCTTGCCTATGTGATATGCAATGCATATATAATCACATAAAGGTATATCTATTAATAATCAAATCCTACTAGAGGGTGCAGAATGTTTTCAGAAAGGCTATCATTCTGTATTACACAATATAAATCTTCAAAATCAATTCCAGCATTATGATCTATGTTTTTTAGCTATTTTATTGTGTAACTGAGGATTTTCTCAGCAGACACACACATCACTCCCAATACTACTAATCTGAACAGGGTCTTTAAAAAGCATTGGCCCAAACTTGCACTTTAGGGTAGGGAAGATATTGTCTGATTGCGATTCGTTCTTCCTTTAATCTCAAATTTCACGAGACTCTAAAAAACCCTTTCCTCTTCCACAAGGAAAGGTGGCAACATTTTAGGATGCTCAGCTTGGAAAAATGATGAGTAAGTAGAAACTTAATAGAAGTGCATAAAATGCATGATGGAAGGATAGGGCTTCCTCCCTTTCTCTTTAAAATGATCATCCACTGAAGCTAAATGCTAGGAGATCTTGTGAGAATTCATTCCAACAAGATGTACTGATGGCTGCCAACCTAAATAGCTTTACAAGGGGACTGGAGAAACTCATGGAAGGTAAACTCATGAAAGATCAAAGGTTGGCTATATATCATGCCCAGTAACAGAGATGGTATGTCTCTGCCTATCAGTTTCCGAGGAATGTGAGATGGAATAGTCCAGTTCCACTCAGATCCAGCTGGTGGTTTTTTCTGAGGAAATTGGCTGGTAAGTGTGAACACAATGTTGGATCTGATAAGAATAATAGAATAAGGGAGTTGGAAGGGGGCTGTAAGGCCACATCCTGCTTAGTGCAGAAATCCCAATGAAAGTGTTTCTGACAGATGATTGTCCATTTTTTTTCTTGAATGCCTCCAGTGCTGGAGTGCTCACCACTAGACATGGGGAGATGAATACAAATATCGGCACACAGGTGCCTGGCAAAACTGGACCCTCCCCCAGAACCAACCAGTCCACTTACTGCTCACTGTGCAGCGTGCACAGCTGGAATAATTTACACCAATCATGGAAATAGTCCACCTGGCACTTCCCCACCTCCTTGTGCTGTTGACCACTATGTCAAGAGGGTAGGATATGAGTCTCTCTACTCAGCCTGGGCAGGGAGGCAGGAAAGTGGCCACTTGACTGCTGCTATGATTAGTGTGGTGGGAATGACAACAGCTGCATGTGCCACAGGGTGAGCAATAAGTGGACCAGCTGGTTCTGGGGGGAGGGTTCAGTTTCACCAGGCACCTGTGCTGCTGATATCCTTATTCGTCTCCCCTGGGAGACGAATGCAAATATCCAATGTCTACTCACCACCTCTCAAGGTCATTGGTTCCACTGCTGTATTGCTCTAATAGTTAAGACATTTTTCTTGACATTTAGCTGAAATCTGGCTTCCTGTGACTTGAGCCAATTACTAGATGCCCTGCACTCTGGGATGATTGAGAACAGATCCTTCCCTTTCTTCACATCACTATCTTTCAAGTATTTGAAAAGTCTTATATCTTCCCTCAGTCTTTTTTCCCCTCAAGGCTAAACATGCCAGTTCTTTCAATCTTTCTTCATAGGTCCTAGTTTCCAGGACCTTGATCATCCTTGTTGCCCTCCCCTGAACATGTTCCAGTTTGGTGGCATCCTTCTTGATGTGTGGTGTCCAGAACTGGATCATACTAATAGTATTCTATTCTCTTTAAAGTGCTCCTCAATAGAGACAACCTAACCATTGCCATCTTTTAAAAACAACAAAGAGGAAGCTGCCTTCTTGTCTGTCTATTTGTTGCTGTCTTCTCCCTGTACTGAAGCTTACATGCAAGTATTGAACCTACTGGCGACACTATTAGGGAAATTCTGGGATCTGTAGTCCAAAAAAGTAACTTTTACAAACTCTGATCCATTGTAAGGAGGGTTACAAACAGAAGGACTGCTTAGCAGTGACCTTAACCCTTCCACTGGTTCTGTAGAGATGCTTGCAGAGATGTAGACATTTCTTTTTGTCTAAGATATGTACAGGAAACACCTTGCTATTGAGAAGAAATGCTCAGTGCTGCGATTGTGAGTGAAAATCTAATCCACCTGCCTGACAATTTAGCACTTTTCAGAAGATGAAAAAAAGGTGGCATGAAAACAGAGATAGAAATAAACAAACAAACAAACAACCCCAGTTGCTTCCCCCTTACCTGCTTAAGGATTTCTGCTGCTGTTTCATGTGAGCAATCAAATATCACATAGAACTCTTTGCCTTTCTTCATCTCCTTGAGTAAAGGCCGGGCATCTTTATTCCCAGAGGGTAACTGGCGAATTTTGATTTTAATGTTGTATCTCGAAGGGGCTTTGATGAGTTCTTGAAGGCGAATTAGACCTAGAAAATGGCATCAGATTGTTCAAATGACTGCTTGGGGCAATGAATCCTCACTGTCATTTAGACTCAACATTTAATTTCACCATTCTATAATATGCTTCACATTTACCCCATATAAAAACTTAATGTGCTAGCATATCATTTATTAGATCCTTCAGTGGGGGAAATTTAAGGAGTTATTTCTCCCTTTATGGGCACATTTACCAAGGAAACATACAGACCTCACATATGTTTAAAGATTTTTCAGCATGGAATTCTCTTCCTGCTCCCCACTCTGCCTTGCCTCAGATTACAGCTACTGTATCATTATGAAAAAGGTCATACAGTGTGAATATTGTGGTAAATCTGACTTTTTAAAAAAAAAATCCTCAAATCAGTACACAAGGAAACAATAAAGTAAGTCAATCAAAGACTTCATATATTATTTCTCATAGAAAATCTACTAAAAACTGAGTGTTGTTATGGTTGGAAGTAACCAGGCGATTTTCAGGCAGTGTCTATTTGAGCAGGAAGGTGAGAGACGCTGCCACATAGGGGTGTAAAGGCAGCCCAAATTCAACAGCCAGTGTTGAGACAGGAAACACAGAAATAGGATGGACTCAGTGCAGGTCACAATCCAGCAACGGGTGGACATGTTAGATCGGTGGGCACAGTATCTATGAAAAAGGCATATCAGAATCATGAGGAAGGGATATGGAATGAGACATAAAGCAGGGAGCAGAGGAAAAGGAAGAAAGAGAACCAAGTCATAACCTGGATTTTCCCCCCCCAAAAAAGTACAAAAAGTACTTGTTATTTTGCAGCAGCCAGATGTTCACTGATTACATCATTGTATAATGCATCATTAATGCACTGCATCCATCATTAAAAGAACTCGATAAAAATGCAAGGGAATACTCTCCAATTCTCTCTTTTAACCAATTCTGATATTATATCTGGGATCATATACGTAGTTAGTTCTTCCAGTGCTACATAGGCTGCCTCTTTTGGCAAGAGAAATGGCAAGGAATTGAACTCTGATCTCTAGCTGACTGCGCTATCCTGCCAACAACATGGAGTTAAACGTACTTGAGATATGGTAGTGTTGGAACGATACAGGCAGTACCAGTCAAGTGCTGCAGAATTAAAAGGTAGAATAAAAAGGTAAATTTGCAGCATGGCCCTATACATGTGTGCTCAGAAGTAAGCCCTATTATATTCTGAGAGGTTTACTCTGTAGTAAGCATGCTTCTGATTACATCCCAAATTGCATCTGAAGCATAGGTGGGAGATAAGTTTGCCAGTATCTATAAAAATAAAAGAGAACACGTGTATTTTCACCATAACCCCAAAAATGTGAAATCTAGACATCTAAAATGCAATATGGATACAAAGGAGATCCCGGAAGAAGAACTAATCATGTACAGTATTTCATTTTATCTTTAGAACAGGAGCCATTAATTTTAGTTAATCAAAATTGGTCTTGAGCCTGCAGCACTATGCTTAGCCACTAGGTGCCAGCTTTCCCTGACCAGGGAAGACAAAACGTGGAGATACTGTGTGGGGTGTATTTTTCCAAAAAGGTCTACTGTGGTGCCTCCAAATCCTTGACAGAGCGGGGGGGGGGGGCTGCTGCATAGTGAGTGTTAGAGGGGAGAGTGAGCAGCAGAAAAGAATTGGGGTGGAAAAAGAGAAAAACTAGCTAGGAAAAAGGAGAAGAAGAATGGGTAAGAGAAGAATCTGATGGGCTTTCCACATGTAATCCTTTTCACATTTTAAGATTATCTGAGTAGGGCCTTCTCTCACTCCCATCACCACCTCCAAGTTGGGGAAGATCCTCCCCCATGAAGCTAGGCTGGCTTCCTCTCTCTCTTTTTGGCAGCAAATAAAAACATTTTCATTCCAACAGGCTTTTGGAGTTTTAAATCTGATTTTAACATAGCTAGTTGTCCTATGTTCACTGTGAATATGTCCTTTTAATGTTTTAAAATGTTTTTATATGATGATTTTAATGATTCTTTGTTTAATGATTTTTAAGTTGTTTATATGTTGTTTTTAATTCGTGGTGTGTGTTTTTTAAAGTTTAGTTTAGTTTATTGGTTGTTCTGGGTTTTTCGGACTCTTTGGCCATGTTCTGAAGGTTGTTCTTCCTGACGTTTCGCCAGTCTCTGTGGCCGGCATCTTCAGAGGACAGCAACCTGTGCTCTGTTTAGTTTAGTTTAGTTTTTTATGATTTGTGAGCCACTTTGAGTTCCACTGTTGGAAGAACGGTGGCACATAAGCACAATAAATAAATAAGAAACAGATAAGAAGAAAAGGAAAGATACCAAGCACCCAAGTAGGCACAAGGAGCGAGGTTTCTAACTCACATGAATCTGGGGCTCCTGCTAGTTTCAAATATACAAGACTGCTTATTGTCTACTTAGTTCAATAGCTATATGCAAATCCTCAACCTACAAAAAAAGGCATGTGTGCTTTCTCACCAATTACATATGAAATTTCCCCCCCTTCATATACACATAGAGACATGGACACAAGCCTCAGGTGTTTTCCAACTAAGCCAAAAGAAAACAGGCTTTAAAAAAAGATTCTGAATTAAATGTAGACTCACTTTTAAGCAAACAAACCTAAGCCCTCTAACAATATTGCAATCACAAGAGCAAAGCCTGAGCAGGCTAGTGTGACAGAGCAGTTGAACTTACTTAGCATATCTGGCACAAAAACTGCACTGCTACTTTCTTTCTTTCTTTGTATCAGAGCACTGCACACTTTAAAATCATGGACATATATGAGATATATATAAGACTCAAACAAATTGAGTGGGTGTTAAAATGATTAGACTATTTTGGGGCACACTATTTCAATAGTGTTATCTCGGCCATTTGCTAGATCTTCTTTTGTAAACACTGTGGAGCGTAAATTGCATGCACATAAGTGCTGCATTGACTGAATTTCTCCACAGTCATAGATAATTTATCTTGCATCCTAGTAGCCCCATTTTACTTGCTTTTTCTTCTATCTTCCCACTTTGCTTCTAAGTCTGTTAAGTGACTTCCAGGTGATCCAACTTCAGTCTGGTCCTGATGAAAGGCACTCTTTGGCCTTCATTCCTTTGGTGTGTAGTTTTGGCTCTCCATAGGTTTAGCCCAGTCCCTTCTGCTTTAATATTTAGAGCTTGGGGGATGCAGAAAACTTGGGGGACATAGAATATGCCTCCCTGAAGAGTGGAAAGCATTGCGAGTGTACTCGGGCATCCCTTGGGCAACGGTGTGCAGCCAGCTAATCCTTCGTATCCAGAAGGAAACTGAAGAATAAAGCAGCATAAAGTATCACCCTATTTTCTCTGATGTGAAGCTATTGGCTTTTGCTTGAGGCTTCACATTGCACTGGGAAAACTGACTTTCTTCTTTGGTAGACTGATTATCCCCTTCCAGTTTTAAGCACCCGTGAACTAATACAGAATACGAACCATTATGAGTATTGGAGTGAAAATTGTGGCAGCACTCTACAAAGCACATTCTGGCTGGAATCTCAAATGACCACATTCAAGTCCATGGGCTTCCTGAAAGGACTGTTTTATTCAGTGATGAGAAAGGGAATATATGCAAGTTGGCTGTAAATCCACAGCTTGGCTGTGTTACGCACCATAGAACCCTCTTGCCAAAGGTGCTTCTTCAGCCACTGTGACATAAGTTACATTAACAGAGAAAAATGGAGCTCCAGGCACAATAATTTCAGGTGTAATTTCTGTTTACTGATAAGAACTCCTTGGCTCAAAATGATTCCTTTGTCAAACGGTGTCCTACAGCAAGAGAAAGTTCACACTGCAGCCGCTGGTACGTTAGTTGGAGAAAATGGAGTTGATTAAGGGGAATGTCTGACCTACAATGGATAGTCTGAAAACACATCCCACTTTCCTCATGTCTGTAAATAAGGAAAAGGAGAAGAATACACCCCTTGAAGAAAAGTTGGAAAAACAGATTCTTTTAGTCTCTCTTTTTTTCACTCTCCTGTCCAACACCTTGAAGATGAAAACACTGAGGATCAAACCACACATCGCTTTTAAGTGCAGCTACAGCTGATCTTTTTCTTTATTCAAAACCAAGCACAAGAAAATTGATCTAGATCAGGAACCATGTGTGTGAATAGGTATTTTAACACTTTGTCCCTACAGCAGTCCTGAGTCAGGTTGGTGGTCTCAAACTTACAATTTGCATGGGAAAAAAAATAACATCCATTCACTTCATTTCATGTCAGCAGAGGTTTTTTTTTCTAAGCATATTGGAGACACCGTGGTTTGGGACCAAAACAGCAGCAGCCATACAGAACAGGCTTTTTACCAGCCAACATTATAAGAAAATGCAAAATAACTTTAAAATGGTGGGTGAGATGGTGGTAGGCTAAGTGACAAAAAGCGGACTGACTGCTCCCCACAGATATAGATTGAGAACTCTTGGTGGGGGAGGGGGAGAGGGAATGGAGTGGAGTATCCTGGGCACATACAATTTATTAGAATATGACACAGCAACATTTTGTTGCAAATTATACTTGTTCAGTAAAAGACAATAAAATATTTTTAAACACTTGATGATGTTTACCTGTACTGTCTTCGTACACAACTGTTATAACCTTCCAGTTGTAATGGAGCACCAAGTCCAACACTGCCCTACTGATGGCTGCATAGTCTGGGTAGAGGTTGATGTAAAAGGAATCTTTATTATCCACTGTCGGATGTTTCCATCGGGTCTGTATATGTGGAACTTCAAGTGCATTGCAAATCGATTGTACTGCACTGACTGAGGAGCTGTGGGATGGTCCGAATAACGCAGCGACCCCAAGAGCAAGCTGGTCACATGCTGTGAGAGGGAGAGAAGAGAGGGAGAGAGAATTGTGATGTCTAAGATCCATTTTTCTCTTCTCTTACATCTTCTAAGCTGAGAAATGCAACAGAATGAACGACTAAATTGGTGGAAGGGAGGTGCATATGCACTTGGGAAGGAGACCTGAGCACCAAAACAGTAATAGTATTTTCAGCCATACAAATGTGATGCCACTTGTTTACAAAAATCTATATTTTACATTCAAAAATGGCTCCCTTTTATTACCTTCAAATAGGGATTTATATAGCTTTAAATCCCTCAGTTGGGATGGTGAGACATTCAGCAACCCCACAGCTATTTGATCAGCATAAACTGAAAGCCTTCTGTAGTGTGATTCATGGCAGAAGGAACATAAATGTATAACATTTCATTGCAACAGGCAATATACGGATTTTCAAGCTACCCTTAAAACTGCTCTCCAGGGGTATCGTCATTCATTAATTTCAGGCCAAACATTCACAGAGGATAAAGGATACTATAACTGATAGTGACAGTTTCCAAGCTGCAAGGCCTATACATGTTATATGGATCTTTGATGAAAATAAACGGGAGATTTGTGAATTATACAAATGCCAATATTAATTATGCATTGGATAATTTTAAATAAACTGCTATAAGTGCAATAATTGTAATTTAAAATAGCACTGTATACATTGGATCAATGAGAAAACTATATTCCTGATGCTGAAAGAAAGACTTAATCCATTTTATTATTCTGGAACTAACACATATGACTTTATTTGCATTTGCTGCTTCTTTAATGATCAAGTATAATTTCTTAAAGAGCAAAGGAGAAAAACTGTTTGTAATGTTTATTGAAATATCTAAATATTAATTCCAGTAGCCCAAACATAGTTCAAACACAGTATCAGAACACTTAAAGGCATCTTTGTCACATTAAGGTGGAGTGGATTAAAAGAGAAAGAGAGGGTACATACGTAGATTTCCACAAACACTGTATGAAGTAAGAAAACAAAAACTGCTAAAACACAGAGCCAGGAAAAATGTACTGATAATATCATTCTAACCTAATATATTAAGATTAAAGTAATAATACACAACTATGAGGTGGGGCTATAAATCTCTCTCTACCCAAAATGAACACCTCCCTGCATAGGTTCCACCCGGTGCCCTATCCTCTCCCTAGTTCTCCTCCCTCACCTTTTCACTCCTCTTGCCTTCCTCCTCCCTTCTAAAGTGTCCTCTCCCTTCACTGCACCACCATCACCACACCTGGAAGTGTGAGAGACACAGGCAGAGTGAAAGGCACTGCTACCGTTGTTACAACAACTCTTCAATTCTGCCACCATCTTGGGCATCAGCATTCCTTATTTAGGCCTTATTCAGACCTTTTTGAGCAGAGCTAATGCTCTAGTCTGAAGGGCTGATATCAGTCCTCTAAAAGTAGATATGGAAGAGCAGAGAGAAATGAGCAAGAGCAACTTTTTCGAATGGGATAGGAATGATGTGCATGAATAAAGGAAAATTCACTTAAAGGAGTACAGAAATAACTAAGAACTCTAGGATGCCTGCAATTTTGGTTCAGATTAAAATTATCTGTCTGTGGACCAAGAGGATTAAAATACCACATTAATATAATAAATATAAAAATAATTGCAACTAAAAATAACTGTGGTGACCCCCCCAGAAAACACTTTGTGACACCCCCCCCTTGGGGGTCATGAACCCCAGATTTGAAATCGGTGAATTCAATGCAGAGGAAGAATTTGTGTGATTGTACATCACAACTTAATTGCTACTCTAAATGTATCACACTTCTCCACAGCTTCCTGAAGTTGAAAAATCAGCAGTACTGTAAATACGTATGGAACTGCAACCTAGGTATGTGTTGGATAATCTGTCAGCCTCTACCTGTAGCAGCTGAAACTATAGTCACAGAATGTTAATTGAGTGAAATAAGTGGATTTTCAGTTGTCTGTCAGGATCTGGTACCTTGTCTGTTTAAGAGTATTAAAAGTACAGAATGTTACCTAAAAATTCCCCTAAAAGTGTAGTACTTTTAACCTTGTAGCATGAAAATATGTTTATGGCAATCAGCTTCAGCAAAGCAAGGTCACTGAGATCATAACAGCTCTTTGGCAACCACCTGTTTTGTTTTGTGTTCCAAGATATAAAAATGAGATATGAAAATAATAAATAAACACATAACAGCTGCAAATAATTGTTTTGAAAAAGTATGATGTATGTTTGCTAATACTTTTGCCTTGAAGCAAAATTTATGGCTGGCAAGCAGAATATGTAGACAAGGCCATTGAAAAGTCATCGCTACTTTACAATACTGTACAATGCAAAGTATAAATGCTGCTTCCTAACAGAATAGATAACCACAACCTAAAATATAAATAACTGGTGATTTCTCACATCTGGATCCATGAGGAGCAGCAGTTGTGAGACACATCTTATCTACTGAGTTTGGTAAGTCATAGGCACCAAAAATCAACAATGAGATTTCCTCTTTAGATTGGGTGAGATCTGCTTAGAAGTTTTTTCCTAAACATGCTTAGAGCTAAATAATGTGTTTTTAACTTTTAAAATGTTTAAAAACTTTCCATATACTTCCAAACACTTACATTGCTTTTTGCTTCTTACAATTTTATTCTTACAAATGTTGGTATATTCTCTACCTTTATAGGCTATAAGCTCTTGTATTTTTAAGAACGTAACTTAAAACATTCTTTCTGCTATCATTTGCAATTTGTTCTATATTCTGATGTACTGTATTTGCTTACAACTCAAGTTTTAATAGCTGCCTCTTTTTACAAGTTGTAAGGATGGATATTAAATTATGTGCCTATAGTTTTATATAACTGTATGATGTTTGGATTTTAAATTATGTGCCCACAGTTTTTCTGGAAGATGTTTGGAAGTTATAATGACTCTGAAGTAATTTTATATAATGAAATCTAGAACCAATGTAGCTAAATAAAACTTAAAATTATGACAAGTTGGAGTTGCCTGGAGTTATTGCAACAAGGAAAATACTGATACTGAGATATCCAGATGAATTTTGAAATGCTTGCCAATGATTGTCTTATTTAATTCTGGAATTAACCCTTTACTGGTTCACAAATCTGGTGGCAAAGGCTTCTGGGAGTTTAAGTCCAAGAACAGCTAGGGACCAGAAAATAGTTGCAAACCACTGCTCTGCATCAGTGGTCCCCAACCTTTTCTGAGTTGCAGACTACTTGTGGGGGTGGGGTCTGTTTGTGGGGGTGTGGAGCACCCCGTCACTCACAGGTGGGCAGGGCACGCTCACAGAGGGGCAGGCGATGCTCATGTGCATGGGCAAAGGGTTGGAGTGCACTCGCGGAGAAGTAGGCGTGAATGGGCAGAACACACACTCATGCACGAAGGGCAGGGCATACTTGCTGGTCGGTGGAGCGTGCTCACATGCATGCATGAAGGGGAGGGGCACTCTTGTGGAGAGGCGAAGCATGCTCTCAGGTGGGCAGGGCACCCGTGCGTGCAGGTGACGGGCCATGTGTGCGGGTGGGGTAGGTGAGGGAGTGCATGCGTGGGGTGACTGGGAGATCTGTCTCTGTGGCCTAATCCTGCCATGGCCACAGACCGGCATTGGGCCATGGACCAGGGGTTGGGGACTCCTGCTTTACATAATAACATTCACAAAAATGAATGTCTCCTTGCAAGGAGATTATACTCTACCCTTAGAATGGAAGTGCAGAAGGAGGAGGTGAAAAGCAAGAGTTAGCAAAGGATGTGGAGTACAACATGGCCATCATAAAGTAGTTATATCCTGTTCTTGTAGAATTAAAAAAATTTTACAGCTATTTAATAAATTGTTCCCCAGGATACTAGACAAACAGGCATCTAATTCATTCATCTTTGTTTAAAACAACAGTGCATGTCTGACACATTGTCTTATCTAAATGAAGACTAGAAGCCTGCCTCATCTGTCCCCACTTGGGACACTTGGTTTTTCTTAGGCACAGCTAATCATTCACCTCTTCACGTTCTACTTGACATACATCATATAAATGGAAATTTATCTCATGGTCTTTTGCAATAAGGACTGATAACATTTTTTCTTCGTTTTTTAAAAAATTAATGGAACTACATGTGGCACTGAAGCTATAAATTACTAAGAAAAAAAAATCAAGATGTGATTTGCAAATTTATTTGCCAAATAATAATCTCTCATTTCTAAAATTTTGAGTATCAAACAGTTTTACAAGCAATGAAATTTATTAACAAGTCTGCCATGCTGCTGCTGACATTATTATTTAGATCTTACAATAAGGCAGTATACCATTCTACACTGCAAATGGCAATGTTCAATTTTCTTCTCTATTACCTTTTAACATAAACATTATTTTGGACTGTGGGGCGGAAAACATCTCTAGATTAAATCCCATGTCATTCCTTCCTAATGCAGCTGTAGTGAAATAAATGAAATACAGGTTCGTTGTGACAGAAAGGTGCCACTGATTTCTAGGGAGCTACTCTAGATAGGACTAAAATTGGATTTAATCCGCTAATTTTAAGGCCATATACCATTACAAGTGGTGCTGCCAGAAATAAGGTTCCATAGTAACAAAAGAGAGCAGGTTCTGAGTGCATTTTATCTATACTTTTCATTGGTCAGAAGGGCTTGCTTAAAATATTTTACAAGAACTCCCGCTCGGTGAGGTAGGAGTAAACACAAGGTTAATAATCAGTCTGCTCTCTCAAAATGTTGACAGTATGTCTGTAATATACATCAATACACACAATCCTTTAAGAATGCTTATAAATTAAACTTTGAAATACTAAATAGCCCACACTATAGACAACCCACTAATTTTCAAACAGGGAAAAGGTAATAGTTTGATTTTCTTTCATATTCTCTTAGTATCACTGAGCTAAATATTAGCAAAGAAGATCAGCTCAGTGTTGTTCTCTGGATATTTCAATATTGCGTCCAATTACCGCCATTTCAAATCTTATATGAAGCAAAGAAACGACTCACTTCACAGTTGAAGAAATATGATCTGGTCAGAGATTACAATGGTGAAAACCTAGCCTATCTAACACTCCCTTAGCTAAATTGAGCCTCAGGCTGTGAAATTAACAAGCACAAGTAAAGAGAGCAACTTCACAGACAATGGGCAGAACTATAAGGAGCCATTAAAATGCTGAGCTAGTTACCTCGTCTTGAGGCTTCAAAGCTATCAAAGAGGTTAATTCTCTGGATGTCATAGGTTAATGTGGTATTAGGCATCAGTGTTCTATTTCTGTTAATGTTGGTGACTGCAAACTTGAATGCTAATTCTTCAATATTAAGAGGTTCGTTTTCCACAGTTTCAAATATTCCTCCTGCAAAAGGGAAGAGAAAAGAGAGATTGGAAAGTTAGTGAAAAATGGTCACAGGTTAAATTAATACTTAACAAGCTTCTAAAAAATCTAATTACAATATATTTTGAAAAGAGGAGTTTAAAATTTATGTTACATTATTACTAAAAGTTTTACCAGAATAAAGGGGAAAATGTCAACTTGAATTTACACCTCCCCTTCCCTGTTTTGAATTTTGGAAAGAAGGAAATAAGCTGCAAGGGTTATTGAAAATCCAGTTTCATACTCCAACCTTTCTACTTGCTTTCCCTTTCACTCTTTTTATACTCTCATCTCCTTACTCCTTACACTTTCTTTAGCTTACCATACAACTCTCAGTTAGGTTGGGCAATGCAGACCTTGCAGTGGAAGGGAAGAAAGGGGATTAAGTGGTCCAGGTTATAATCCCAGCCGTGCCTATACATGAAAATAGTGAACTCCTTCTGACTACCCTATGCCTAGGAAAACCTGGAAAGAGTCACCATAATTCAGAAACTGATTTGAAGGCATGTTGTTATGGGGTTGTGGTTGTACAGTTCATTGGTTATCCTGTCACTTAGCAGTAGCTTTCTTTCCCTGTAGTCTCCCATATTTGACTAAATTATCACAGGAAAATGTTGATGCAAAATCCTTAAGCTAAACAATAATCAAATTTCCCAATTACACTAGAAAAATTAAAATTATTAATTATTATTTTCATTTGTATTCTGTTCTTCAGTTTGAAGACACTCAGAATGGCATGCATGAGAATACAAACATAAAAGTTAAGTAGCAAAAAATTTCATATTGATTATAAAAATCAAAATACTTTACATTCCCTCCCAAATGCCTTTAGAGATGTCATACCTCACAGGGATTCAGAAAGAGGATTCCATAGCATAGGGACAGCAACAAGAAAATATATTTTCCTAATATATTCAACCCACAAAGTAATTATGGATGACCTCAAATCAGCACAAGGCTCATATGGGAAGAGGTGGTCCAGTGGGTATATGGAACTCAAGCCATGTAGGGCTTTAGCGATATTAACCAACATGTTTAATTGAACTTGTGAAACCACTGGCAGACAACACAGCTGGCAAAGTATAGGTATCATATGTTTATGATAGGAGCTTTCACAGCTCTTTCAGAAATAAAACCCAGATTGGAAATGGGGCTGGTATTTAATGTCTGCAGTTTGTTGCTGTTTTTCACAGAGACTTTTCCGTGCTGTGTGTACTTGCAAGGATTCTGTACTAAACACACTTTTGCTTTTCACAGGTTAAAAATCACCAACATGGCATTTCTTCCTCCTTTCTGGTGTACATGGGAATATTTATTTATTTATTTATTTATTTATTTATTTATTTATTTATTTATTTATTTATTTATTTATTTATTTATATCCCGCCCATCTGGTCTATGTGACCACTCTGAGCGGCTCACCTTTTCAGCAACTAAGTAAAATATCAATAACTGTTGTGGGAATATTTATAAGGTTCTACTGGTTCTTTGGTTAACTTCTGCTTAGATTTCCCCTGTAGTACCTCATTTGGAATACAGTACCAGCTACTGGATTATGCAGTGAAATTAATGTCAGTCAAATCTGCTTTTTAATGTACATCACATTTTGCTCTCATCAGTTTTTCCATGATATCTGGAAGATTTATATCTACCTATTCCTTCCAGCCATCAAGAACCATTTGACAGCTCTGCTGTCATTCTGTGCACAAACCAAGTACTTTCTGTTCCTACTATCCACCCTCACCCTGCCCAACTGTGTTGAAAAGCACTTCTAGGCAGTAGAGCCCTGCTTTCCCTATAAACTCAATTAATATAGACTACCTAAACAACCTGCCAGACTAAACACCTACAAGCCCTTCAACTGTTATGATTTATTGGCTGTGTTCTGGTGTGGCTTATAATGAAGTGAGCCTATCCCGGTTGTATCTTCTTTGCTGTCTCTCTCCTCCAGTGAGCCCATGAAGATGAAAAACTTCCATGATTGTTTTCGATTAAACAATGTTGAGTGTGTCATCCAAAAGCTAAACAGGGGTCTATCTTAACTATGGTTTGTTGAAATAAGCAAGTTTCATAATTCATGGTTCGAAGCTGTCTTGTTTGAAATAAATAATGGCTAATGGTGACAATATTCAGGTGTTTGGATATCGTGTCATGTTGTGGTTAATTTTAAAAAAGCTTTAAAGCTTCTGCTCAAAGTTCTATTGGGGGAACTAAGAAGACTGAAAACTTGAAGTCTGTGCAATTAAATTTCTGCTATGAACATCGTTCTGATTTTTTGGGGCCAGTTTGAAACAACTTGGTTCATACCAATTTCTAGTTCTATAAAATCCACTAAACTAAAACACTACTTTTATTCTACCACTTCAACTTTGCTCTTTCTTCC